>NC_067477.1:75257643-75586643 GCF_947179515.1 Apodemus sylvaticus | reverse complement strand
TGTCGATTTGTCATTTGATGGTGTCCTTTGCTTTACAGAAACTTTGTAATTTTATGAGGTCCCATTTGTCAATTCTTGATTTTAGAGCATACACTATTGGTGTTCTGTTCAAGAACTTTCCCCCTGTACAGATGTCCTCAAGGTTCTTCCCCAGTTTCTTTTCTATTAGCTTCAGAGTGACTGGCTTTATGTGGAGGTCCTTGATCCATTTGGAGTTGAGCTTAATACAAGGAGACAAGGATGGATCAATTCACATTCTTCTGCATGCTGACCTCCAGTTGAACCAGCACCATTTGTTTAAAAGGCTATCTTTTGTCCACTGGATGTTTTCCGCCTTTTTGTCGAGGATCAAGTGGCCATAGGTGTGTGGGTTCATTTCTAGATCTTCAATCCTGTTCCATTGATCTGCCTGCCTGTCACTGTACCAATACCATGCAGTTTTTAACACTATTGCTCTGTAGTATTGCTTAAGGTCAGGGATACTGATTCCCCTAGAATTTCTTTTGTTGTTGAGAATAGTTTTAGCTATCCTGGGTTTTTTGTTATTCCAGATGAATTTGAGAATTGCTCTTTCTAACTCTATGAAGAATTGAGTTGGGATTCTGATAGGTATTGTGTTGAATCTGTATATTGCTTTTGGGAAAATGGCCATTTTAACAATTTTAATCCTGCCGATCCATGAGCATGGGAGATTTTTCCATTTTCTGAGGTCTTCTTCCATTTCCTTCCTCAGAGTCTTGAAGTTCTTGTCATACAGATCTTTCACATATTTGGTAAGAGTCACACCAAGGTACTTTACACAGTTTGTGGCTATTGTGAAGGGTATTATTTCCCTAATTTCTTTCTCAGCCTGCTTATCCTTTGAGTATATGTAGGCTACTGATTTACTTGAGTTTATTTTATAACCTGCCACTTTGCTGAAGTTGTTTATCAGCTGTAGGAGTTCTCTAGTGGAGTTTTTGGGTCACTTAGGTAGACTATCATATCATCTGCAAATAATCATAGTTTGACTTCTTCCTTTCCAATTTGTATCCCTTTGACCTCCTTATGTTTTCTAATTGCCTGAGCTAGTACCTCAAGTACTATATTGAAAAGATAAGGAGAAAGGGGGCAGCCCTGTCTAGTCCCTGATTCTAGTGGGATTGCTTCAAGTTTCTCTCCATTTAGTTTGATGCTGGCTACAGGTTTGCTGTATATTGCTTTTACTATGTATAGGTATGGGCCTTGAATTCCTGTTCTTTCCAAGACTTTAAACGTGAAAGGATACTGAATTTTGTCAAATGCTTTTTCATCATCCAATGACAGGAAGTAATAATCACTGCTCCTTAATATCTCTTAACATCAATGGACTCAATTTCCCAATAAAAAGACATAGACTTACAGACTGGATAAGGAAACAGGATTCTACATTTTGCTGCATACAGGAAACACACCTCGATGTCAAAAACAAAACTCCCTTAGAGTAAAAGGCTGGAAGACAATTTTACAAGCCAATGGTCTCAGTAAACAAGCCGGAATAGCCATTCTAATATCAGGTAAAATTGACTTTCAACCTAAAGTCATCAAAAGAGATACAGAAGGACACTTCCTACTGGTCAATGGAAAAATCTACCAAGAAGAACTTTTAATTCTGAACATCTATGTGCTAAATGCAAGGGCACCCTCATTCGTAAAAGAAACTTTACTAAAGCTCAAATCACACATTGCACCTAACACAATAATTGTGGGTGACTTCAACACTCCACTCTCCTCAATGGACTGATCAGGAAAACAGAAAATAAACAGGGACACAGGTTCCTCAGAAAACTGGGCATGTCACTTCCTGAGAACCCTGTCATACCACTCCTGGGCATATATCCAGAGGATTCTTCAGCATGCAATAAGGACACATGCTCTGCTATGTTCATAGCAGCCCTATTTGTACTAGCCAGAAGCTGGAAAGAACCTAGGTGTCCTTCAACGGAGGAATGGATACAAAAAATGTGGTATATTTACACAATGGAGTACTATTCAGCCATTAGAAACAATGAATTCATGAAATTCTTAGACAAATGGTTGGAGGTGGAGAACATCATACTAAATGAGGTAACCCAGTCTCAAAAGATCAATCATGGTATGCACTCACTGATAAGTGGATATTAGCCCAGAAACTTTGAATACCCAGGGCATAATACACAAATTAAATGATGTCCAAAACGAATGGAAGAGTGGTCCCTGGTTTTGGAAAGATTCAGTGCAAGAGTATAGGGGAATTCCAGAACAAGGAAGTGGGAAGGTGTGGATGGAAGAACAGGGGGACAGAAGAGGGCTTATGGGACTTTTGGGGAGTGGGGACCCAGAAAAGGGGAAATCATTTTTAATGTAAATAAAAAATATATCAATAAAAAAAGAACTAATTGAAGCTTTGGACCAGTTGGACTTGATTGATATTTATAGAACATTTCACCCTAAACAAAAGAATATACCTTTTTCTCAGCACCTCATGGTACCTTCTCCAAAATTGACCATATAATCGGTCACAAGACAGACCTCAACAAATATAAAAAGATCGAACTAATCCCATGCCTCCTATCAGATCACTATGGAGTAAGAGTGGTCTTCAATGGCAACAAAAACAACAGAAAGCCCACATACACATGGAGGCTGAATAATAATCTACTCAATGACACCTTGGCCAAAGAAGAAATAAAGAAAGAAATCAGAGGCTTTTTAGAATTTAATGAAAATGGAGGCACAACATTCCCAAATCTTTGGGACACAATGAAAGCAGTGCTAAGAGGAAAACTCATAGCCCTGAATGCCTCCAAAAAGAAAATGGAGAGTGCATACACTAGCAGCTTAATGACACACCTGAAAGCCCTGGAACAAAAAGAAGCCAATTCACTCAGAAGGAGTAGAAGACAGGAAATCATCAAATTCAGGGCCGAAATCAGTCAAGTGGAAACAAAGAGAACCGTACAAAGAATCAACGAATCCAGGAGCTGTTTTTTTGATAAAATCAACAAGATAGATATACCCTTAGCCTGACTGAACAAAGGTCAGAGAGAAAGTATCTAAATTAACAAAATTAGAAGTGGATAGGGGGATATAACATCAGAAACTGAGGAAATTCAAAAAATCATCAGATCCTACTACAAAAGCCTATACTCAACACAACTGGAGAATCTGGAGGAAATGGACAATTTCCTAGACAGATACCAAGTACCAAAATTAAATCAGGACCAAATACATCATCTAAACAGACCCGTAACCCCTAAAGAAATCGAAGGGGTCATAGAAAGCCTTCCAACCAAAAAAAGCACAGGACCAGATGGCTTCAGTGTAGAATTCTATCAGACCTTCAAAGAAGACCTAACACCAATACTCTTCAAACTATTCCACAAAATAGAAACAGAAGGAACCCTACCCAATTCCTTCTATGAAGCTACAATTATGCTGATACCAAAACCACACAAAGATCCGACAAAGAAAGAGAACTTCAGACCAATTTCCCTTATGAACATCGATGCAAAAATACTCAATAAAATTCTTGCCAACCGAATGCAAGAACACATAAAAATGATCATCCACCATGATCAAGTAGGCTTTATTCCAGGGATACAGGTTTGGTTCAATATATGGAAATCCATAAATGTCATCCACTACATAAACAAACTCAAATTAAAAAACCACATCGTCATTTTATTCGATGCTGGAAAAAGCATTTGACAAAAGCTTTTTCAGCATCATTTCATGCTTAAAGTCTTGGAAAGAACAGGAATTCAGGCCCATACCTAAACATAGTAAAAGCAATATACAGCAAACCAGTAGCCAGCATCTAACCAAATGGAGAGAAATTTGAAGCAATCCCACTTAAATCAGGGACTAGACAGGGCTGCCCCCTTTCTCCTTATCTTTTCAATATTGTAAATGGACTTTCTAATACTCTCTAATTTTAATTGTCCCTTTCCACATTCCCTCTTGTCTATCTTCTCTCCCATACCTCCCTATTTTCTAGTTTCCCCCTTTCTCTTCATAATACTATATTCTATTTCCCATTCATTCATTAGGAATCCTCTTCCTCTTTATAGGTATCTAAAACGTAGCAATTCACATTGTAGCAAACATATAGAAAGATAATATCTAAATATCAAAAAAAAAAAACCCACAATATTTGTCCTTTGGAGTTTGGTTTATTTCACAGGAGATGCTTTTTTTTTTATTTCCATCTAGTTGTTTGTTAATGTTATAATTTCATTTTTTTTAAACAGCTGGATAGTATTACTTTGTGTAAATGTACAACATTTTCTTCATTCATTGGTTGATAGACATCTAGGCTATTTCTAGCTACTGGTTATTATTAACAGAATAAAGATATGCAGAGATGAGCAAGTATCTATGTAGTAATGTATAGAGTCTTTTGGGTATATGTCCAGCTATACTGCTCTAGGACATATACCCAAATCTTAGAGTTGGTCTGACTTTGCTCTCTTGAGAGACATATGACAGAGGTTTTTCAGATTTGAGTCTATGACTCCTATGGCACAATGTGCCTTGTATTTCCTTAGAGTCTGCCTTAGGCAGTAAAAGCTTTAGGGATACTTTATGTTTCTCTGTATGTTCCCTTAGTAGTTAAGGAAGCATAGAAAAGTGACAGGACAATTGGTGTTTGATATTTATCTTATATACCCTATATAACTTGCAAACACCAGTGTATCCTGGAAACTGCAACTTTATTTATCCTGGCAATCACCATCATATTCGTATCTGACAAAGGTAAAAAAAAGTCTGATTGCTTTCAATAAACTTGACACAGCGTCAGCTATGCCATGGCCCCTCAAAATTTGATATATTTAATTCCTCATGGCCCTAACAGGTGACCTTGGATCGGCATGTAAACACAGATTCATTTTTTATTGATATATTTTTATTTACATTTCAAATGATTTCCCCATTTCGGGGTCCCCACTCCCCGCAAGTCCAATAAGCCCTCTTCCGTCCCCCTGTTCTTCCATCCACCCCCTTCTCATTTCCCTGTTCTGGAATTCCCCTATACTCTTGCACCGAGTCTTTCCAGAATGAGGGGCCACTCCTCCATTCTTTTTGGACATCATTTAATTTGTGGATTATGCCCTGGGTAGTCAAAGTTTCTAGGCTAATATCCACTTATCAGTGAGTGCATACCATGATTGATCTTTTGAGACTGGGTTACCTCACTTAGTATGATGTTCTCCAGCTCCATTCATTTGTCTAAGAATTTCATGAATTCATTGTTTCTAATGGCTGAATAGTACTCCATTGTGTAAATATACCACATTTTTTGTATCCATTCCTCCGTTGAAGGACACCTAGGTTCTTTCCAGCTTCTGGCTACTACAAATAGGGCTGCTATGAACATAGTGGAGCATGTGTCCTTATTGCATGCTGAAGAATCGTCTGGATATATGCCCAGTAGTGGTATAACAGGGTCCTCAGGAGTGACATGCCCAGTTTTCTGAGGAACTGCCATACTTATTTTCAAAGTGGTTGTACCATCTTGCAAGTGTTCCTCTTTCTCTACATCCTCGCCAACACCTGCTGTCTCCTGAGTTTTTGACCTTAGCCATTCTGACTGGTGTGAGGTGAAATCTCAGGGTTGTTTTGATTTGCATTTCCCTAATGATTAATGATGTTGAACATTTCTTAAGGTGTTTGTCAGCTCTCCGAAGTTCTTCATGTGTAAATTCTTTGTTTAGCTCCGTACCCTACTTTTTAATGAGGTTATTTGTTTCTCTGGGTTCTACTTTCTTGAGTACTTTGTATATATTAGATATTAGCCCTCTGTTGGATTTAGGGTTGGTGAAGATCCTTTACCAGTCTGTTGGTTGATGTTTTGTCCTTTTGATGGTGCCCTTTGCCTTACAGAAACTTTGTAGTTTTATGAGGTCCCATTTGTCAATTCTTGATCTTAGAGCATAAACTATTGGTGTTCTATTCAGGAACTTTTCCCCTGTGCCCATGTTCTCCAGTGTCTTCCCCAGTTTCTTTTCGATTAGTTTCAGTGGTAAACACAGATTCTTATACATAGGGGTAAGTATATTACATTTCCATTTTTATTCAGTTCTAGAAAGATTAAATTTTCCTCTTTACTGCTGTCCTGAGCCATTTTCATTCAGGAATGAGTTTTTCAATTTCCATGAGTTTTCATACATTCTAAGTTTCTGCTATTGATATCCAGCATTTATCCATAGTGGTCAGATGAGAGACAGGGTTTAAGTCAATTTTCTTATATTTGTTGAGAATTTCTTTTTGTCTGAATATGTGGTCAATTCAGATAAAGTATGAGATACTATAAAGCAAGTATAATATTCAGTGTTGAGTTTACTGATTAGTTGACATTTGATAGATACATTTGATTTACAATTTTATTTAACAGCAATATTTCTGTTCAGTTTTTGACTGGACACACTGTCTATTGATAAGTATAGAGTATTGAAACCACCCATAATCACTATGTTAGGGTGTATACATAACTTTATACATAGTGTATTGTTTCTTTCATGAATTTGTATGTTTTTGTATTTGATGTGAGAATGTTTGAAATTGCAAGCTCCTCTTGATAGATTTTTTTCCTTTTCTGAGTATTTAGGAATAAGCTTAATTAATCCTGAGTATTATCTTTTTCTGCCTCTTTTGATACTTATACCTGCCTGTATGTCAGGCCCATTTGCTAATTATAATTTCATCATCTTTTTACCTTGAAATTATCTCAAGCCTTTATGGTGAGATGTGTTTTGTCAATGAAGTGATGGATCGTGGTTAAAGTATTAATATTGAGGATTATCAGTGAACAATGCTTATGGATTTTGATTCTTTTATTGTTTATTGATCTGGGATTATTTATTTCTTGTGCCTTCCTGGGTGTAGTTATCCTCTTCAGACTGATGTTTTCCTTCTTGCATTCTGTATAGCTGGACTGCTAGATGAACATAGCTTAAATTTCATTTTATTCAAAAAATATTTCTCTTTTCTATCAACTCTAATAGATAATTTTCCTGGATATCATAGTCTGGACTGGCTGTAGACCTAGATTTCTTCTCCTTTTCTCCTTATTATTCACAGATTTGGTCTTTTCAAAGCATCCCAGATTTTCTAGATCGTCTGTGCTTGTTTTTCTTTTTTCTTTTTAAATTTATTTAGTATTTCCTTTGACTTAGATATCTGTTTCTTCTTCTGTGTCTTGTAGGGTGTTGGTAAGACTAACATCTGAGATTTTTGTTTAGCTTCCTAAATTTTTCACATCCAATTATGTTTCAGTGTGTATTTTCTTCAGGGGATCTCTTTCTACATTCATATCTTGAAATGCTTTCATTATTTTATTCTGTCTTTGAATTCTTACACTGTTCTTTAAAGCATGCATTCATATACTTTTAAAGTTCCTTGAACAAATTTAAAATTGCTCTTTTGAAGTCCCTGTCTTCTGTTGCAGCGAAATTGCATTTCTTTGGGTCTACTGTAATAGGATGGCTGGCTTCTGGAGGAGGCATTATCTTGGCTGTTCATGCTTGTGGGTTTGGCTTGTGGGTTTATCTATGCATATTGAGTTAAAAATGGTTGAGGCATTTCTTGGTGTAGATATCTAATCTCATCTGTAGTCCTGTTTTGTTTCATTCACAGCTGTTCAATCTGAATCCTAGCCACAAATGTGGCTGTGGGGTTCATGGAAGTGAATATTTCTGCAGGTCATGGATGATACAAAGGAAAGGAGATAGGCTGGGAGAAAAGGGGGACAGTGGGAAAAAGCTAGTTGGACCTGGGTCCACAATAAGATGCGGAGACATCGGGAAGTGTAGGTATTTTGGAACTACATGCTCCTATGGGAAGGCTTCTGTAAGAGAAAGTTCAAGTCTAAAGAGACAGAGGTTGGGGCCTTGGGCCAACAATAGGGAGCTAAAAATCCCAGGGAGTGGAAGTGGGGTAGAAAGAGGGGATCCTACGAATATGTCTCTACAGGCCTAAGGTTATGTCCAGAAAAATCTGAATAAAGATCAGGGAGGATAGATAAAAGCACCTCCCTGAATCCCTGTCCAGTATGGCTTGTGCAGGTTGGTATAAATTATTTCTGCTGATTAGCAGCTGACACAAAGAAATGGAATTGGGCTAAAAGGAAGGACTGAGAAATAGCTCGGGAAACCTTGGGTTTTGCAACAAGGTACAGAGTCACAAATAAAAGAATATGTTGAGCTACTCATTATTCATTATTTTAATTTTAAACTTACTTTATATATAAAGTTAGCATACACATGTGAATCTCTGCTGTTGTTGTCATTAACTTTACTACTGCTTATATTAATAATACAATCACAATAGGGATTTTGCTTTTCTGAATTATCTTAGGGACAATTCTCTATCATTTTACATGAAATGTAAAATAACTGCTACTAAAATAAAACTTTGGATAATAATTTGAATGTTATGGAATTCACTCATTGAGGAAAATTATAATCTTTTATGACTACATTTGAGTACTTCCTATTTCCTATATTTTTTATTAATATTACATCAAGATTTCATACTGGTAATTATTCTTGGGGGAGTTTAGTGCTAGATATTGGATCCATTGTCTTCATACATTTAAGGAAACTGCTCTACCTGGCACTGGCAGAATATTTCTTAGATTTCTTTCTAAATATATATTATTAACCTACATTTGGATAACATCTTCTTACATACCTTTAAAATATAATTTATAATGTGTACAAAGAATTGAGTTTATGTAAATGTTTAATGAATGCATAAACATTAATGCACCTTCAATTTAGGTAGCAACTTTAGTCCCCTTTCCTTGTTCTCTGCTGCTGTGAATTTCAAAACTTAGATACTCCAAAGCTCACCTGATTTACTCATGAGTTAGCAAATTGTGAGGCTTAGCAGAGGCAGGATTCTTTCTCATTCCAGTCTTTGACAAGCAAGAATACTTACACAGTCTAGAAAGAGTTTAGGGTTCACTCATTTGCCTGAAAGGTGCTGCTGTCATGTGGATTTCTCACACAGAAAATGTAGTTGCTGTACATTACCTGAGCAGCACAACATGGCTATGTTCCAATAACTACCTTCACAATGGATTTTTACATATTTAATTTATTCATTTATGGCTTTAAAACAATTTTTCTTTGTATTATGGGCAAAAGAGGATAATTTCCTCTAATTTTGTTTTGTGTGGGGGGGAATTCTCCTGTTTCTGTTCTAACATGTTTCTTGGGCACACAGCCCTTCTTTTATATCATGCCTCTCTAAGCCATGTATTTGGCTCAAATGCACAACTCCATCATGCAACTAAAACTTGTTTGCTGTATAAGTGGTGTCAATTTATGTGACCAACAGTCATAGAAGGATCTATCTGACTCACATGTTAAAAAAAACATGGGCAGGATGTCAATCTTGTTAATCTGTTGGGTGAAAGAGTTTCTTACTCTAGTTGCATTCTAGTGTTTTAGATTGGTCTATGTGTGCACATTTCTTACATGTGCCTTTCTTGTTAATATTTCTCTAAAGAAAATTAAAGAAAATTAGTTATATATCTTGTATGTCAGTATTGTGTAAGCATGTGACAAATATTACTGTTTCTTTAAATTTTGTTACAATTTTCATGCCTTTTACATTTATGTGATTTCAATTTATTCTAGTTACTTATCCTTTTATAGTTTGGTTTTGTGTGTATTTTAAAACATAGATAGATGACATGTCTAAATTTCTAAAAGACAATTTTTTTCACTTTGATAAAAGACAAATTTTCAAAGCATAAGAATTTCATTTCTATTTATCATATCCTATGATATTTTCCAAATGATATTTTCCATATACGGTGGGAAAGGATTTGGTGGTGTATGTGTGTGTGTGTGTGTGTGTGTGTGTGTGTGTGTGTGTATGCTCAATGCTCCAATGCCAATGTACACACGAGAAGAGGGCAGGAAATAGCCTATGGTGCCATCCATCACTTTATGCCTTGTTTGAGTCAGGGTCTCTGTTGTTTGCTGCATGGGCTAGGCTAGCCAGTCCACTAGCATCCAGGTACCACCCTGAATACACTTGATACAAACAGGCTGGTATTACAAACATATTACCCAAATTTACATGGGTCCTAGGGATTTAGCTTTAAGTCCTCATACTTGCACTGGAAGTAGCCTATCCAGTGACCATCTCCACAGCATCTCCTGTTGATTTTTAAATATGCTATTAAAAAGAAAAAAGAAAAATCAGCTTCATTTTGGTTATTTTTCTAAAATTTAAATGAATCTATATATTCTATTATGGGCACAGCATGTCCTTATAGCTAGGAGATTAAAGTCAATATTTTTCTCATTTAAATATTCTATAAATGTGCAGAATACTTGATTAACATATTAGTTAGGAAATAGGCTTAGTTCTCTTTTCAAAGAGTTAATTTCTCCTTTAAACTTTACTTTTAAAATAAGTTTTACTTTACTTAATTTGAAGTTTTTATTAGAAACACGGTTACATTTTTCTATCTTCCAAGTTTGTATAACTTATCTAAAAGGCTCATGCTATATCAAGTCCTTCTCCAAAAATTGAATATCTTCCAGTCTTAAATATTGAATATAAATGGCATGTTCTTTAAGGAAACTTAACCATCTGTATACTAAATTTTGATTTCTTGCTACTAAAATTTCTGCATTTCTGACAGTTTATTAGATATTTTTATCAGTAAATTAAAATAGAACTTCAAATATATTCTGCCTCTAAATTACATATTACTTATTAAAACTGCCTCTACATCAATTATTTATTTGTTCCATTTTGAACATTTAAATTATTTATTTTTGAAAATGATGCATTAAATGCAAATCTCTTATTTGTGAGGTAAATGGTTTTATTTTGATATACACTCTAGTGTATTAAAATTGGTTGAAACTGTCTCCTTAATCATTTACTAGAAGAGCTTTCTAGTAAAAAGCATTAAGAACTCTTCCCTGCAATGAATAGTCCAGCCTTGTGAACTATGTCCAGCCTCCTGCACAAGCACACCAGGACCTCACAGTCACACGTGCCTACATTTTGTTCCCATGGTCTCTTTGAACATAGACTGCTTTCCTTTGGATATATAGCCAGCAGTGACATTCCTGGTTGATAGTCTAAATCTCCTTTGCACACTTCTAAAGAACCACCACACTGATTCTCATAAATATTCTACTCTCCTCTGGTCCTGTACAAGAGTTCCTTTTCCCTTCACATTCTTAGCAGCACTTGTCTGTTCCCAGTAACCTTGTGGCTGGCATCAAATAACCCTACTATGATTTTGCTTGGGGTTTGCATTCCTTGATGATTACTGAACTTGCACAGTGTTACCTAGACCTGTTCAAATTTCTATCTCGTTTCTTTTCTTTCTTTTCCTTTTTTTTTCTTTTTCCCGTGGCACTTTGAATGCAAGCACAATTCACACTTTTTATTCTCTTTTGTCTTATCTTTGCATATGACATTTAGCTGTCCAATCCTGTAGCTCCCATTTTTTTCAGTGTAGCCATATTCATCATGTATATAAACAACTATTATAAAGCTCTCTGGTTCCTTTCTCTGCCAACCTGCCTGACTCCACTTGCTATGGTAACTACACACTGAAGTTTTATATATTAGTTCATAGATAAAATTTCTCTAACAAAAATTGCAATAGCACAGAATGCTTCTTAAAAATAATGTAATGTTTCAATGAACAGAAATGTGACTTTGGAAGCAGAGTTTCATTATACTGGGAATCTTATCCCCATTCATTTCCACTCAATTGTCTGCAGCTAGAAGCTAGAGTGACTTCGTTTGTGGGTTTTGTAGATTGATCACTGGTAATTTTCTGTCCTGGCAATTTTGGGTGGCTTTGTCTAGTTCTAAAAGGGTAGCTTTCCTGTCACTGCGAGCTTTTCTTATGTGAAGCTTTCCTTGCAGTTTTCAGTAAACATTCTCATTCCAACTATGAGGTGATTGTTCTTCCTTGTTTCCTGCTTGCACATTGCAATATCCTTGATATAATTTTTATTTGATACCTTTGCTGCTAGCACCTTTTTTCTTCAATTATTCTGTTTTGTGCTAGTATTTTGTGACATACTTTTTTTTTCTTGAAAGTTATCTTTGGGTTTTTGTCTTAACACTTACTACATAATAAATTTTCAAAACATATTTACTTTTTCTATTTTAGTCTAATTTATACATTTTAATTCATGTATGATATCCAATGTCTTTGTGATCACCTGAAATGAACACTAATTATACAAGAAAAGTAGGTGATTGTGTGTGTGTATGTGTATTTACATAAACATAATTATATATTATAAACTAAACTAAAGGCATACTAATTGGAAATGAGTTGTAATACATTGTTTTTCTGCAACAAGCCAAAATTCTGGAGTGCATTCTCCAGGGCTGCTAAGAGCACTGCCAGTGGAAGTCAGGTATCTCAAGGTATAAATCAGATCAATGAAGGACCCTTAAACTGCCTTCTCTTCATTTGTTTCATCCTGTTCCCCTCTCACACATTCTCCATGTCACTTCACTAAACAAACTCAATCACTACACCTTACATTGGGATATGGTTTCAAACCCATTCCAAAATAATATGCAATTCCTATGTCAAAGTCATGTATTTCCTTCTGGACACTGACAATTCCTCATTGTACTCATTGATATTTCATTTTGGTTTGTTTGAATAACTGTTTGACACAGAAATAAAATTCAGACAGACTTTGGTGTTATTATTTTTCTGCTTCTGTTCTCTGAATGGTGAAATGACAGGCTTTTCTCAACACATCTTATATCATTTTACATTTCTTAAAATGTAATTACTTTTCATTAATTTTTATCTCTGACTTTTTATCAGCTTTTGTCATCAATTTTGAAGCCCAGGAAGAAAAACAAATGGTATGTGTTGTATGCATTGCTACTGACTCAGCAGCAGTAACTAAGGTAGTGAAAGGCTGAAGTAAACCTATAAAGAATTAGTCGTTTTCATATCATCAATTAATATTTTTGTTGCATATATACTAAATTTACTTTAACATATATGCTTATGGTTAATATAAGAGACAAATTAATATAATTTTATTCTAATTTATAAGACTAAAGAACACAAGTCTTTCAGGAGAATTTTTATAAAAAATATTATTGTGCAACACTTATATTTTGTGCCCTGATTTTGACTGAATTTCATTCTGGAGTGAAATTAATACAATTTTAAATAAAAAGGGTCAAGGTAATATCACTCCTATTCCAACAACTCCTTCCTCCTGACATTAAGTTATTGACTGATAGAGACTTAGTCTGTTTCAACTATCATTATATATATATTTTTAATATATATATATGCAAAATGCCCAGTTAAAGCTATGAGTGCTAGCAAATTCTATTTAGTCTGTTAGGTAAAGGAGTGAGAAAAATAAAAGAATATGAAGAATACTTTCTTCTAAATAAATGATTTAATTTAATGTATTTCTACATCAATGCATACAGATGCATTATATATAATTTGCACAGACTGATCACATATTAATAGACAAGTTCCAGGAAACCCTAAGACAAATCTTTAATTTTGTGCCTATGAACACTGAAAACCCTGAGATCTGAGAATTTATCTACTATTAAACAGAAGAGGTATATAATGGAAACTAGGATGTAAAGACATTCCATTGCACTGTAGTACTATTTAGATTATGTTTGAAGATAAAGAACTGAGGTCAGATGACTTCTTATTCACTTAAAATGATGAATGGATTAACAAATCTTTGTGGATGTTGTTTTGCATTGCTAAAATGACAGAAGAGGTCAGCAGTGTTGATATAATGTATTAATTTCATTAAACAAATTCAGCCGCAGTTTATGTAAAATGGTATGGGGAATGGACCGGGAATGAAAGACAAGTTAGTATATTAACAATTAATGGAAAAAGTACATGCTTAATATGTAATAATGAACTTAGAGGAGAATGACCCTAGACTAGCATTCAATACTTGATGCTTCAACAAATGTAACAAAAGTTCTAAGTAAGGTAGTTGGTAATCATGACACTTGTAAGGTTCTGATAGGTGCATTTTGGATTTCTAATATGTAATGTAATTTTTTAGACCTAGTAAGTCATGAATTATTATTAAAGATAGATATTGTTACAACCTTATAACCAAATTGCAATATATAAACAGAGAAGAAATTAAATCTATGGCATTATGGAAGACAAAGTTTAGAAAGATAGCATTAATATTAGATTATTACCTGAAATTACTGAGATGTAAAATTAGATGATTAAGACACTGAACTTATGGATCCCATGCCATAGCACCAGGAGCAATCCTGTGGTATAGCTCTCTATACCAAAATACTACCTGGAGAGAGCTGGCCTCACAGGATTGCTGACATGCCTGTGTGCACAGGTATGACCACCACTTCTGCTCCTAGGGACCCACCCAGAGCCCTCAGGACACAGGATGAGAGGAGCAGCCTGGGACAGGATCCTTCAGATTTCCCTCTGGACCCAGAGCTGAACATGTGCCACAGCGCCTGGAGCTGATCCTGTGTTACAGCTGCCATACTCAAATACAGGGAGGAGAGAGCTGGTCTCCCAGAAGTGTGGACACTCCAGTGAGCACAGGTAAGACCACCACTTTTGCTCAAATTCCTAGCCCAAGAGGGACCGCTCCAGAGGCATCAGGACATGGGAACCAAATAAGAGCCTGGGACAGAATCCTTTCTGTTTCCATCTGCACTCTGGAGCTGACAGTGTGCCACAGCTTTCTATACCCAAACTCCCCCTGGAGAGAACTGGTCTCCTAGGAGTACTGACACACAGTCTTTTGCTTTTGATTTGCTGTATATTGCTTTTACTATGTTTAGGTATGGGCCTTGAATTCCTGTTCTTTCCAAGACTTTAAGCATGAAAGGATGCTGAATTTTGTCAAATGCTTTTTCAGCATCCAATGAAATGACCATGTGGTTTTTTCTTTGAGTTTGTTTATGTAGTGGATTGCATTGATGGATTTCCATATATTGAAACAACCCTGCATCCCTGGGATAAAGCCTACTTGATCATGGTGGATGATCATTTTTTATGTATTCTTGGATTCAGTTGGCAAGAATTTTATTGAGTAATTTTGAATTGATGTTCATAAGGGAAATTGGTCTGAAGTTCTCTTTCTTTGTCGGATCTTTGTGTGGTTTTGGTATCAGTGTAATTGTGGCTTCATAGAAGGAATTGTGTAGTGTTCCTTCTGTTTCTATTTTGTGTAATAGTTTGAAGAGAATTGGTGTTAGGTCTTCTTTGAAGGTCTGATAGAATTCTGCACTGAAACCATAGGTCCTGTGCTTTTTTTTGGTTGGAAGACTTTCTATGACCCCTTCTATTTCTTTAGGGGTTATGGGACTGTTTATGTGATCTATTTGGTCCTGATTTAACCCTTTAACATAGACTCTCAAGTGCATTCAGTAGTTTTCCCACTGCCTCAGGTTCATAGACTCTCTCACCAGGACAGAGCAAAGGAGTGCAGAGGGTGCCCTGGGTCCTTGTAGCATCTCACTAGCACCTTCTTATAAAGACTCATCTCTGTCACCATGATTTTGTTTTGCTTTGCTTTACGGAAAAGTGAATTATGCATTTTCTCTCCCCAAGCCACTCGTTGATGTGACATGTAGCTCTAGATGGTCTTGAACTCACAGAGATCCATCTGCCTCTGACCCCCATATTGGGATTCATAATATAATATTTTTATTAATTCTAGCCAGATGTTTGCTGGACAGTGGTGGAACACACCTTTGATCACAGCACTTGTAAGGCTGAGGCAGGTGGATCTCTGTGAGTTTAAGGCCTGCCTTGTCTACAGAGGCAGTTCCAGGACATCCAGAGCTACACAGAGAAACCCTAGGAGTTGGGATGGGGGGAATCAGCTGCTTGTGCATTCAGTTTTACATGTCAGTATCTGACAACACAGCATCTTGGCAAAAACAGGCCTTGAAGGAAATGTACACAGAGACTGCACACCTCCCTAAATTAACATTACTTCCAAAGTTAACATACAACTGCTAGCACACTGGGCGTGGTGGCACATGCCTTTAATCCCAGCACTTAGGAGGCAGAGGCAGGCAGATTTCTGAATTCGAGGCCAGCCTGCTCTACAAAGTGAGTTCCAGGACAGATAGGGCTACACAGAAAAACCCTGTCTTGAAAAACCAAAACAAACACCAAAACCAAAACAAAAACAAAACAAAAAATCACATTTTAGGATTATGATGATGATAGAGGTCTTTAAGAAGGACATAAAGAACTCCCTTAAAGAAATGCAGGTAGAACTTCGAGTACTATATTGAAAAGATATGGAGAGAGAGGACAGCCTTGTCTAGTCCCTGATTTTAGTGGGAGTGCTTCAACTTTCTCTACATTTAGTTTGATGTTAGCTACTGGTTTGCTGTATATTGCTTTAACGATGATTAGGTATGGGCCTTGAATTCCTGTTCTTTCCAATACTTTTAGAATGAAAGGATGCTGGATTTTGTCAAATGCTTTTTCTGCATCTAATGAGATGATCATATGGTTTTTTGTCTTTGAGTTTGTTTATGTAGTGGATAGCATTGATGGATTTCCTTATATTGAACCATCCCTGCATCCCTGGGATGAAGCCTACTTGATCATGGTGGATGATCGTTTTGATGTGTTCTTGGATTCATTTGGCAAGAATTTTATTAAGTATTTTTGCATCAATATTCATAAGAGAAATTGGCCTGAAGTTCTCCTTCTTTGTTGAATCTTTGTGTTGTTTTGGTATCAGCATAATTGTGGCTTCATAGAACTAGTTGGGTAGAGTTCCTTCTGTTTCTATTTTGTGTAATAGTTTGAAGAGAATTGGCGTTAGGTCTTCTATGAAGGTCTGATAGAATTCTGCACTGAAGCCATCTGGTCCTGTGCTTTTTTTGGTTGGGAGACTTTCTATGACCCTTTTTATTTCTTCAGGTGTTATAGGACTGTTTAGATGATCTATTTGATCCTGATTTAGTTTTGGTGTTTGATATCTGTCTAGGAAACTGTCCATTTCCTCCAGATTCTCCAGTTGTGTTGAGTATAGGCTTTTGAAGTAGGATCTAATGATTTTTCGAATATCCTCAGTTTTTGTTGTTACATCTCCCTTTTCATTTATAAGTTTGTTAATCTGGATACTGTCTCTGTGCCCTTTGGTTAGTCTGGCTAAGGGTTTATCTATCTTGTTGATTTTCTCAAAGAACCAGATCCTGGTTTTGTTGATTCTTTGTATGGTTCTCTTGGTTTCTACTTGATTGATTTCGGCCCTGAGTTTGATGATTTCCTGTCTTCTACTCCTCCTGGGTAAAATAGCTTCTTTTTGTTCCAGGGCTTTCAGGTATGTCATTAAGCTGGTAGTGTATGCTCTCTCCATTTTCTTTTTGGAGGCACTCAGGGCTATGAGTTTTCCTCTTAGCACTGCTTTCATTGTGTCCCATAGATTTGGGTATGTTGTGTCTTCATTTTCATTGTGTTCTAAAAAGTCTTTAATTTCTTTTTTTATTTCTTCCTTGACCAAGGAATCATTGAGTAGAATATTGTTCAGTTTCCATGTGTATGTGGGATTTCTGTTGTTTTTAATGCTATTGAAGACCACTTTTACTCCATAGTGATCTGATAGGAGGCATGGGATTAGTTCGATCTTCTTATATTTGTTGAGGTCTGTCTTGTGACCAATTATATGGTCGATTTTGGAGAAGGTACCATGAGGTGCTGAGAAAAAGATATATTCTTTTGCTTTAGGATAGAATGTTCTATATATATCTGTTAAATCTAATTGGTCCAAAGCTTCAATTCGTTTCATTGTGTCCCTGTTTAGTTTCTGTTTTCCTGATCGGTCCATTGAGGAAAGTGCAGTGTTGAAGTCACCCACAATTATTATGTTAGGTGCAACGTGTGCTTTGAGCTTTAATAAAGTTTCTTTTACGAAAGAGGGTGCCCTTGCATTTGGAGCATAGATGTTCAGGATTGAGAGTTCTTCTTGTTGTATTTTTCCTTTGACCAGCAAGAAGTGTCCCTCAGAGTCTCTTTTGATGACATTGGGTTGAAAGTCAATTTATCTGATATTAAAATGGCTACTCCAGCTTGTTTCCTGAGACCATTAGCTTGTAAAATTGTCTTCCAGCCTTTACTCTAAGGTAGTTTTTTTCTTTGACCCTCAGGTGTGTTTCCTGTAAGCAGCAAAATGTAGGGTCCTGTTTACGTATCCAGTCAGTTAGTCTATGTCTTTTTATTGGGGCATTGAGTCCACTGATGCTAAGAGATATTAAGGAATAGTGATTGTTATTTCCTGTCATTTTTGACATTATTTTTTAAATTTGATTGGTTAACTTCTTTTGGGTTTGATGAAAGGTCACTATCTTGCTTTTTCCAGGGTGAAGTTTCCCTCCTTGTATTGGTGTTTTCCTCCTATTATCCTTTGTAGGACGGGGAAAAGGAAGAAGTCAAATTATTACTATTTGCAGATGACATGATAGTCTACTTAATGACTGGAAAACCTCCACCAGAGAACTCCTACAGCTGATAAACAACTTCAGCAAAGTGGCTGGTTATAAAATCAACTCAAGCAAATCAGTTGCCTTCCTATACTCAAAGGATAAGCAGGCTGAGAAATAGTTAGGGAAATGACACCCTTCAAAATAGCCACAAACAATATAAAGTATCTTGGTGTGACTCTAACCAAACAAGTGAAAGATCTATATGACAAGAACTTCAGGTCTCTGAAGAAGGAAATTGAAGAAGACGTCAGAAAATGGAAAAATCTGCCATGCTCATGGATTGGCAGGATTAATATAGTTAAAATGGCCATCTTGCCAAAAGCGACCTACAGATTCAATGCAATCCCCATCAAAATTCCCACTCAGTTCTTCACAGAGTTAGAAAAAGCAATTCTCAAATTCATCTGGAATAACAAGAAACCCAGGATAGCTAAAACTATTCTCAACAACAAAAGAAATTCTAGGGGAATCAGTATCCTTGACTTCAAGCAATACTACAGCGCAATAGTGTTAAAAACTGCATGGTATTGGCACAGTGACAGACAAGTGGACCAATGGAATACTATTGAAGATCCAGAAATGAATCCACACACCTATGGTCACTTGATCTTCAACAAAGGAGCCAAAAACATCCAGTGGAAAAAAGATAGCCTTTTCAACAAATGGTGCTGGATCAATTGGAGGTCAGCATGCAGAAGAATGCAAATTGATCCATTCTTATCTCCATGGACTAAACTTCACTCCAGGTGGATCAAGGACCTCCATGTAAAACCAGACACACTGAAACTAATAGAAAAGAAACTAAGGAAGACCCTTAAGGACATGGGCACAGGGGAAAAGTTCCTGAACAGATCACCAATAGCTTATGCTTTAAGATCAAGAATTGACAAATGGGACCTCATAAAATTACAAAGTTTCTGTAAGGGAAAGGACACTGTTAAAAAAGACAAAACGGCAACCATCAAATTGGGAAAGGATATTCATCAACCCCACATCTGAAAGAGGGCTAATATCCAATATATACAAAGAACTCAAGAAGTTAGACCCCAGGGAACCAAATAACCCTATTAAAAATGGGGTACAGATCTTAACAAAGAATTTTCACCTGAAGAAATTCAGATGGCCAAGAGGCACCTTAAGAAGTGCTCAACACCATTAGTCATTAGGGAAATGCAGATGAAAACAACCCTGAGATTTCACCTTACACCAGTCAGAATGGCTAAGGTCCAAAACTCAGGAGACAGCAGGTGTTGGTGAGGATGTGGAGAAAGAGGAACACTCCTCCACTGCTGGTGGGGCTGTAAGATGGTACAACCACTGTGGAAATCAGTGTGGAGGTTCCTCAGAAAACTGGACATGAGACTTCCAGAGGACCCTGTTATACCTCTCCTGGGCATATACCCAAAGGATTCCCCGACATGCAACAAAAACACATGCTCCATTATGTTCATAGCAGCCTTATTTATAATAGCCAGAAGCTGGAAAGAATCCAGATGCCCCTCAAAGGAGAAATGGATACAGAAAATATTTATACAATGGAATACTACTCAGCAATTAGAAACAATGAATTCACAAAATTTTTAGGCAAATGGTTTGATCTGGAAAATATCATCCTAAGTGAGGTAACCCAATCACAAAAGAATACACATGGAATGCAGTCTCTGATAAGTGGATATTAATTAGCCCAGAAGCCCTGAATACCCAAGGCACAAATTGCATAACAAATGACTCCCATGAAGAAGTATGGAGAGGGTCCTTATCCTGGAAAGGATTGATCTAGCATGGGAAGGGAATATAAGGACAGAGAAAAAGGAGGGAGGTGATTGGAGAAGAGATGGAGAGAAGGTTTATGGGACATATGGGGAGGGGGGATCCGGGAAAGGGGAAATCATTTGGAATGTAAACAATAAATATAGAAAATAAAAATATTAAAAAAAAAAAAAAGAAATGCAGGAGAGCCCATGTAAATAAGTAGAAGCCCTTAAAGAGGAAACACAAAAGTCCCTTATAGAACTACAGGAAAACACAATCAAATTGGTGAAGGAATTGAAAAAAATGTCCAGGATTTAAAAATGGAAATAGAAACAATACATTAATCACGAATGGAGACAACCCTAGAGATAGAAAACCTAGGAAAGAGTTCGGGATTCTCAGTCCCAAGCATCACTAACAGAATACAAAAGTTCAGCAGAGAATCTCAGGTGCAGAAGATATTATAGAAAACATTGATACAACAATCAAAGAAAATGCAAAATGTAAAAATCTCCTAACTCAAAACATCCAGGAAATTTAGGACATAATGGGAAGACCAAACCTAAGGATAATAGTTATAGAAGAGAACAAAGATTCCCAACTTAAAGGGCCAGTAAATATCTTCAACAAAATTATAGAAAACTTCCCTAACCTAAAAATAGAGATGCTCAACAACAAAAAAGAAGCCTACAGAATTCCAAATAGAAGAAGAGAAAGTCTTCCCTCCTGGCACATAACAATCTAAGCACCAAATGCACAAAACAAAGAAAGAATATTAGAAGCAGTAAGGGAAAAATGTCAAGTAACTTATGAAGACAGACCTATCATAATTACACTGAACTTTTCACCACAGATTATGAAAGCTAGAAGATCCTGGGCATACGTCATACAGACTCTAAGAGAACACAAATGCCAGCCCATGCTACTGTACACAGCAAAACTCCCAGTTACCATAGATGGAGAAACCAAGATTTTCTATGACTAAACCAAATTTACACAATATCTTTCTACAAATCTAGCCCTACAAAGGATAATTGATGGAAAACTTCTGTTATATCAGGATCAGATAAACTATCCAAATGGTCCCATAACCCTTAAAGAAATACAAGCAGTCATTAAAATCTCTCAACCAAAAACAAAGAACAAAAAACAAAAACAAAATCAAAGGACCAAAAGGCTTTAATGCAGAATTCTATTAGACCATCCAAGAAGAAGTAACACCAATATTCTTCAAACTATTCTGCAAAATAAAAACAGAAGAAACAATTCATTCTATGTAGTCACAATTTTGCTGATACCAAAACCACACAAAGACCCATTGAGAAAAGACAACTTCAGACCAATTTCACTTATAATTGTGGATACAAAATACTAAATTAAATTCTCACACTGGAGAGCAGTAGAGGAAGAGAATCCCCGTGGCCATATTCGTTGCCTGCTGGGGCAGAAGAGTTTCACTAGGTACTGTATCACCCAGAGCTTTAGATCTCTTGGGGTGAAAACTGCCAGGGGTCCTTGTACATCCAAGAACTGAGCACATAGGCAGTTCATCTGCCAGTCCACCAGGCTTGGGGCCTGTGTCCTGCCTGGAGAGCAGCAGAGGAAGAGACTCCCCACAGCCATATTCGCTGCCTGCCAGGGCAGAAGAGCTTCACTGGGTACTGTATCACACCGAGTTCTAGATCTCTGGGGGTGAAAACTGCCAGAGGTTCTGCCTGCACCCAGGACCTGAGCACACAGGTGGTTCATCTTCTAGCTGGTAGGTCATGGGGCCTGTGTCCTGCATGGAGAGCAGCAGAGGGAGCAACTCCCTGTGGCCATCTTCATGGTCTGCCAGGGCAGAAAAACATCACTAGGTACTGTATTATCCTGAGCTTAATATATCTGGGGGTGCAAATCTCCAGTGGTCTGCCTATGCCCAGAATCTGAGAACATAGGTGGTTTATCTGCAAGCCAGTCAGTTGTGGGGCCTGGGTCCTACATGCGAATCAACAGAGGGAGTGACCTCTCCCCCCCACACACAACGGCTTTGCTCCATAACAGAGCAGTCTGAGAACACCTGGTTCACCTTGACAATCCAAGTATAACATTTCTTGAGGCAAGACTGAGCAGGGCTCCAAAGGCACAAAAGAGGAAGGCAGCATATCCGTAATCTGTGCCAGAGGAATCCCAGTCATCCAGTGTCGTGGAAATAGCCTTAAAGGTCCACAGTAGGTTGAAGCACCAGCCAGTGACAATAAGATCATCTAACACCAGTGAGAACTAGATTCCTAAAGGCAAGTGTCTGAAAATTACTAACAGAAACCAAGGCATTATGGCAGCATCTGAACCCAGTTCTCCAACAATAGCAAGTCCTAGATACCCCAACACACCAGAAAAGCAAGAGTTAGATTTAAAAGCACTGGTAAGGATGCTGTTAGAGGAACACATGAAAGACATAAGTAAACCTCTTAAAGAAATTCAGGAGAAAAATGATCAAAAGCTAGAAGCCCTTACAAGGGAAACAAAAAAAAATCATTTAAAGAAATTTAGGAAAATATGGGTCAGAAGTTTGTAGCCAATAAGGAAGAAATACAAAAATCACTTAAAGAAATACAGGAGAACTTTGATCAACAGGCAGAAGTCATGAAAGAGGAAACACAAAAATCCCTCAAAGAATTAGAGGAAAACACAAACAAGCAAATGAAGAAACTGGGCAAAAACTTCCAGGATCTAAAAACAGAAGTAGAAACAACTAATAAAGTACAAAGGGAGACAACATTGGAGATAGGAAACCTTGGGAAGAAGTCAGGGACCATAGATGCAAATAACAACAGAATACAAGAGATAGAAGAAAGAACCTCCGATGCCAAAGATACCATAGAAACCATGGACTCAATAGTGAAAGAAAATGCAAAATGCAAAAAGTTTGTAACCCAAAACATCCAGGAAATCCAGGACACAATGAGAAAGCCAAATCTAAGGATTATAGGCATTGATGAGAGTGAAGATTTACACCCTAAAGGGCCAGCAAATATCTTCAACAAAATTATGGAAGAAAACTTCCCTAACCTAAAGAGAGAGATGCCCATGAATATACAAGAAGCCTACAGAACTCCAAACAGACTGGACCAGAACAGAACTACCTCCCTTCACATAATAATCAAAATCCCAAATGTACTAAACAAAGAGAGAATACTTAGGGCAGTAAGAGAAAAAGGGCAAGTAACATATAAAGGAAGACCTATCAGAATTACACCAGATTTCTCACCAGAGACCATGAAAGCTAGAAGATCCTGGGTGGAGCTCATGCAGACTCTAAGAGAACACAAATGCCAGCTGAGACTACTATACCCAGAGAAACTCTCAATTACTATAGATGGAGAAACCAAGATATTCCATGACAAAACCAAATTTACACAATATCTTTCCACAAACCCAGCCCTACAAAGGATAATAGGGGGAAAACACAATTACAACAAAGGAAACAATACCCAGGAAAAAGCAGGATATTAAGCTTCTTTCATCAAACCCAAAAGAAGATAACCACACAAGTATAAAATTAACATCCAAAATGATAGGAAGCAATAACCACTACTCCTTAATATCTCATAACATCAATGAATTCAGTTTCCCAATCAAAAGACATAGACTAACAGACTGGTTATGTAAACATAACCCTACCTTTTGCTGCATACAGGAAACACACCTCAGTGTCAAAGACAAAAACTACCTTAGAGTAAAAGGCTGGAAGACAATTCTACAAGCAAATGGTCTCAGGAAACAAGCCGGAGTTGCCATTCTAATATCAGATAAAATTGACTTTCAACCTAATGTCATCAAAAGAGACATGAAAGGTCACTTCTTGTTGGTCAAAGCAAAAATCCAACAAGAACAACTCTCAATCCTGAACATCTATGCTCCAAATACAAGGGAGCCCTCATTCATAAAAGAAAAGATACTAAAGCTCAAAGCACACATTGCACCTAACACAATAATTGGGGGTGACTTCAACACTCCACTCTCATCAATGGACTGATCAGGAAAACAGAAAGTAAACAGGGAGGCAGTGAAACTAATTGAACCTTTGGACCAATTGGATTTAACAGATATATTAAGAACTTTTCATCCCAAAGCAAAAGAATATACCTTTTTCTCAGCACCTCATAGTACCTTCTCCAAAATCGATCATATAGTTGGTCACAAGACAGACCTCAACAATATATAAGAAGATCGAAATAATTCCATGCCTCCTATCAGATCACTATGGAGTAAAAGTAGTATTTAATAACAATAAAACAACAGAAAGCCCACATACACATGGAAAATGAATAATACTCTAGTCAATGATACCTTGGTCAAGGAAGAAATAAAGAAAGAAATCAAAGATTTTTTTAGAATTTAACAAAAATGAAGGCACAAAATAAACAAAACTAAGGTACACAATGAAAGCAGTGCTAAGAGGAAAACTGATAGATTTGAGTGCCTCCAAAAAGAAATTCGAGAGCATACACTAGAAGATTAACGGAACAACTGAAAGCCCTGTAACAAAAAGAAGCTAATTCACCCAGGAGGAGGAGAAGACAGGAAATCATCAAACTCAGGGCTGAAATCAATCAAGTAGAAACCAAAAGAACCATACAAAGATTCAACAAAACCAGGAGCTGGTTCTTTGAAAAAAATCAACAAGATAGATAAACCCTTAGCCAGACTGACCAAAGGGCACAGAGAAAGTATCCAGATTAACAAAATTAGAAATGAAAAGGGAATATTACAACAGAAACTGAGGAAATTCAAAAAATCATCAGATCCTACTGCAAAAGCCTGTACCAAACACAATTGGAGAATCTGGAGGAAATGGACAATTTCTTAGACAGATACCAAATACCAAAATTAAACCAGGATCAAATAGATCATCTAAATGAACCCATAACTCCTACAGAAATAGAAGGGGTCATAGATAGCCTTCTGACCAAAAAAATGCAAGGACCAGATGGTTTCAGTGCAGAATTCTATCAGATCTTCCAAGAAGACTTAACACCAACACTCTTCAAACTATTTCACCAAATAGAAGCAGAGGGAACACTACCCAATTCATTCTATGAAGCCACAATTATTCTGATACCAAAACCACACAAAGTTCCAACTAAGAAAGAGAATTTCAGCCCAAATTTCCTTTATGAATATCAATGCAAAAATACTCAATAAAATTCTTGCCAATGGAATCCAAGAACACATCAAAACCATCATCTACCACAATCAAGTGGACTTCACCCCAGGGATGCAGGGATGGTTCAATATAAGGAAATCCATAAATGCTACCCACTACATAAAAAAACTCAAAGAAAAAAAAAACACATGATCATTTTATTAGATGCTTAGAAAGCATGTGACAAAATTCAGCATCCTTTCATGCTAAAAGACTTTGAAAGGACAGGAATTCAAGGCCCATATCTAAACATAGTAAAAGCAATATACAGCAAACCGGTAGCCAACATCAAACTAAATGGAGAGAAACTTGAAGCAATCCCACTAAAATCAGGGACTAGACAAGGCTACCCTCTCTCTCCATATCTTTGCAATATACTGCTTGAAGTTCTAGCTAGAGGAATTAGACAACATAAGGAGGTCAAGGGGATACAAATTGGAAAGGAAGAAGTCAAACTATCACTATTTGCAGATGATATGATAGTATACTTAAGTGACCCAAAAAACCGTATAGAGAAGTCCTACAGCTGATAAACAACTTCAGCAAAGTGGCTGGCTACAAAATCAACTCAAGGAAATAAGTAGCCTTTATATACTCAAAGGATAAGCAGACTGAGAAAGAAATTAGGGAAATGACATCCTTCACAATAGCCACAAACAGCATAAAGTATCTTGGGGTGACTCTAACCAAACTAGTGAAAGACCTATATGACAAGAACTTCAGATCTCTGGAGAAGGAAATCGAAGAAGATCTCAGAAAATGGAAAAACCTTCCATGCTCCTGGATTGACAGGATTAATATAGTTAAAATGGTCATCTTGCCAAAGGCAATCTACAGATTCAATGCAATCCCCATCAAAATCCCAACCCAATTCTTCATAGAGCTAGAAAGAGCAATTCTCAAATTCATCTGGAATAAGAAAAATCCCAGGATAGCTAAAACTATTCTCAACAGTAAAAGAACTTCAGGGGGATTCAGTATCCTATACCTCAAACTTTACTACAGAGCAATAGTGATAAAAACTGAATGGTATTGGTACAATGTCAGGCAAGTAGATCAATGGAATAGGATTGAAGACCCAGAAATGAACCAACAAACCTATGGTCACTTGATCTTTGACAAAGAAGCTGAAAGCATACAGTGGAAAAAAAGATAGTCTTTTCAACAAATGGTGCTGGTTCAATTGGAGGTCAGCATGCAGAAGAATGCGAATCCATCCTTTCTTTTCTCCTTGTACTAAGCTCAACTCCAAATGGATCAAGGACATCTACATAAAACCTGACACACTGAAACTAATAGAAAAGAAACTGGGGAAGACCCTGGAGGACATGGGCACAGGGGAAAAGTTCCTGAATAGAACACCAATAGCTTATGTGCTAAGATCAAGAATTCACAAATGGGACCTCATAAAACTACAAAGTTTCTGTAAGGCAAAGGACACTGTCAAAAGGACAAAGCGTCAACCAACAGATTGGGAAAGGATCTTCACCAACCCTAAATCTGAAAGAGGGCTAATATCTAATATATACAGAGAACTCAAGAAGGTAGAACCCAGGGAACCAAATAACCCCATTAAAAAGTTGGGTACTGAGCTAAACAAAGAATTTTCACATGAAGAACTTCGGAGGGCTGAGAAACACCTTAAGAAATGTTCAACATCATTAATCATTAGCGAAATGCAAATCAAAACAACCCTGAGATTTCACCTCACACCAGTCAGAATAGCTAAGGTCAAAAACTCAGGAGACAGCAGGTGCTGGAGGATGTGGAGAATGAGGAACACTCCTCCACTGCTGGTGGGATTGTAAGATGGTGCAACCACTTTGGAAATCAGTCTGGAGGTTCCTCAGAAAACTGGGCATGATACTTTCAGAGGATCCTGCTATACCACTCCTAGGCATATACCCAGAGGATTCCCCTGCATGAATAAGGACACATGCTCCACTATGTTCATAGCAGCCCCATTTGTAGTAGCCAGAAGCTGGAAAGAACCCAGGTGTCCCTCAACGGAGGAATGGATACAAAAAATGTGGAATATTTACACAATGGAGTACTATTCAGCCATTAGAATCAATGAATTCATGAAATTCTTAGACAAATGGATGGAGCTGGAGAACATCATACTAAGTGAGGTAACCCAGTCTCAAAAGATCAATCATGGTGTGCACTCACTAATAAGTGGATATTAACCCAGAAACTTGGAATACCCGTGACATAATCCACATATTAAATAATGTCCAAAAGAATGGAGGAGTGGCCCCTGGTTCTGGAAATACTCAGTGCATCAGTACGGGGGAATACCAGAACAAGGAAGTGGGAAGGAGTAGATGGAGGAACAGGGGGAGGGAAGAGGGCTTATGGGACTTGCGGGGAGTGGGGACCCAGAAAAGGGGAAAATATAAGGACAGAGAAAAAGGAGGGAGGTGATTGGAGAAGGGATGGAGAGAAGAAGGTTTATGGGACATATGGGGAGGAAGGCTCCGGGAAAGGGAAAATCATTTGGAATGTAAACAGAGAATATAGAAAATAAAAATATTGAAAAAAAGAATAAAGAATGAAATAAAAAATTATTTATTTAAAAAAATAGAGGGGATTTCTCAAATACATAACTAAGGAATTTGATTTCTGTGTCTTTGAAAAACATCCTTGTTCATATATTCACACTTCAGAACAAATTCTTTTTTACACTATATGGCTGAATGGAAATTAAGAGAAGTTTGTCATTGGTGCTCAAAGGTTGCTTCAAGGATTTCTGTCACCACTTATTACTTTTGAAAATATCATGTAACTTTGGTGTAAGGGAAAACTGGAACCAAAAGTAAGATGATTAAAATTTGTTGGTCTTTACTATATCTTTCAATAGACTATATCTCAAAATAAAAGTTCTTTCTACATGTGTATCTAAGAAAAAAAATTCTCACAAACTGAATCGAAGAACCCATCAAAATGATCATACACCTGTATCAAGTAGGCTTCATTCCAGGGATGCAGAGATGATTCATTATGTGGAAATCCATCAATGTAATCCACTACATAAACAAGCTCAAAGAAAAAAAGTACCACATCATCATTTTTTAGATGCTGAAAAATCATTTTATAAAATTCAGTATCCCTTCATGATAAAAGTCTTAGAAAGTTCAGGAATTCAAAGCCTATACATAAACATAGTGAAAACAATATGCATCAAACATTTAGCTAACATCAAATTGAATGGAGGGAAACTTGAAACAATCCCACTAAAACCAGGGTCTAGACAAGGCTTCCCACTCTCTACATATCTATTCAATATAGTTCTAGGTAGAGCAGTTAGACAACAAAAGAGGTGAAAGCAATACAAATTGCAAAGGAATATGTCAAAATAAAATTTGCAGATGGTTTGATCATATACTTTGGTGACCCCAATAATTCCACCAGAAAATTCCTACACTGATAATAACTTCAGCAAAGTGGCCAGATATATAATTAACTCAAACAAATCAGTAACCTTCCTATACTCAAAGGATACATGGCTAAGAAAGAAATTAGGCAAATGGCACCCTTCTCAATAGCCACAAACAATATAAAATATCTTGGTATGACTTTAACCAAACAAATGAAAGATCTGTAGGACAAGATCTTCAAGTCTCTGAAGAAGGAAATTGAAGACCTCAGAAGACAGAAAGATCTCCCATGCTCATGGATTAGCAGGATTAATATAGTAAAAAAAAAATCTATCAATGCTTTTGGCCATCTTGCCAAAAGCAATTTACAGATCCAATGCAAGCCTCATCAAAATATCAACTCAATTCTTCATAGAGTTAGAAAGAGCACCATCCCTGATCTCAAGATTCATTACAGAGCAATCATGATAAAAAAAAACCAAAAACAGCATGGTATTGATATAGTAACAGGCAGTTAGATCAATGAAATAGAACTGAAGACCCAGAAATGAACCCATACACCTATGGTTACTTGATCTTTGACAAATAATCTAAAACCACCCAGTTTAAGAAAGACAGCATCTTCACCAAATGTTGCTGATTCAACTGACAGTCAATATGTAGATGAATGCAAATTGATCCATTCTTTTCTCCATGTAAAAGGCTGATGTCCAAGTGGATCAAGGACCTCTGCATAAAACCATAAACAATGAATCTAATAGATGAGAAAGTGCCCTTGACAACATGGGCACAGTGGAAAAGTTCCTGAACAGAACAGAACACCAATAGCTTATGCTCTAAGATGAAAAAATTGACAAATGTGACCTCATAAAATTTCAAAACTTCTGAAGGCAAAGGACACTGTCAATAGGACAAAATGTCAACCAACAGATTGGGAAATGTCCTTTATGAATAACACCTCTGATACAAGGCTAATAACCAATATATATAAAAACCTCAAGAAGTAGATGCTGGAGAATCAAATAACTCTATTAAAATCATGGAACAGAGCTAAACATAGAGTTCGCAACTGAGAAATATCTAATGGCAGAGAAGAACCTAAAATGGTCAACATTCTTATTTGTCAGGGAAATGAAAATAAAAATAACCCCAAGATTCTACCTCACATTAGTCAGAATTGCTATGATCAGAAATCAGTTGACATCAGGTGTAGGTGAAGGTGTATATGGAAAAAGAAAACAGTACTCCATTGCTGGTGGGATTACAAGCTGGTTCATCCATTCTGGAAATCAGTCTGGTGGTTCCTCAGAAAATTGAATTTAGTACTACCTGATGACACAGATATACCACTTCTCTGCATATACCCAGAAGGTGCTATAACATGTAATAAGTACATATGTCCCACTATGTTCATAACAGCCATATTTACAATAGCCAGAAGCTGGAAACAACCTAGATGTCCCTTGACAGAGGAGTGGATACAAAAAATGTGGTACATTTACACAATGGAATACTACCCAGCTATTAAAAACAATTAATTCATGAAATTCTTAGGCAAATGAATGGAACTTAAAAATATCCTGAGTGAGGTAACTCAGTCAAAAAAGAACACATATGGTATGTACTCACTGATAAGTGGATATTAGTCATCCCATATGTAGTCACCAAATCTGGACTCTATTGTGAATGCCAAGAAGTGCTTGCTGAAGGGAGCCTGATTTGGCTGTCTCCTGAGAGGGTCTGCCAGAGCCTGACAAATACAGAGGTAGATGCTTGCAGTCAACCATCTGACTGAGTGTGGGGTCCCTGATGGAGGAGTTGGAAAAGAGACGGAAGGAGCTGAGGTAGTTTGCAGTTCTATGGATGGAGCAACAGTGTCAACAGGCCAGACACCCAGAGCTTCAGAGGACTAGACCACCAATCAAAGACTACACATGGAGGGATTTGTGGCTCTGGTTGCATATATGGCCAAGGATGGCCTTGTTGGACATCAGTGCGAGGAGAGGCCCTTGGCTCTGATGCTTCAGTGTAGAAAAATGCCAGGGCTAGAAGTTAGGAGTAGGTTGATGGTTGGGGGAGCAGCCTCTTAGAGGCAGGGGTGATAGGATAGGGGTTTTCTAGAGGGGAGACCTGGAATGGGAATAGCATTTGAAGTGTACATAAAGGAAATATCCAATAAAAGGAATAAAAAAAAAGATAGTGAATTTACATGAAAATACAGGACTTTTTTCTGAAAAAGGAATGTTGAGACATTCTATGTACAAAAACTATGCAAAATTTAAAATCAATAGATAATGAAGGCGGTCACATAGGTGTTTGTCAGAAACAGAAGCTACTGTGGCAGTATAATCTCTGAAACTGTCTTGAACATGGAAAGCAGAAGCCCACACAATTTTATAATAGGCACATAGTATAGCTTAATGTGTACACAAGAAAAATATGAATATAAGACACAATAACTGCTTGTATTTTTCTGTACAGAAGTATGTTGGATGTAGAAATTGCTCAGTATAAAATCACTAAGATATCTAGAAATATGTAATGGTGAAAATGCTTTGCCATCTCACATCCAAGGGTGGTTTTTTTATGGAAGGGGTCCTCTATTGTTCCCCATGTGTCTCTCTGTCAGAAATAATGGTTAGATTCATAGATAAGCAGGTAATGGAAAAGATGGAAGAAAACATTTGAACTGCTTTAATGATTGCAGGTGTTTGTCCATATCCAGTTACATCTTGACAAAAGCTAACATAGTATAAGGACCATTAAAATGAGCCATAATTTACTGAGAAATAGAACTAATGTTTGCTTATAAATGTAATAAAATATTTTGTGTCCATTTGTCTACTATCTAGCTCATAGTGTCCAACATTAAAGTAAATGTGAAATGGAGGCCCATGTTTACAAGAGAATCAAGCACACTGGTGTTTTTCTGATTTTATTCTCTGAATAAGATCTTCCATAAGATCCTCCAAATCTAATCCATAAATCTTTTTCCCAGCTATGTAGCAGACCATCTGCTATGACCACTGTTTCTGGCCCCATTTTTGGAATTGAGCAGATCCTGGTAGAACACCCTGTTGTCCTCCATACTGTGAACCCTCTCAGCCCATACCCCTCAATCCTTGTTTTCCATTTCAATTCCTAAGCATTAGCACTCAAAGAATAAGCAGGCTGAGAAAGAAATTAGGGAAACGACAGCCTTCACAATAGCCACAAACAATATAAAGTATTTTGGTGTGACTCTAACGAAACAAGTAAAAGATCTGTTTGACAAGAACTTCAGGTCTCTGAAGAAGGAAATTGAAGAAGATCTCAGAAAATGGAAAAATCTTCCATGCTTGTGGATTGGCAGGATTAATATAGTAAAAATGGCCATCTTGCCAAAAGCAATATACAGATTCAATGCAATTCCCTTCAAAATTCCAACTCAGTTCTTCATAGAATTAGAAAGAGCAATTCTCAAATTCATCTGGAATAACAAAAAAAAAAAAAAAAAAAACAAAAAACAAAAAAAAAAAAACACCCAGGAAAGCTAAAAGTATTCTCAATAGTAAAAGAATTTCTGTGGGAATCAACATCCCAGACTCAAACAGTACTACAGAGCAATAGCATTAAAAAACTGCATGGTATTAGTACAGTGACAGGCAGGTAGATCAATGGAATAGAATTGAAGACCTAAAAATGAACCCATACACCTATGATCACTTGATCTTTGACAAAGGAGCTAATATCATCCAGTGGGAAAAAGAGCCTTTTCAACAAATGGTGCTGGCTCAACTGACAGTTAGCATGAAGAAGAATGTAAGTGGATCAAGGACCTTCACATAAAACCAGAATGAAACTAATAGAAAAAAACTGGGGAAGAGACTTGAACACACAAACACGGGAAATTTTCTCGAACAGAACACCAATTGCCTGCTATACCACTCCTGGGCATATACCCAGAGATTCCCTCGCATGCAATAAGAATACATGCTCTACTATGTTCATAGCAGCCTTATTTATAATAGCCAGAAGCTGGAAAGAACCCAGATTCCTCAATGAAGGAATGGATACAGAAAATGTGGTATATTTACGCAATGGAATACTACCCAGTAATTAAAAACAATGAATTCATGAAATTCTTAGGCAAATGGTTGAAACTGGAAAATGTCATCCTAAGTGAGGTAACTCATTCACCAAAGAACACACCTGGAATGTAGTAACTGATAAGTGGATATTATCCCAGACTCTCTGAATACCCAAGATACAACTCACATGTCAAATCATTCCCAAGAAGAAGCAAGGAAGAGGGCCCTGGTCCTGGAAAGGCTTGATGCAGCATTGTAGGGGATTACCAGAACAGAGAATTGGGAGGGGGTTGATTGGGGAAAGGGAAGAAGGAAGAGGGCTTATGGGACTTATGGGGAGGGGGGAACCTGGAAAGGAGAAATCATTCAAAATGTAAACAAAGAATATAGAAAATAAATTTAAAAAGAAAGAAAATAGACGTAAGAAATAAACTTGTGTAGCCATTTAATATTTGACGAAACAGACTTCAAAACAGAAATAATCAAGAAGCCCAAATACTCAGAATACCCAAGATACAATTCAAAGACTACATGGAGCTCAAGAAGAAGGAAGAACAAAGTGTGAGTGCTTCGGTCCTTCTTAAAAAAGAGGAACAAAATACCCACAGGAGCAAGTATGGAGACAAAGTATGGAGCAGAGACTGAAGGAATGGCAATTCAAAGACTGCTCCACCTGGGCATCCATCCCATATATAATCACCAAATCCAGATACTGTTTTGGATGCCAAGAAGTGCATGCTAACAGTAGCCTGGTATAGCTGTTTCCTGAGAGGCTCTGCCAGAGCCAGACAAATACAGAGGCAGATGCTTGCAGCCAACCATTGGACTGAGCACAAGGTCCTCAAAGGGGTCTCCAATGAAGGACTTAGAGAAAGGACTAAAGGAGCTGAAGAGGTTTGCAACCCCACAGGAAGAACAATAATATCAAACAACCAGAACAACTAAGACCTTGCAGGGACTAAATCACCAATCAAGGAGTACATGTGGAGGGACCCATGGCTCCAGCTTGTCAGGTATCAATTGGAGGAGAGGCCTTTGGTGCTTTGAAGGCTCGATGCTCCAGTGTATGGAAATTTGAGGGCAGGGAGGCGGGAGTGGGTGGGTGGAGAAGTACCCATAGAGATGCAGGGGAGGGGAGATGGGGTAGCAGATTTGGGGGGACCTGGAAAAGGGATAACATTTGGAATGTAAGTTCATAAAAGAAACATTACAATAACTTCAATCACGTATTACCCTCATCCACTGATAATAGGTGACTTGATTACTCTGCTTTTGACAATAGTTCACTATATAAAACCCAAACAGTGCTAACTTATGTAATGAACCACATGGAACTAAGTGATATTTACAGAACATTTCATACAAACACGAAAAAATATACTTTCCTCTCTATGGATCATGCTACTTTCATGCTACTTTCTCTAAATCTGGCCACATACTCAGACACAAAGCAGGCTTCAAGACATACAAGAAAGCCTCCCGCCAGTCAGGAGAGACTCACCTCCATCTTGGTTTCAGACTCCAGAGAGATCAAACAGACTGAGGAACGCAAACATAACCCAAGGCCAACATCACAGGGGTCTAAGCCTGACGGGCATTGGCCTGCACCCAGGCCCTGGGCTGTACGGGGACCATTGGGGTGCCAACCCAGCCAGGAGGATTTTTTTTTGCCCGGGCTGGCGCACACGCCACCATTTTGCCTACAGGATGCCAGAGAGCTCTAGCAGGCAAAGCCAGCTAACAGGCATAGCCTGAGGCTAACAAAGTGGGGGTCTAGGCCCCAACAGGACCTGGACTGACCCCAAGAACTGGGCTACTTAGTGGGCCATCTGTGTGTCAACCCGCCCAGGAGGTTGTTAGACCAGCAGACTCTCCCTGCACTTTCAGGGAGCGCTGGCCACCTGACAGACCCAATTAACAGTCATAGCCCGAGGGGAACTTTGCTCGGACCAGACCTTGGCCTCCCAGGCTTTTCCCTGGACTCAGGGCATGAGCAGCCAGGCTAGCCTTGTGTGCACCAACACGGTTGGGAGATCTGCTGCCCAGCAGAGTGATAAGCACTCCGAAAAGGTCCCAGCAGCATACACCATCAGCACTCCCTGAAGGAGCAAACGGGCTCCATCTGCTTCATAGACACAATCTGGGGCAAAGCACACTAGGGCTGCAAGGGCACCCAAGAGGAGGACAGCACATCAGCAATCTGCTACAGGGGAAACCCAGCCATATAGTGTTGCAGTAATATCCCCAGAGCCCCTCAGGAGGCCCAAACACCAGCCAGGGACAAGACCAACTAACTCCAGAGAACAAGATGGCAAAGGGCAAACACAGGAACACTACTAACAGAAATCTAGGCAATATGGCAGCATCTGAACCAAACTCACCAACATCAGCAAGTCCTGGTTATGACAACACACCAGAGAAACGAGATTTGGATTTAAAATCACTGGTCATGATGCTGCTAGAAGAACACAAAAAGGACATAAATGAACCTCTTAAAGAAATACAGGGGAAACACAAAAATCACTTAAAGAAATGCAGGAGAATAAGGCTCAAGATATAGAAGCCAATAAAGAAGAAACGCAAAAAAAAAAAAAAAAGAACTTAAAGAAATGCAGAACTTGAGTCAAGAGGCAGAAGTCATGAAAGAGGAAACACACAAATCTCTTAAAGAATTACAGGAAAACACAAACAAACAAATGATGGAACTGATCAAAACCATCCTGGATCTAAAAACAGAAGTAGAAACAACTAAGAAATCACAAAGGGAGACAACGTTGGAGATAGAAAACCTTGAGAAGCAATCAGGGGCCATAGATGCAACTATAAACAACAGAATACAAGAGAAGGAAGAAAGAATTTTAGATGCCAAAAATACCATAGAAACCATTGACTCAACAGTCAAAGAAAATGCAAAATGCAAAACTCTTGTATCCCAGAACATCCAGGAAATCCAGGATACAATGAGAAGACCAAACCTAAGGATTATAGGTATAGATGAGAGTGAAGATTTACAACTGAAAGGGCCAGCAAATATCTTCAACAAAATTATGGAAGAAAACTTTCCCAACATAAAGAGAGAGATGCCTGTGAATATACAAGAAGCCTACAGAACTCCAAATACACTGGACCTGACCAGAAATACCTCCTGTCACATAATAATCAAAACCCCAAATGCACTAAACAAAGAAAGAATATTAAAGGCAGTAAGAGAAAAAGGCCAAGTAACATATAAAGGAAGACCTATCAGAATCACACCAGACTTCTCACCAGAGACCATGAAATCTAGAAGATCCTGGGCAGATCTCATGCAGACTCTAAGAGAACACAAATGTCAGCCAAGACTACTATACCCAGAAAAACTCTCAATCACAATAGATGGAGAAACCAAGACATTCCATGACTAAACCAAATTTACACAATATCTTTCCACAAACCCAGCTCAACAAAGAATAATAGGAAGAAAACTCCAATACAAGGAGGGAAACTACACCCTGGAAAAAGTAAGATAGTAACCTTCCTTCATCAAACCCAAAAGAAGATAATCACTCAAATATAAAAATAACATCAAAAATGACAGGAAGTAGTAATCACTATACCTTAATATCTCTTAACATCAATGGACTCAATTCCCCAATAAAAAGAAATAGACTAACAGACTGGATAAGCAAACAGGACCCTACATTTTGCTGCATACAGAAAACACACCTAAATGTCAAAGACAAAAACTACCTTAGAGTCAAAGGCTGGAAGACAATTTTACAAGCCAATGGTCTCGGGAAATCAGTCGGAGTAGCCATTCTAATATCAGATAACATTGACTTTCAACCTAAAGTCATCAAAAGAGACACTGAGGGACACTCCTTGCTGGTCAAAGGAAAAATCCACCAAGAAGAACTTTCAATTTTGAACATCTATGCACCAAATGCAAGCGCACCCTCATTCATAAAAGAAACTTTACTAAAGCTCAAAGCACACATTGCACCTAACACAATAATTGTGGGGGACTTCAACACTCAACTCTCCTCAATGGACGGATCAGGAAAGCAGAAACTAAACAGGGACACAGTAAAACTAATTGAAGCTTTGTACCAATTGGATTTGACTGGTGTTTATAGAACATTTCACCCTAAAGCAAAAGAATATACCTTTTTCTCAGAACCTCATGGTACCTTCTCCAAAATTGAACGTATAATTGGTCACAAGACAGACCTCAACAAATACAAGAAGATCAAACTAATCCCATGCCTCCTATGAGATCACTATGGTGTAAGAGTGGTTTTCAATAGCAACAAAAACAACAGAAAGCCCACATACACATGGAGGCTGAACAATACTCTACTCAATGACACCTTGGCCAAAGAATGAATAAAGAAAGAAATCAGAGACTTTTTAGAATTTAATGAAAATGAAGGTACAACATACCCAAATCTTTGGGACACAATGAAAGCCCTGCTAAGAGGAAAACTCATAGCCCCGAGTGCCTCCAAAAAGAAAATGGAGAGAGCAGCTTAATGACACACCTGAAAGCCCTGGAACAAAAAGAAGCTATTTCACACAGGGGGGGTAGAAGACAGGAAATCATCAAACTCAGGGCTGAAATCAATCAAGTGGTAACAAAGAGAACCATACAAAGAATCAACGAGTCCAGGAGCTGGTTCTTTGAGAAAAATCAACAAGATAGATAAACGCTTAGCCAGACTGACCAAAGGGCACAGAGAAAGTATCCAAATTAACAAAATTAGAAAGGAAAAGGTAGATATTACAACAGCAACTGAGGAAATCCAAAAAATCATCAGATCCTACTACAAAAGACTATACTCAACACAATTGGAGAATCTGGAGGAAATGGACAATTTCCTAGACAGATACCAAATACCAAAATTAAATCAGGACCAAATAGATCATCTAAACAGTTCCATAACCCCTAAAGAAATAGAAGGGGTCATAGAAAGTCTTCCAACCAAAAAAAAAGCACAGGACCAGATGGTTTCAATGCAGAATTCTATCAGACCTTCAAAGAAGACCTAACACCAATACTCTTCAAACTATTCCACAAAATAGAAACAGAAGAAACCCTACCCAATTCCTTCTATGAAGCCTCAATTACGCTGATACCAAAACCACACAAACATCCAACAAAGAAAGAAAACTTCAGACCAATTTCCCTTATGAACATCGATGCAAAAATACTCAATAAAATTCTTGCCCACCAAATGCAAGAACACATAAAAATGATCATCCACCATGATCAAGTAGGCTTTATCCCAGGGATGCAGGGTTGTTTCAATATATGGAAATCCATCAATGCAATCCACTACATAAACAAACTCAAAGAAAAAAACCACATGGTCATTTCATTGGATGCTAAAAAAGCATTTGACAAAATTCAGCATCCTTTCATGATTAAAGTCTTGGAAAGAACAGGAATTCAAGGCCCATACCTAAACATCATTAAAGCAATATACAGCAAACCAGTAGCCAACATCAAACTAAATGGAGAGAAACTTGAAGCAATCCCACTAAAATCAGGGACTAGACAAGGCTGCCCACTTTCTCCTTATCTTTTCAATATTGTACTTGAGGTACTAGCTCAGGCAATTAGACAACATAAGGAGGTCAAAGGGATGCAAATAGGAAAGGAAGAAGTCAAACTATCATTATTTGCAGATGATACGATAGTCTACATAAGTGACCCAAAAAACTCCACTAGAGAACTCTTACAGCTGATAAACAACTTCAGCAAAGTGGCAGGTTATAAAATCAACTCAAGCAAATCAGTAGCCTTCCTATACTCAAAGGATAAGAAGGCTGAGAAAGAAATTAAGGAAATGACCCCCTTCACAATAGCCACAAACTGTATGAAGCACCTTGGGGTGACTCTTACCAAACATGTGAAAGATCTGTATGACAAGAACTTCAAGTCTATGAAGAAGGAAATGGAAGAGGACCTCAAAAATTGGTAAAACCTCTCATGCTCATGGATCGGCAGGATTAATATAGTTAAAAGGGCCATTTTGCCAAAAGCAATATACAGATTCAACGCAATACCCATCAAAATCCCAACTCAATTCTTCAGAGTTAGAAAGAGCAATCCTCAAATTCATCTGGAATAACAAAAAACCCAGGATAGCTGAAACTATTCTCAACAATAAAAGAAATTCTGGGGTTATCAGTATCCTTGACCTCAAGCAATACTACAGAGCAATAGTGTTAAAAACTGCATGGTATTGGTTCAGTGACGGGCAGGCGGATCAATGGAACAGGATTGAAGATCCAGAAATGAACCCACACCCCTATGGCCACTTGATCCTTGACAAAGGGGCTGAAAACATCCAATGGAAAAAAAGATAGCCTTTTTAACAAATGGTGCTGGTTCAACTGGAGGTCAGCATGCAGAAGAATGGGAATTGATTTATCCTTGTCTCCTTGTACTAAGCTCAACTCCAAATGGATCAAGGACCTCCACATAAAGCCAGACACTCTGAAGCTAATAGAAAAGAAACTGGGGAAGACCCTTGAGGACATCGGTACAGGGAGAAAGTTTCTGAACAGAACACCAATAGTGTATGCTCTTAGAGCAAGAATTGACAAATGGGACCTCATAAAATTACAAAGTTTCTGTAAGGCAAAGGACACCATCAAGAGGACAAATCGGCAACCAACTAATTGGGAAAAGCCCCGTGAGGCTACAAACTCCCTCAGCTCCTTTAGTCCCTTCTCCAACTCCTTCACTTGGGGACCCCCACGCTCAGTCCAATAGTTGGCTCCTAGCATCTGCCTCTGTATTTGTCAGGCTCCATAGATCAGTGCTCAGCCATCATCAGAGAAGCTTCCTCGGGCAGTAGAGGGAAACAACAGAGATCTACAGCTATACAATAACAGCCCTAAATGTCTTTTTAAAATCCTTCCCCTCAGGTCTCAGGGAACACTGAAAAAGGAGATGCAAAGAGTTTAAGATCCAGAGGGGTTGAAAGATACCAAGGAAGCAAAGTTTGTGTACATACGAATTCACAGAGACTTGTAATGTTCACAGTGTCTGATCATTACTACATCAGATGAGGTCCTAGAATTGAGAGAAGATGGAGACCTATTCTCTTGCCCCTGACCCAAAAGCAATCTGCAATTCATTACCACTTGCAAATCAAAATTTAACTTTCTCCATGGGAGTTTCTTTGGAGAATCAAACCACTCTTAAAGGAAGATAGCATGCCCAGTAGTAGATGGTCAATAGGAACCAAATGCCAAGGCCATCTCTGGAGACTCTTTGTCTCTTAGTATTGTGTCAAGGCTCTGGTTTAAATATATTTTATTTCTTCTTATTATTGATTTTTCTTGTTATTTTAACCTGACAGGTTCTTTGCATGTTTTCTATGGCTTTTGTTATTGTGTTTTTGTGGCATCCATGAGTATGTAAATGTGAGTCTCTACAACTCTATCCATGTTTTGTGCCTTTCTTTACATTCTTTAATTTCCTTAGTGTTTTCAATTTTCATTTCATTTTATTTTATTTCATTTTATTTTATTTTATTTTATTTTATTTTATTTTATTTTATTTTATTTTATTTTATAGTTCCTTAAATGCCTGTTTGTTTTGTAAGGAAAGCCTGAATATAGAAACATCCAGATGAGCGGGAGTTGGACTCAGAATCTAGAAAGAGTAAAGAGAAGGGAAATCATCTTCAGGATACAAGAAAACTAGAGCTATTTTCTGTTGAGTGTACTTTTATGCTCTACTTGACTTTACTATAAGAGAGCAACTAGGATTGAGGTTCACAATAAAATTTATTCTATTCAATTTTTGGAAGGCCATTATGATCCTTTGTTGACTTACTAGTTTTATAAGATAGAATTAATAACTACTAAAACTGTTTTTACCAGAAACAAAATGGATCTCATATTGTAAAAATTTTAGTTAGTACAAAAGCAAAACTATTATTAATGAAAGATATTTTTACTTTATTTAAAATAAAATAAGTTATATTTAGTGGTTTGATTTCTAATTTCTAGGTATACATTCTACTATAGAAGTCAGGAATTATCTTAACTTTATTTCAGATAATTCTATGAAAAATGTATTTCTAATAATATACCCAAAGTAGACATTTTAAAAGTTTGGAATACAGGATATTAAACCCACTAATGTTAGAGTCTTCAGTCACTCCTGGCTTCCCCTCCTCCTTCTAAGAGATGGGACACATTAATGTGTATGCTCCTAAGCATGATGAAGTTGATTACAGTGCTGACTGTTCAGGGAACTAGAGACACGTTAGAAGTGAAATCTACAGATTAATCAGAGCATTAGTGATCAGGTTTTGTGCAGTTGTCAAGGGATTCCAGAGATTGCATGAGCATTTTCTTTGTAAAGAATGGTAGAGAAAATAAATGATTAATAAACCAGTTTTGCTACCACATCTATATTTTGTTGTCACAATATAAAAATAAAAAACAAAGACTTTCCTATATATATATGTAAACCAAACAAATTCTAAACTTGTGGTAAAGAGACTTTAGACACATCTTTTATTTCTTCTTATAATGTTTGAGGATCTATATTCAGATTATTTTGAACTCAAAACTGTCTTGCTACTCTAGAAAAAAAAATGTGCTTAAGGTGAAATCAATACTTCCTGTTTATGAACACAAATTAAAAACTGCCTAAGACTTATTAAGAATTTTAATGCAGCCTACTTCTAGTTATTTGCTAGAATGTAAGACTACTTATACCTATTTCTAGTGTCTGTGATCTACAATGAAAGTTATTTAACAAATGACACTTTGGAGTAGTGAATAAAATATTTTAGGATAAATTTGTGAAAATATGTGCTTAGAGACAATTACTGGAAATACATACATATATATATATATATATATATATATATATATATATATATATAATTTCTAGAGGATAATATAGATCATAGAAATCTATCACAGACACTAAGATAGAACAAATAGAGACCCCCAGAATTCTACCAGAGAACTCCTACAGCTGATACACAACTGCATCAAAATGGCTAGATATAAAATTAATGCAAAGAAATAAGTAGCTCTTTTTTTATACAAATGATAAATAGGCTGAGAACAAGATTAGGGAAATAAAACCATTTACAGTAGCCACGAATAAATATAAAATATATTGGTATAACTGTAAAAAAGCAAGTGAAAGATTTGTATGACATGTCCCTGAAGAAAGAAATTGAGATCTGAAGAAAAACAGAGCTCTGATAGGGCTGGACAGACCTCATGGCTGCTCATTTTAAAAGAGGTGCACACATACAATCAAAGCTAATAAAAATGTTTGGTAAATCTGCTCAATTCACTGAGTTCCTTGAAGGTGTCTGTTTCCCCCACATGATGACCTACTCTTTCTCTTTTCCCCTGAACAGCTCTTGTAATTTGGCTTGATCCTCTTAGACAGGATTGGATGACCTTTTCTCTGTCCTTGCTTTACAGAATCTTATTTATCTTCCTTTTCTAAAATACCATAATTTTTTTTTATTTATTTCTTTGCACCCTTACCCATTGAGGGAACATAGTCAGTCCATGCCCATGATGTAACACTTTTACAGAATTGAATTTGATTGAACTGTGCATGCCTATGAAGGAAAAACATAAGGGAGAATAGCCAGCAGTGTTTCTTTTACTCAATGTGTTTGTCAAACAAGACAAACTACCACATGTCAATGTCTAACACCTAGGGCAGGAGTAACCCCTTGCATTCTAACAATTGTTTGATTAGAGTTAAGGGTGAGGTTTACCTTGAAAGGAAATGCCATGTTCAATAAATCATGGTTAGTTGAAATATTTAGAGGGAATTATTTTTATTCTTTTTTTCCTGTTTCTTTGTCCATTCTTCCAATGACATACATATTTCTCCTAACAGATCGATTGTCATTTTTCCATTATTCATTATTATTTGTATAAAATAGTATGATTCTTTATGAAATTTTCACATAACATTCTGTGATCACATTTGCACACAATTACTATCTTACTCCACCTCTTCTATTCTGGTGATTCCTTTCCTTTTACCAAATATTCCACCTTCTATTTTTTGGATTTTATATATTATTTTAATGTAGATTTTTATCAGTAAGGTTTGCCTTTTTCAGTCTAGCTTGTTTTGTTTAATCTGATGTAGTTGAGAACTCCTAGTCTATTCATTTTCCTATAAATATGATTTTATTTTATCTTTGTATATATCTATTTCTGACCCTCCACACACATAGTATTTGTATGCATTACATTGCTTGTTTTCTAATTTAAGACTTAAAGTTATTAAAGATTATTATGTTAAGGAAATTACAGAATTAACATGTGCTTTCCCCAAGATTATAACATCACTAAGTACTTGCTGGTAAGAGAAGACTTCCTAATCTACCCAGCTGGTGCTGTTTGTGAATGGAGCCACAGTAATGCAGCCTTCAATAGTGACCTTCTGGGCTAGAATGGGTTTCTCAGTGGCATGCATTGATTTAAGTCATCCATAGACTTGTAGTTAACTTCTAATCCATATAATTTTAAGTAACACCATTAAATTCACTGTTCTATGCGATGGTGGGATAATTTATTTTTTTCTGTTGTTCATCTAGGTTAAATAGATGATTGTGTGCACCACATAGACTTTATTCTTTCATTCATAGGTTCCTTTTTAAATTTGCTATTGTGAAAAGTTCCAAAATAAACATGAGTTTACAGAAATTAATATTCATAATGTATTAATGTTTAAAGACTTACTGGAAATGTTTAACCATTTTATCTGCCAATACTTTTATTAAAGTTTTTATTTTAATGAAACTCCTTAATTAAAATTTTATTATGTTTTGAGAATTTCATAAAATGAATTTTGATCATACTTGCCTATTTCACCTACATATTCCCAGTTCTAGGCCCCCATTTCCCTATTCTCTCAGCTCTGTGACTTCTTTTTTCTTTTATAAATCAACAATTTGTGAGGTCTACATATTCTTGGGTCTCTGACCTTCCACTGGAATTTAGCCACCTTATCAGGGGTTACACTCTTTATGAAAAGTGAATCCTTCTCTCCCAGAAGCCATTGTTCCATGGCTATGCATGCCATGCATAAAGTTTTGCTCATTTTCAAGCTGAGATTTTGTCTAGCTTGTACTTGCACAGGTCTTTAACAAGATATCACAAATGCTCTAACTTTAGAAGACATGGTTTCCTTGTAGTCATCCAACACTTCTGACTTTTCAACTCTACCTTCTCTTCTTCAACAAACCCCAAACCTTCAGAGGAGTGAATACAGTGTATAAGTGCCATTTAGAACTGAGAATTGTGGAATGTATCATATTGTGTACTTTGATTAGCTGTGGGTCTCTGTTTTGTTTATAATCTACTACGAATAAAAGTTCCTCTGGTAAAGATTAAACAATGCAATAATCTATGGTTATAATGGTAAGTCATTATTAGCCAGTTTAATGCCTACCTCATCTGAAAAAACATTGCAGTAGAAAGTATTATAGGATACTTTTATTTACATTTCAAATGTTTTCCCCTTTCCAGGTCTTTCCTCCAGAAACCCCCATCCCATTCTCCCTACCCTTACCTCTTTGAGGGTGCTCCCATGCCTACCCACCCACTACCATCTTCTTGCCCTGGCATTCCCCTACACTGGGAGATTGAACACCCTTAGGCCCAAAGGGATCTTCTCCCACTAATGCCAAGAAGGCCATCCTCTAGCACATAAGCTGCTGGAGCCATGGGTCCCTCATCTATACACTTTGGTTGATGGTCAAGTTGCCTGCAGCTCTGGGGATCTGGACAATTGACACTGTTGCTCCCTTCATGGGGCTGCAAACGCCTTCAAGTCCTTCAGTCTCTTCTCCAACTACTCCTTCAGGGACCCCACTCTCAGATCAATGGTTGACTATAAGCATCCTCCTCTGTATTTGTAAGTTTCTGGCAGAGAAACTGTCTCTCAGAAGACAGGCTCCTCTCAGCAAGCACTTCCCATTATCCACAATAGTGTCCGGGTTTGTTGACTGTATATGGGATGGCCAATATTCACTTATTAGCGAGTACATACCATGTGTGTTGTTCTGTGACTGAGTTACCTCACTCAGGATATTTTCAAGTTCCATCCATTTGCTTGTGAATTTCATGACATCATTTTTTTAATAGCTGATTAGTACTCCATTGTATAAATGTACCACATTTTCTGTATCCATTCCTCTGTTGAAGGACATCTAGTTTCTGGCTATTGTAAATATGGCTGCTATTAATGTAGTGGAGCATGTTCACTTTTTCCTTTCCAATTTGTAACCATTTGATCTCCTTTTGTTGTCTAATTGCTGTAGTTAGAAATTCAAGTACTATCTTGAGTAGATAGGGAGCGAGTGGGCAGCCTTGTCTAGACCCTTATTTTAGTGGGACTGCTATAAACCTCTCCATTTAGTTTGAGGTTGACTACTGCTTTGCTGTATATGATTTTACTATATTCATGTATGGGCCTTGAATTCCTGATCTTTCCAAGACTTTTATCATGAATGGTTGCTGAATTTTCTCAATGCTTTTTCAGCATCTAATGAATGATCATGTGTTTTTTTCTTTGAGTTTGTTTATGTAGTAGATTACATTGATAGATTTCCCTATATTGAACTGTCCTCATCCCTGGGATAAAGCCTACTTGATTGTGGTGAATGATTGTTTTGATATGTTTCTTTCGATTCATTTCCTGCCTGACTTCTGCTTAAACATAGTATGAAATACCTACCTATATTTTGTAACACTTTCTGGTGTTACATTTGCATTTTGTTTAGGTATACACTAAAGAAGGCTACACAAACACAGGTTGGAATCAATAGACAGCCCTTATTTACCAGTTGACAACTACACTGAGTGTTAGGGACTTGTGTACAGTCCTGAGGCATTCTGAGGGTTAGCTTTGAGGCACAAAATCCACATGCTGGAATGATGCAGAACAGTTATGAGGGAGAGTTAAACAGAAGCAGACTTACAGAACAAAAATGCAAGGTTGGTATGTTTAGGAAATTTTCTCAGCACTATGGCTTTGATAAATTAGGTTTTTGTTCTTCTTTTGACAGGTATTGTGACCCACTTGCTATGTTCCAGGGCTTGAATGGTACTTCCATTATGGCATCAGGTTCATTGAGGTCTGGAGGTTCATGCTTATATAGCATGGTTGTGAGTTCAGTACTTATAAGCACTGTAAGTCAACTGTAGACCTTGTCACCAGATAGAAATTATTCACAATCACCATTATTATTGCTGTGATATTTCAGACCATTGTATGATAGTGTGTGCATATTTCCTTTTATTTTATTCATTCCTGTAGGGTCTAGATCTTCCCATTGTAGTTTCATCTTATCACCATTCTTATTTTGCCTTAAAAATGCACAGAAATATCTGAACAGTAGGTACAAAGAATCTTTGAATGCAAAAAGCCAAAATATCTGCAACAGTGTAATGGATATTCTGGAAAAAATACAAAAATAATAAATAATCATATAATAACAAAACAAATCAAATATTTTCACACACAACAATTAAGAGTTAAAGGGTTTTTTTTTTTTTTCAGATAAAGTCTTGCTTTCTCAAAGATGATCATGCTTGACCATGAGGGGATTTAGGAAATGGATTCATAGACAGCATATTCCCTTTTAGCAATTTGTACATACACATATGCTAAATGATACAGCGCCTTTTGTCAAAAGATAATAATGTAAATTTAGAGCTAAGTAAGGACATAATTTAAATAAGCAATCAAAGTCAGTGTTTTTAAAGAGGGGTGAGAATAATGTCTATACCCCAAATCTAGTTCATCATGAAAAATATGGCCTTTTTTCTTTTTTTTATACTCTACTGGCATAAACAAATTTTATCATTCACAATAAAACATGCAGAATATATATGATGAGAGCTGGTCCTTTTTGAAAGCACAATAAATAATCTAACACTGCACAGTAAAAAATGAGGACAGTTCATCAGGAAGAGGTGCTTCAGTGGTTTAGTGTAAAAAAAAAATTAAACTTGTTTTCTCAAGCTTCTACACATTCTACAGGCTAATTTATTATGCATTATTATTTACCTCCATAATTTGAAATAGTATGGTTAGAAAAGATTTTGTGCTTATCAGGGGTTCTAAATCCTTAAATTTTCAGTGCTTTGCATTTTCAATTCTTTATATACTAAGAGAAATAATATGTTTCCGACTTTCCCCTTATTTTTGTTTCTGTTCAGAGCTGGTACAGAGGCTGTTACAAAAAGGATTATTGACGCATGTCCTGAATCTAAAGCATGGCTGTGATAGAGACCTTTGATTCAGGAGGAAATAACAATACCTCCTGTGCAAAGGTGTTTTATTGTAATAACTGAGTCCATGTGATTATTATTGTGAAGAGAGTTTGCATTTACCTAAATATTGAGATTCTAGCACTACTTTATTGAATAAATGAATTTCCCTTTGTGTTTCTCAGAAAGTGGCTATAAAATGTCAGGGATGGTGGGTCACTGTGGCAGGAATGTTTTGCTGTCAGACAATTTAAACTACACATAAAAAATGATTTCACACTCCAAACTTAGAGGATGATCTGGATATTGAAATATCTATTTGAAGTAGTTTTTCAATAAAAATTGATATGCTGTCCCAATAATATTTGGAGAAATTTTGATACTGTACAATGGTATATATATTTGCAATTATTATATAACATTTTGGGATATGGTAAGAACACATTGCAAGTATGTGTCCATATCAAATTTGTTTGTTTGAAAGTACAATAATTGGATAAAGGTATGAGTTCTGATTTTAAAAAAAAACTAGATGAAAATCAGCTTCTACTGGAAAAAGAAAATAACTTATAATGGAAAAAAATACTTTTTGTGTGTAGAGATTAGATTTGAATGCTAAGAGAGACCAAAACAGTGTGACTAAAGAAATGAATCAGCCTATCAGGTGAAAGAAATTTTCAAACAGTCTGAAGAGTCACCCCAAGTCAACTGTGTTCCTTAGTGGATTGTAAGAAGATATGTAAAAAGCATCCTAAGCCAAAACAGAACAACATCCAATACACAAAAAGATTAACTCTCCCATCCACTCTTCACTTGCTCTCTTCTCCTGCCATGTTTTTTTAAGACCTGTTAACTTAGTGATGCTGCTTTCTCAGGTCTGATATTTCTACTAAGAATTGGAAAATATTTTCCAGCATCTCTGGTCTATAGAGATGTCAGTAGCAATCTTACTCTGTTATAGACACAAAAATGTCTTTAGATATGTTTCTCTCTGTCCAGGGGGATACAATAGTTGAGACATACTGTAGCACTCTGTCTGAAGGAGTATATATTCTTAGACTTTTTAGACATGAAAACATTTAATGAGTTTTACAGAAGCACTATTAATTTATTATCAACTTTCAGTCCTGAGGCCTATGGAGGTAGCCCTCGGACCTCTCCGCTTCCGGATCCAGATCGGCCTGAGCAGCAGCGCCACATCTCCAGGTCCTGAAAGAGGCAGGTGGGGCTTTCGGGCTGCCAAAGGGAGAGGTCAGTGTGCTCTGGTAAATCCAGCAGGCCCAGCAGGAGCCTTCAGGCTCCTGTTTTGGGATCTGAACAGCCTGGGCCACAGCACTCAGTCTCCAGGAAGTGCAGGGGACCTGGTGTGCACCCAGAGGCAGTCTGGGAGCTCACAGCAAAGCTCATTCCCTGTGGCACAGAGCTTAGGCTTCAGTCCTTAGGCCTCTGGCTGTAGCCCTCAGACCTCTATGCTACCGGATCCAGATCAGCCTGAGCAGCAACACCACATCTCCAGGTCCTGAAAGAGGCAAGTGGGGCTTCCAGGCTGCCAGCGGGGAGAAGTCGGTGTGCTCCAGTGAATCCAGCAGGCCCAAGCAGGAGCTTTCAGGTGTCTGCTTCGGGGTCTGAACAGCCGGGACAACAACACCCTGTCTCCAGGCAGTGCAGGAGGTAAGCTGTGCACCAGAGGCCACCTGGGAAGGGGCAGCTTGCACTGGTGAGTCTAGCATTGACAACAACAACTAACACCAGTGAGAACTAGATGGCAAAAGGCAGACGCAGGAATGTCACTAACAGAAATCAAGGCAATATGGCAACATCTGAACCCAATTCTCCTTTACCAGCATGTCCTGGATACCCCATCACACCAGTAAAACAAGATTTGGATTTAAAATCACTGGTCATGATGCTGGTACAGGAACACATGAAGGACATACTTAAAGAAATTCAGGAGAAAATCGATCAAAAGTTAGAAGCCCTTGCAAGGGAAACACAAAAATCATTGAAAGAAATCCAGGAGAATACAAAAGTCAATAATGAGGAAACACAAAAAACACTTAAAGAAATACAGGAGAACTTTGGTCAACAGGCTGAGGTCATGAAAGAGGAAACACAAAAATCTCTTAAAAAATTACAGGAAAGCACAAACAAGCAAGTGAAGGAGCTAAGCAAAAACAATCCAGGATCTAAAATCAGAAGTAGAAACAAGTAAGAAAACTCAAAGGGAGACAACTTTGGAGATAGAAAGCCTTGGGAAGAAATCAGTGGACATAGATGCAAATATCAACAACAGAATACAAGAGATAGAAGAAAGAATCTCAGACGCTGAAGATACCATAGAAACCAAGGACTCAATAGTTAAAGAAAATGCAAAAAGCAAAAAGCTTGTAACCCAAAATATCCAGGAAATCCAGGACACAATGAAAAGACCAAACCTAAGGATTATAGGTATAGATGAGAGTGAAGATTTACAGCTTAAAGGGCCAGCAAATATCTTCAATTAAATTATGGAAGAAAACTTCCCTAACCTAAAGAGAGAGATGCCCATGAATATACAAGAAGCCTACAGAACTCCAAACAGACAAGACCAGAACAGAAATACTACCCGTCACATAATAATCAAAACCCCAAATGTACTGAACAAAGAAAGAATATTAAAGGCAGTAAGAGAAAAAGGCCAAGAAACATATAAAGGAAGACCTATCAGAATCACAGAAGACTTTTCACCTGAGACTATGAAGGCTAGAAGATCCTGGGCTGATCTCATGCAGACTCTAAGAGAACACAAATGCCAGCCAAAACTACAATATCCAGCAAAACTCTCAATCACTGTAGATGGAGAAACTAAGATATTCCATGACAAAACCAAGTTTACACAATATCTATCCACAAACCCAGCCCTACAAAGGATAATAGGAGGAAAACACCAATAAAAGGAGGAAAACTTCACCCTGGAAAAAGCAAGATAGTAAACTTTCATCAAACCCAAAAGAAGTTAACCAATCAAATTTAAAAAATAATGTCAAAAATGACAGGACGTAACAATCACTATTCCTTAATATCTCTTAACATCAGTGGACTCAATGCCCCAATAAAAAGACATAGACTAACTGACTGGATACATAAACAGGACCCTACATTTTGCTGCTTAGAGGAAACACACCTAAGGGTCAAAGACAAACACTACCTTAGAGTAAAAGGCTGGAAGACAATTTTACAAGCAAATGGACTCAGAAAACAAGCTGGAGTAGCCATTTGAATATCAGATAAAATTGACTTTCAACCCAAAGTCATCAAAAGAGTCTCTGAGGGACACTTCTTGCTGGTCAAAGGAAAAATACAAGAAGAAGAACTCTCAATCCTGAACATCTATGCTCCAAATGCAAGGGCACCCTCATTCGTAAAAGAAACTTTATTAAAGCTCAAAGCACACATTGCACCTAACACAATATTGTGGGTGACTTCAACACTGCACTTTCCTCAATGGACCGATCAGGAAAACAGAAACTAAACAGGGACATAATGAAATTAGTTGAAGCTTTGGACCAATTAGATTTAACAGATATATATAGAGCATTCTATCCTAAAGCAAAAGAATATACCTTTTTCTCAGCACCTCATGGTACCTTCTCCAAAATTGACCATATAATTGGTCACAAGACAGACCTCAACAAATATAAAAAGGTCGAACTAATCCCATGCCTCCTATCAGATCACTGTGGAGTAAAAGTGGTCTTCAATAGCAACAAAAACAACAGAAAACCCACATACACATGGAAATTGAACAATATTCTACTCAATGATACCTTGGTCAAGGAAGAAATAAAGAAAGAAATTAAAGACTTTTTAGAACACAATGAAAATGAAGACACAACATACCCAAATCTATGGGACACAATGAAAGCAGTGCTAAGAGGAAAACTCAGCCCTGAGTGCCTCCAAAAAGAAAATGGAGAGAGCATACATTACCAGCTTAATGACACACCTGAAATCCCTGGAACAAAAAGAAGCTATTTCACCCAGGAGGAGTAGAAGGCAGGAAATCATCAAACTCAGGGCCGAAATCACTCAAGTAGAAACAAAGAGAACCATACAAAGAATCAACAAAACCAGGAGCTGGTTCTTTGAGAAAATCAACAAGATAGATAAACCCTTACCCAGACTGACCAAAAGGCACAGAGAAAGTATCCAAATTAACAAACTTAGAACTGAAAAGGGAGATTTAACAACGGAAACTGAGGAAATCCAAAAAATCATCAGATCCTACTACAAGAGCCTGTACTCAACACAACTGGAGAATCTGGAGGAAATGGACAATTTCCTTGACAGATACCAAATACCAAAATTAAATCAGGACTAAATAGATCATCTAAACAGTCCCGTAATGCCTAAAGAAATAGAAGGAGTCATAGAAAGTCTTCCAACCAAAAAAAGCACAGGACCAGATGGTTTCAGTGCAGAATTCCATCAGACGTTCAAAGAAGAATTAATACCAATACTCTTCAAATTATTCCACAAAATATAAACAGAAGGAACACTACCCAATTCCTTCTATGAAGCCAGAATTACGCTGATACCAAAACCACACCAAGATCCAACAAAGAAAGAGAACTTCAGACCAATTTCCCTTATGAACATCGATGCAAAAAAACTCAATAAAATTCTTGCCAACCGAATCCAAGAACATATCAAAACGATCATCCACCATGATCAAGTAGGCTTTATCCCGGGAATGCAGGGTTGGTTTAATATACAGAAATCTATCAATGCAATCCACTACATAAACAAACTCAAAGAAAAAAAACCACATGGTCATTTCATTGGATGCTGAAAAAGCATTTGACAAAATTCAGCATCCTTTCATGCTTAAAGTCTTTAAAAGAACAGAAATACAAGGCCCATACCTAAACATAGTAAAAGCAATATACAGCAAACCGTTAGCCAGCATCAAACTAAATGGAGAGAAACTTGAAGCAATCCCACTAAAATCAGGGACTAGACAGGGCTGCCCCCTTTCTCCGTATCTTTTCAATATTGTACTTGAGGTACTAGCTCGGGCAATTCGACAACATAAGGAGGTCAAAGGGATACAAATTGGAAAGGAAGAAGTCAAACTATCATTATTTGCAGACGACATGATCGTCTACCTAAGTGACCCAAAGAACTCCACTAGAGAGCTCCTACAGCTGATAAACAACTTCAGCAAAGTGGCAGGTTATAAAATCAACTCAAGCAAATCAGTGGCCTTCCTATACTCAAAGGATAAGCAGGCTGAGAAAGAAATTAGGGAAATGACCCCCTTCACAATAGCCACAAACAATATAAAGTATCTTGGGGTGACTCTTACCAAACATGTGAAAGATCTGTATGACAAGAATTTCAAGACTCTGAAGAAGGAAATGGAAGAAGACCTCAAAAAATGGGAAAACCTCCCATGCTCATGGATCGGTAGAATCAATATAGTTAAAATGGCCATTTTGCCAAAAGCAATATACAGATTCAATGCAATAACCATCAAAATCCCAACTCAATTCTTCACAGAGTTAGAAAGAGCAATTATCAAATTCATCTGGAACAACAAAAAACCCAGGATAGCTAAAACTATTCTCAGCCACAAAAGAAAATCTGGGGGAATCAGTATCCCTGACCTCAAGCAATACTACAGAGCAATAGTGTTAAAAACTGCATGGTATTGGTACAGTGACAGGCAGGAGGATCAATGGAACAGGATTGAAGATCCAGAAATGAACCCACACACCTATGGCCACTTGATCCTTGACAAAGAGGCTGAAAACATCCAATGGAAAAAAGATAGCCTTTTTAACAAATGGTGCTGGTTCAACTGGAGGTCAGCATGCAGAAGAATGGGAATTGATCCATCCTTGTCTCCTTGTACTAAGCTCAACTCCAAATGGATCAAGGACCTCCACATAAAGCCAGACACTCTGAAGCTAATAGAAAAGTAACTGGGGAAGACCCTGGAGGACATCGGTACAGGGAGAAAGTTTCTGAACAGAACACCAATAGCGTATGCTCTAAGAGCAAGAATTGACAAATGGGACCTCATAAGGTTACAGAGTTTCTGTAAGGCAAAGGACACCATTAAGAGGACAGATCGGCAACCAACAAATTGGGAAAAGATCTTCACCAATCCTACATCAGATAGAGGGCTAATATCCAATATATATAAAGAACTCAAGAAGTTAGACTCCAGAAAACCAAACAACCCTATTAAAAAGTGGGGTACAGAGTTAAACAAAGAATTCTCACCTGAAGAACTTCGGATGGCGGAGAAGCATCTTAAAAAATGCTCAACTTCATTAGTCATTAGGGAAATGCAAATCAAAACAACACTAAGATTTCATCTTACACCAGTCAGAATGGCTAAGATTAAAAAATCAGGAGACAGCAGGTGTTGGAGAGGGTGTGGAGAAAGAGGAACACTCCTCCACTGCTGGTGGGGTTGCAAATTGGTACAACCACTCTGGAAATCAGTCTGGCGGTTCCTCCGAAAACTGGGCACCTCACTTCCAGAAGATCCTGCTATACCACTCCTGGGCATATACCCAGTGGATTCCCCACCATGTAATAAGGATACATGCTCTACTATGTTCATAGCAGCCCTATTTATAATTGCCAGATGCTGGAAAGAACCCAGGTATCCCTCAACAGAAGAGTGGATGCAAAAAATGTGGTATATCTATACAATGGAGTACTATTCAGCCATTAGAAACAACGAATTCATGAAATTCTTAGGCAAATGGATGGAGCTAGAGAACATCATACTAAGTGAGGTAACCCAGACTCAAAAGGAGAATCATGGTATGCACTCACTAATAAGTGGTTATTAACCTAGAAAACTGGAATACCCAAAACATAATCCACACATCAAATGAGATACAAGAAGAAAAGAGGAGCGGTCCCTGGTTCTGGAAAGACTCAGTGAAACAGTATTCGGCAAAACCAGAACGGGGAACTGGGAAGGGGTGGGAGGGAGGGCAGGGGAAGAGAAGGGGGCTTACGGGACTTTCGGGGAGTGGGGGGGGGCTAGAAAAGGGGAAATCATTTGAAATGTAAATAAATTATATCGAATAAAAAAATTAAAAAAAAAAAAAAGAAAAAGCAATCGTCAAATTCATCTGGAATAACAAAAAAAAAAAAAAAAAAAAAAAAAAAAAAAAAAAAAAAAAAAAAACCCAGGATATCTAAAACTATTCTCAACAATAAAAGAGATTCTGGGGGTATCAGTATCCCTGACCTCAAGCAATACTACAGAGCAATAGTGTTAAAAACTGCATGGTATTGGTACAGTGACAGGCAGGAGGATCAATGGAACAGGATTGAAGATCCAGAAATGAACCCACACACCTATGGCCACTTGATCCTCGACAAAGAGGCTGAAAACATCCAATGGAAAAAAGATAGTCTTTTCAACAAATGGTGCTGGTTCAACTGGAGGTCAGCATGCAGAAGAATGCGAATTGATCCATCCTTGTCTCCTTGTACTAAGCTCAAATCCAAATGGATCAAGGACCTCCACATAAAGCCAGACACTCTGAAGTTAATAGAAAAGAAACTGGGGAAGACTCTTGAGGACATCGGTACAGAGAGAGTTTCTGAACAGAACACCAATAGTGTATGCTCTAAGAGCAAGAATTGACAAATGGGACCTCATAAAATTACAGTGTTTCTGTAAGGCAAAGGACACCATCAAGAGGACAAATCGGCAACCAACAAATTGGGAAAAGATCTTCACCAATTCTACATCAGATAGAGGGCTAATATCCAATATATATAAAGAACTCAAGAAGTTAGACTCCAGAAAACCAAACAACCCTATTAAAAAATGGGGTACAGAGTTAAACAAAGAATTCTCACCTGAAGAACATCAGATGGTGGAGAAGCATCTTAAAAAAATGCTCAACTTCATTAGTCATTAGGGAAATGCAAATCAAAACAACCCTCAGATTTCACCTTACACCAGTCAGAATGGCTAAGATTAAAAATTCAGGAGATAGCAGGTGTTGGAGAGGGTGTGGAGAAAGAGTAACACTCCTCCACTGCTGGTGGGGTTGCAAATTGGTACAACCACTCTGGTAATCAGTCTGGCGGTTCCTCTGAAAACTGGCACCTCACTTCCAGAAGATCCTGCTATACAACTCCTGGGCATATACCCAGAGGATTCCCCACCATGTAATAAGGATACATGCTCTACTATGTTCATAGCAGCCCTATTTATAATTGCCAGATGCTGGAAAGAACCCAGGTATCCCTCAACAGAAGAGTGGATGCAAACATTGTGGTATATCTACACAATGGAGTACTATTCAGCCATTAGAAACAATGAATTCATGAAATTCTTAGGCAAATGGATGGAGCTAGAGAACATCATACTAAGTGAGGTAACCCAGACCCAAAAGATGAATCATGGTATGCACTCACTAATAAGTGGATATTAACTGAGAAACCTGGATTACCCAAAACATAATCTACACATCAAATGAGGTACAAGAAGAAAGGAAGAGTGGCCCCTTGTTCTGGAAAGACTCAATGAAGCAGTATTCAGCAAAACCAGAATGGGGAAGTGGGAAGGGGTGGGTGGGAGGACAGGGGGAGAGAAGGGGGCTTACGGGACTTTCTGGGAGTGGGGGGGCTAGGAAAGGGGAAATCATTGGAAATGTAAATAAAAAATATATCGAATAAAAAAATGTAACTGAATGTCTTAAAGGCATTCATAAAATCAAAAAAAAATTATTATCAACTTCTACTTTCTTAATGATTAATTTGTATCTTACATCTGAGACTATACATAAACTATATTTCTCATACTGTATTCTAATTAACCACATCTATAAGTATTAGTTTACCAGATGCTAACTTTTGAATGTTAGCATAAATATTTATATAGGCTTGAAGGTGGGTTTCATTGTTTCCTTTAATGGTAAAGATAGGAAACTTCCTTTTTAAAGGGATTAAGGATGCTTGGTACACATACATCTTATTTGGCCAAGGAAAATTCATGGAGCACTTAATTTGAAATCATATCAGGCTTGACTTTGAAGTTTTCAATAAAATGATTGATAAAACTTGTGATAAAAGATGTCAGGGAGATAGACAGTCACACTTTTCTTGTGGTAATATGAGTTTCTTTGCTACAAGCTTGGGGTAGGATAAGTGTATTTTTAAAATTATCAACATTTTTGGATATTCTGTTTCTCTATTGTCTCTTAAAAGTACCTGCAGGAAGGTGAATAAAGTAGACTTGGAGATAATATTGCTCTACTTAGATAACAGCAATCATTAGAGAAGACCTTCGTAGAATTTGAAACTATTGTGCATTTTGTAAGGTATGCAGCAAGTTTGAAATCCCAACATGTTCTCCTGACTGTTCCATTTCTGCCCCTCTCTACTGTTTTTCAGTGAATCCCAAGTATTGGACTTATTTTAGAAGCCATGAATCCTTCCTTGTCAATTTGGCTGCAACTGTAATGCCATTATTGTCTGATTTCTCTCTTTTGCTTTGGATGAAGTATCCCTCTTCCAATTAAATGTGTCAGGTAAGTCCTGAATTAGACCAACTAAGAACTTGACCACTACAACTTATCTCATTCCTATTTCTCTACAGGGAAACAACAGCTTGACCTAAGAGATGTGCATATGCATAAGGGGTGTATAGACTGTGGTTTTGATAAAAAATATCAATAGAATTTATTAATTTATTTTATTTATACACAAAGCAAGAGAATAGTAGCAAGTTTTAGCATTTTTTTTTAGGCAAGTCAAGAGCTGTTATTGATAGGACTGTTGGAAGTCAAAGCATATAAGTTTGCAATTTTTGGTGTATTTATCTGAGGGACATTCAGAAGGATATAAGGTGACAGTGAAAATAATATGGGACTTCCTACTGAGCTAAGACTTTTCTCATAGGAAAAGTGGTGAGAAGAAATAGGAGTCTGCAGAGCTAAACAACTGTGCTCAACTACAGAAAATTAGGAGATCCAAGAGGTCTTCTAAAATATTGTGTCTAGGTTAGATTCCCACCTTGGGTGGTTTCCTCTTCCCATCTTGATAAGAGATGTCACACTTTGTCAATATAGTTCACTTTTTCCTTTGTACTATCTTCATTTTAGTAATCTTGCCTTTCCTTTGTTTATTTGTTGCTTTTTTCTAGACAGTTTATTCTTTGTGTGTCCTCCGGACTTAAACATGTTTCACATTAGAATCCTTATTAAATAATCACATAGAAAAAATTACTGTTTTTTGTTCACTCAGCAGATGTATGGAAGTCTTTGCAGCTCTCTCTATCTAGCAATGCCACATATATTAGTAGAGCCTGAGACCTTAGCACGTAGACATTATTCCATAATGGAAATAACATTTAGACTGTAAATCTCCATGCATAGACAGCACCACCTGCCAAAACTAAAACAACGACTTAATTCATAAAAGCCCATAGATTTAGGAAAGTCTCTAAGTGTACTAATCTGGATTTTGGCATCTACAGTTCTGCTTCTGGCTATCAGTTCATGTTAACTAAAGTATGGAAAACTGGACATACTTTAAAACACACCAAGAGCTAGGCTTGGAGATTCTGAACATTGAGTGTTACTGCCAGTGGCTATAAAATTTTTTGATTGGCTTTAAACCAAAGTCTTGTGGAATATTTCACAAGACCTTCCCTTGAATGTTTTTAGGCTCTCATAAGCAGTTCACTGGTAGTCTTTCTACTAGTGGATGTTTACACTCCTTCCCAAGGCAGAACATTCATAATCTTGTTAGAAAGGAGCTTTGCACATGGAAATTATTTCTGTGTTCTTGATGATTGATTTTCCCCTTTATATTTTCCTTGTTTTGGTACATGTTATTATAGTTATTGTGAAGAACTTAGAGAACTTAAAATATTATAAAATGAACATATGAATTGTTATTAAGTGTTTCATAGTTATGATCTTATTAACTCTTCCCAAGTGATAATCAACTATTTTAATGGCAGGTTATATGTAGATAACAAATATATTATTATCACATTCTAGTATTTACTTACTAGCTTTTTACTTTTATTTAGGTCACTCATGTTTAGATGTCTGAGTACAGAGTAGGGAATTTAGATAATATCCCTAACCTATTGTGTTCAAAAGTATTAGATTTTATTGTCTTTCTTTATTTCCCTTCATTTCATTTTCTCTGTTCAGGATATAAATCTAGGGTCACATTCATGCTAGGTAAGTACTCAAACACTTGCTACAGAGTTATATCTCCGACCTATTAGTAGGTACCTGTATGGTGAACTATGAACATTAAAGTTAAGCTATCTTCACAAGATCTGTACAAGTTTGGACTTGTGAATGATTCATTATGGAAGAAAGAAGGGATCATTAGGATTCAGCACTTTAGTAGGGACTGCTGACAGTTAATGGTGTCTGAGGAGAAAGAATGCCACTTTCTCTTGTGGTATCACAAATGGTAAATTGATACTGCTCCAGAAAATATCTTTAATCCATGTTCATGGAAGCAATCATATAGAGTTCAAGCAACATGCATGAAATTGGAAAGGACAATTATTGCCAAGACTATTCTTTTCAAGAAAAATGGGTGGATGAGAGAGTGTAATATGAGATTAATAGAAAAATATTTATTATGGAAATGTATGTATCAAAGAAGAAAATAATTAAAAAACACTTGAAGTATTATAACTCACTTACAATCTAAAAATTTATTCTCTAGTATTGACATATGTCCACCATCTTCATCAATTTGAAGCACATAAGGAAACTTAAAATTAGTTTTGAGTAACTGTAGATATCTTGTCAGTTGATTATTTAAAGGAAAGCTTGATTTTACATAGATACACAAAACAATGATCACACAACTTTATAAATTGTAACTGTACAGAGTGGTGGAATTTATAAATTTAAACACATGAAGGCATATTTTTCTGAATAGAAAGATTAAGTTTAAGGATTATTTGTGTCAATTTTACATTATTATATTAGAAATGTATCCAGATATAAGACTGAAGAAATGCACCAATGGAAGCAAGCCATTATGTACTGAAGTATGTATAGTAAAAATATTTTTAAATCTCTGACTATTTTGCATGAATGAATAACTATCACCATTCTGCAAAGTTTTGTTTTTAAATGATGTCACTTTCTTCATATCAATACATCAACTACTCGACATTGAATTTAATACTATTTGTATTCTACCTAGAATGATCTCAAAACTTAAATTCCAAAAATGAGCCTATCAAACATCCCAGATTTTTTCACAGAAATGAGATAATTAAACGACTTAATAAAGACCTCAAATTGTAATGAATACACTCTTTACTACAGTTCTTTTTATAATAAGACACAGACAGGTATACTGTTCTCACACTATAGTCTGACTGTCGGATTCTGAATAACCTTAATGAAAACTCCTCTGTGTGTGTGTGTGTGTGTGTGTGTGTGTGTGTATGTGTATGTGAGAGAGAGAGAGAGAGAGAGAGAGAGAGAGAGAGAGAGAGAGAGAGAGAGATGTTTTTTGTGATATCATTAGCAATACTTTAGCAACATTACCTCTAATCAAAATATCTCTGTGGAGGGGAGGGTTTAGCATAGAAACTTCATAAATAAGTGAATTTTAGAACATTAATATCTAAAAATGTTTATACTTTAAAAATTGAATTATAAGAATAATTTTAAATTATCATATAATCCAAGAAAAGGATGGTATAAGTATTCCAGAAAGTGTAGTTTTAGTTCTTGCTATAAAGTGTCTTCTATACAAATATTTTGAATCACTTTCTTTAATATATATTTATTAAATGGGTGAAATATTTTATTTATTTATTTAGTTGGCATTTGTAAAGATAAATTCTTGAATATTTAACTCAAAAGACAATTTCAAGGTGCACATTCTATCAATTTTTTTCTCAATAGTCATGTTAAAATACCATCAACCAGTGGGCATATGTGCTCATCTTAATCATGTAATCAACAAGAGTTAGCAGGAAATGATGATTCCCCAATTAGTGCATAGAGATTAATGTTTTACCCCATTATTAGCTCTTCTTGCTATGTGATCATAATTCCACTCTTAACATTGTGCGATTTTCTGGCCATAAATATACTGTTTAGTAAAATGTACCAGGAGCACATAAGAGCTATAGAAAGATGGTATCTGGCCATAATAACTCTTCTCCCATTCTGTGATTAAATACATGGAAAGCTTTGAAGTGATTAAGACAACTCTCTCTTTTTAAAGTATTTTTTTATTTGATATATTTTTTATTTACATTTCAAATGATTTCCCCTTGTCTGGCCCCCCCACTCCCTGAAAGTCCCATATGCCCTCTACCTTCCCACTGTTTACCCATCCACCCCTTCAGTGTCATTAAATATGATATTCTTTATTTATTGTTGAGTTTGCTGCATTTTAATGTATCAAGCTTTTTCTATTTTTTCCTTTGTGTTATATGATTTTAAACAATTGCAAAGATAGAGCTAAATATATTAAATTATAAATTATCCTAAAATGTTCTTTCTCTAATATGCACATTTCTATTTCTGTTTGTCCATAATTACATTTACTTATTGTACATATTTTATTAAAATAATGAGTTTGTATATGTAATTATTTATATAATGAACTTATAGCTTTGCTCAATATCACACAAAATACTGTAAAACTGCCACAAAAAGTAAAAGTATTATATCTAGGCAAGCACTGACACTTGAATATAATTGGGTATTTCAAAGATACACAATGTATCTTTCAGATGTAACTCTGGGGAAACCATCAGGCTTATATCTTTTATACTCATATCCTGTGTTTAAAGTAGGTGTAGTAACTTTGGACTCTGAAAATTTTCAAATTTCTTTTGTGACAACCATGTATATTTTCAATGGCTCAATTACTTTAATCTGCTTCATGTGAAGCAGTTTGTTCAATCTTCTTGTTATATTCTCTGGCTTTCAAGATATGTGTTCTGTCATTTTTCTCTTTTATTTTATATTGAAATTTCTTGTATTCACACATAGGTGTAAGTTATTCTATAGTAACAATGTATTTAAAATATGAGGTACTTATTAATATTTATGAAAATAATTTGCTGTATATGTCTCATACAGAGTTACTTCTAAGTATTTACAAAGTCATGGATTTGATATTTGGCAATAATAAGAAAAAGAGACAGAGAAAGATACACAGATACAGGAATCAAGAGAAGCAGAGACAAGAGAGACACAGACAAGGAAAAGACAGAATTAGATGATATAAGGAAAGAGAGATACATAACACATACATACATACATGCATACATACATACGTACGTACGTACGTACATACATACATGCATACGTGATGGATGCCTAGATATAAAGATGATGGCAATCTGAAAGTCTATCTGAAAACCCCCACCTTACTTTTTGTTCATATTAACTTGTCTAACTTTTTACCTTGGCATATGATCTGGGTTCTCACTCTTAAATCAGTTTTAAAATTTGACTACCTTGTTAGCACTGAGAAATTACAATGTCGTATTTCATAAAAGAAGCTAAAGTGATAGAAAAAAAGGTCGAAGACTACCTCCAACGCCATTACTTAAAACTCAAAACTCAAAACCATACACATTGCAGGCATTTTTCAGTGCGCTTAAAAAGGGGCTTAATTTTGTATGCATAGAGTAGATTCTATTATATATATTAAGCCAACTTTATGACAATAGGGAATATTTGTGGGCTTGAAAAATCAATAACGTTTTTATTAGAACATAGTCCCTAGTTATTGTCTTGCATTATAGATGATGATTTCAGCTCTCCTTGGTGAAAATGTGATTTATTATTGTAAAAGTGTTCTCACCACAGCCTGTGCTCTTTACAATTCATAGAAACAATAATCCTGCAAGGAGACATGCCCATGTCTACTCAGAGTTCAAATAGTTACTGTTCAGCACTTACGGCTAATTTGGGTTACATAAGCAATCCCCTGTAGCAGAGTTGCTCTTTAGAGTGAGATCTCTGTTCACTTGAGTTCTAACATGCTTGAAAACCTTCAAGTGTATTTTCATTTTGTTATTTGACTTAATGTACCACTTAAATATTCAGATAAGCCATATTTTTGTCAAACAAATTTGTCTCTGATCATCTGGTATTTAAAAATAACACTGATGAGTAAGCAGTGGTTACAGTTGTTTATTCTGTTGAGAATTCTTCCATATATGCTAGAAGCACTATATTTGAGCAATTCTTCAAATCTACCTTAGCAGGAAACAGGTATGTGTAAATATAATGTAGACAGAGAAGACAGAAAGACTAGCCAATCTGATTTTATAAATCTGGTCTTTTGTGGCTGCAAGCTTTGGACATATAGCTTCAATATTATACAATTCAAGATGTAACCACATTTAGTCTTTTAAAAGAATGTCTTCCATACAACTTCCCTCACAGTAGACATGGAAATTTAGCCAACCACAGTGATAGACAATAACCAGAGATGTGGTTTGGTTCAGAAAACATTCTATACATGATTGATACACAGTATGCACACGAAGTAACTTGGCAGAAAGATACCAGGGAGATGGGGAATTTCATTTTAAACTAATATATTTCTAGATCATACAAAGTTTCTGTAGACACTTATGAGAGTCTGTCAGTCTCACAACAGCTTTGGTTTGATGGCTTCTCTGAATGCTATCTGATTATATACTATAAGAACTAGTATCAGATGACGTTTCCTCCAGTTCAAACTCCTAAGGTTTAAGAGAAAATTAAATATCACTTCCACCAATACATCTCACAATGTAAAGAGATAGAACTATGTGTCACAATTAGATCCCAACTCAGATATGTGGATTCCTTTACAGTGTTTTCTTTCCAGGATTCAATCCTAACCCTCTTTAGCTTATTAATAGGTTTATAGCCACCTCTCACCTAAAGATTACACGAAACATCATAGGGAATTGACCTTACAATAATAGAGTCTTGGGTTTTGCCTCTTCAAGTCCACTCTGCTGTAGGGATTCCACATTTTGATCTTGGCTTGTTAACCTCATTAGCTGTGATTCTCAACACCTGTGTTTATAGTTTGTTGGGGACTTAAGGAGCATGACATTTTTATATCGGAACCAGACCCCTACTCACACCCTAAAAATATCTATTATCCCAATATAACATGGAAGGTGAAGTGATTACCTGAATAAGGGGTAAGCATAAGTTAAGAATAGGTTGTTACAGGGAGATGTACATGTCTGTATTTTAGGAGGTTTCAAACGACAGAGGTTTGGGCATCAGGCAAAGGAACAGCAGTTGAAGTTAATTTCTTTTGTCTTTCCCTTTTCTCCTAGAGAGGTTGATGGGGTTTTGTTTGCTTTCCTAATGAGGTGGTGATTTACACATCTTGCAGAACTGCTATTTCTATGCCCTGTGTTTATGATTTTAGCCTTGTAAATCTGATTTTGGAGCATATATGAACTCAAAACAGATGTGTGCAGCTGGGCAGACCCCTTTGCCATTGCTTTTCCTTAGGATGATAATCCACATGCCGAGGTTTCAAATGAGTTTAATACGCATTTTCTTGATTAATGGAAAATGGCAGAGTGTAGGAGACTGAAACAGTTCGTGCTTTGCTTGATTAATTAATAAGGGACTCTCTTTTCCCAGCTTCAACTCATTATGCTAATGAAGTGTCATCAATTAAGGCTTTCCCTTGATTATTGAATCTGTCAGGTAGTGCTCAGTGAAAATGTTGCATTCCTTCCCTGTCTGGGTGGAATTGCCATTACAGCTTTTTATGAACTGCTCCTGCCATTAGCTGATGTTTGTTCTATTTTCTCATTATTGCCTCTTTTTCCTTGACCTTGAGAGAGGAAGATCTGGGAGATCTTGGAATGACCAAGATAATGTGGTATCTGGAGGATGGATCAGAAAAATGTTGTAACAGAAATATATACATTAGTGTTTATTTGGAGGCTATTTGCAATTATTAATGCTAGAGTAAACAATTAATTTCAAGTTGATGCTGAATGTCCTAGAGTATGTCTTTGACTTTGTTACCAAGCTGAAAACATGGCTTTGACGCAAGTCACCATTTGTCTTGCCATTATTTACATTAAGGTTAAAAGAAAGGATATTTCCCAGAAGAAATATCCTCATAGAAAAAGGGATACATTCCAAAATGAACTCACTTCAGGTAAAATTGTCCTTCTTTTCAGATATTGCTTCTATTCACAAACATGTAGAGGTGGCAGAAATGTGTGTGTGTGTGTGTGGGGGGGTGATTAGGAATTGAAACAAGTAAGGACTTAGAAAACAAATACACCTTTATGTTAGTAGGCTCTTCTCACCTGAAAATGAAGCCCTCAGTATGAATCAACCTCATTACTTTGTGTAGGCTAATACACTCAGTAGGGAATGCAGCACTTTAAGGGAAGCTGGTGCTCATTAGTGAGAGACTGTTGAGCCACTTAGAAAGAGAGTAAGCAGAAGAACTAAGAAAGACACTCACAGTCACCATTCCATTCCCACATTGGTAATTGACATCTTAGGGGAACAATGATAATGGATTTGTTTAATTTTCTCTTTTAACTCCACCTAAGGGAACAAAATAATTTTTGTAGCTTTATGGTACATCCCTGGCCCTGGAGACAACTAATATTTTTCAGCCAGTAGTATCATCTGTTTAATTAATCCATCAATGTCTTACTTTCTCTAAATGAAGAATGAGGGTATAATATGCACTCATGGTGAATTTTCTAAAGATTTGTATTCTAAATAAGTGAAGAAGATGGAGGTATTTCACTACTTTTTAGCAAACAAATTAATATTTCTATTTGAACAATTAGAATTACATAATAAGATGTTGTATAAAGAAGGGATACTATATCCATTTGCTTCACTTCTTTGTTTCTAAGAAAATATATGTCCATGTAACAGAATAAAGAAAGTCTGGAAATCAATACACAGTGTTCAGATGTGCTGCATTGTTGTGTCTTTTTGAATAAGGTACAAACAGCTCACAGATGAGGAATGTGATAAAACAAGTATAATAAAAGTGTATTTGCAACACTATGTAAATACTTTGCCCTTGTGCATGACAATGTGTTTCTTATTGCTCTAGTAAACAACTTTCTCTGTGTTAGGAAGAAGCATTGTGTAAGGCAGCATAGAGCAGTAATTATGTATGCAAGCACCTGAACAAAGAGACTAGTTTCGAACCTCAACTCTACCTTGCTGACCAAACTAATCAGTGTTCCCATAGCCCAAATGTCTGTCCCACAATAAAACTAATACCTGATTCATTGATTACATAATGAGTTAATTGAACCAGCACCATTTGTTGAAAAGACTATCTTTTTTCCACTGGATGCTTTCAGCTCCTTTGTCGAAGACCAAGTGACCATAGGTGTGTTGGTTCATTTCTGGGTCTTCAATCCTATTCCATTGATCCGCTTGCCTGATATTGTACCAATACCATGCAGTTTTTATCACTATTGCTCTGTAGTAGAGTTAAAAGTCTGAGATATTGAATCCCCCTGAAGTTCTTTTACTGTTGAGAATAGTTTTAGCTATCCTGGGTTTTTTGTTATACCAGATGAATTTGAGAATTGCTCTTTCTAGCTCTATGAAGAACTGGGTTGGGATTTTTATGGGAATAGCATTGAATCTGTAGATTGCCATTGGCAAGATGACCATTTTAACTATATTAATCCTGCCAATCCAGGAGCATGGAAGGTTTTTCCATTTTCTGAGATCTTCTTCGATTTCCTTCTTCAGAGATCTGAAGTTCTTGTCAAATAGTTCTTTCACTTGTTTGGTTAGAGTCACCCCAAGACACTTTATGCTGATTGTAGCTACTTTGAAGGGGGTCATTTCCCTAATCTCTTTCTCAGTCTGCTTATCCTTTGAATATATAAAGGCTACTGATTTGCTTGCTTTGATTTTGTAGCCAGCCACTTTGCTGAAGTTGTTTATCAGCTGTAGGAGTTCTCTACTAGAGTTTTTATGGTCACTTAAGTATACTATCATATCATCTGCAAATAGTGATAGTTTAACTTCTTACTTTCCAATTTGTATCCCTTTGACATCCTTCTGTTGTCTAATTGCTCTAGCTAGGACTTCAAGAACTATATTGAAAAGATATGGAGAGAGGGGGCAGCCTTGTCTAGCCCCTGATTTTAGTGGTATTATTTCAAGTTTCTCTCCATTTAGTTTGATGTTGGCTACCAGTTTGCTGTATATTGCTTTTACTATGTTTAGAGAATGCGCATCAATCCATTCTTATCTCCTTGTACCAAGATCAACTCCAAATGGATCAAGGACCTCCACATAAAACCTGACACACTAAAACTAATTGAAAAGAAACTGTTCAGAAACTTTCTCCCTGTACCGATGTCCTCAAGGGTCTTCCCTAGTTTTTTTCTATTAGCTTCAGAGTGTCTGGCTTTATGTGGAGGTCCTTGATCCACTTGGATTTGAGCTTAGTACAAGGAGAAAAGGATGGATCAATTCCCATTCTTCTGCATGCTGACCTCCAGTTGAACCAGCATCATTTGTTGAAAAGGCTATCTTTTTTCCATTGGATGTTTTCAGCCTTTTTGTCGAGGATCAAGTGGCCATAGGTGTGTGGGTTCATTTCTGGATCTTCAGTCCTGTTCCATTGATCTTCCTGCCTGTCACTGCACCAATACCATGCAGTTTTTAACACTATTGCTCTGTAGTATTGCTTGAGGTCAGGGATACTGATTCCCCCAGATTTTCTTTTGTTGCTGAGAATAGTTTTAGTTATCCTGGGTTTTTTGTTGTTCCAGATGAATTTGATAATTGCTCTTTCTAACTCTGTGAAGAATTGAGTTGGGATTTTGATGGGTATTGCATTGAATCTGTATATTGCTTTTGGCAAAATGGCCATTTTAACTATATTGATTCTACCGATCCATTAGCATGGGAGGTTTATCCCATTTTTTGAGGTCTTCTTCCATTTCCTTCTTCAGACTCTTGAAGTTCTTGTCATACAGATCTTTCACATGTTTGGTAAGAGTCACCCCAAGATACTTTATACTGTTTGTGGCTATTGTGAAGGGGGTCATTTCCCTAATTTCTTTCTCAGCCTGCTTATCCTTTGAGCATAGGAAGGCCACTGATTTGCTTGAGTTGATTTTATAACCTGCCACTTTGCTGAAGTTGTTTATCAGCTGTAGGAGCTCTCTAGTGGAGTTTTTTGGGTCACTTAGAACACCAATAGCGTATGCTCTAAGAGCAAGAATTGACAAATGGGACCTCATAAGGTTACAGAGTTTCTGTAAGGCAAAGGACACCATCAAGAGGACAGATTGGCAACCAACAAATTGGGAAAAGATCTTCACCAATCCTACAACAGATAGAGGGCTAATATCCAATATATATAAAGAACTCAAGAAGTTAGACTCCAGAAAACCAAACAACCCAATTAAAAAATGGGGTACAGAGTTAAACAAAGAATTCTCACCTGAAGAACTTCGGATGGCGGAGAAGCATCTTAAAAAATGCTCAACTTCATTAGTCATTAGGGAAATGGAAATCAAAACAACCCTAAGATTTCATCTTACACCAGTCAGAATGGCTAAGATTAAAAATTCAGGAGACAGCAGGTGTTGGAGAGGGTGTGGAGAAAGAGAAACACTCCTCCACTGCTGGTGGGGTTGCAAATTGGTACAACCACTCTGGAAATCAGTCTGGCGGTTCCTCTGAAAACTGGGCACCTCACTTCCAGAAGATCCTGCTATACCACACCTGGGGATATATCCAGAGGTTTCCCTACCATGTAATAAGGATACATGCTCTACTATGTTCATAGCAGCCCTATTTATAATTGCCAGATGCTGGAAAGAACCCAGGTATCCCTCAACAGAAGAGTGGATGCAAAAAATGTGGTATATCTACACAATGGAGTACTATTCAGCCATTAGAAACAATGAATTCATGAAATTCTTAGGCAAATGGATGGAGCTAGAGAACATCATACTAAGTGAGGTAACCCAGACTCAAAAGGTGAATCATGGTATGCACTCACTAATAAGTGGTTATTAACCTAGAAAACTGGAATACCCAAAACATAATCCACACATCAAATGAGATACAAGAAGAAATGAGGAGTGGCCCCTGGTTCTGGAAAGACTCAATGAAACAGTATTCGGCAAAACCAGAATGGGGAAGTGGGAAGGGGTGGGAGGGAGGACAGGGGAAGAGAAGGGGGCTTACGGGACTTTCGGGGGGGGGCAGAAAAGGGGAAATCATTTGAAATGTAAATAAATTATATCGAATAAAAAAATAAAAAAAATAAAAAAAAAAGAAAAGAAACTGGGGAAGACCCTGGAGGACATGGGCACAGGGGAAAAGTTCCTGAATAGAACACCAATAGCTTATGCTCTAAGATCAAGAATTGACAAATGGGACCTCATAAAACTACAAAGTTTCTGTAAGGCAAAGGACACCGTCAAAAGGACAAAACGTCAACCAACAGACTGGGAAAGGATCTTCACCAACCCTAAATCCGACAGAGGGCTAATATCTAATATATACAAAGAACTCAAGAAAGTAGAACCCAGAGAACCAAATAACCCCATTAAAAAGTAGGGTATGGAGCTAAACAAAGAATTTTCACATGAAGAACTTCGGAGAGCTGAGAAACACCTTAAGAAATGTTCAACATCATTAATCATTAGGGAAATGCAAATCAAAACAACCCTGAGATTTCACCTCACACCAGTCAGAATGGCTAAGGTCAAAAACTCAGGAGACAGCAGGTGTTGGCGAGGATGTGGAGAAAGAGGAACACTCCTCTACTGCTGGTGGGATTGCAAGATGGTGCAACCACTTTGGAAATCAGTCTGGCGGTTCCTCAGAAAACTGGGCATATCACTCCCTGAGGACCCTGTTATACCACTACTGGGCATATATCCAGAGGATTCTTCAGCATGCAATAAGGACACATGCTCCACTATGTTCATAGCAGCCCTATTTGTAGTAGCCAGAAGCTTGAAAGAACCTAGGTGTCCTTCAACGGAGGAATGGATACAAAAAATGTGGTATATTTATACAATGGAGTACTATTCAGCCATTAGAAACAATGAATTCATGAAATTGTTAGACAAATGGAGCTGGAGAACATCATACTAAGTGAGGTAACCCAGTCTCAAAAGATCAATCATGGTATGCACTCACTGATAAGTGGATATTAGCCCAGAAACTTTGAATACCCAGGACATAACCCACAAATTAAATGATGTCCAAAAGAATGGAGGAGTGGCTCCTGGTTCTGGAAAGACTCAGTGCAAGAGTATAGGGGAATTCTAGAACAGGGAAGTGGGAAGGGGTGGATGGAAAAATAGGGGGACGGAAGAGGTCTTATGGGACTTGCGGGGCGTGGGGACCGAGAAAAGGGGAAATCATTTGCAATGTAAATACAAAATATATCAATAAAAAATAAGTTTAAAAAGTTATCTACCATATTGATAAGTACATATGATACTACCTCCCACATTTTATTCTTTCATTATTGATAATTTATTGCTTATTTTTCTCCAAGCAAGAGTAAAGCATAAATATCCTCATATTTAGATTGACTCCAACTTGAAAGTGCCTTCTTAAGGAGTTGTATCACTTATTTATGAAATATATGAATTCTGTTATAATTTAGAAAACACACCAGAAGTGAAAAAGAAAACACAAAATGTAAGTATATACCAATTTAGATTCAGAATCACCAAAATACTGAACTGTGCAAAGTATTATCTGATATTGTGATTTAAATATAAATAATTTGATTCATGTTTTTTCTACAAATGCTTATTTTTATTGATGCAAGAGATTAAGTGTGCCAAGATGTCATCAACAGAAGAATGAATACACAAAAGGTGGTACAATTATACAATGAAATACTACTCAAATATTAAAAATAATGATTTCACAAATTTTGCATGCAAATGGATGGAACTAGAAAATATTCTGAGTGAAGTAACCCAGACACAAAAGGACATGCATGGAAATACAGGGACAAAAAAAAAATGGAGCAGAGTCTGAAGCAAAGGCCATCCAGAGACCATCCCACCTTGGGATCCATCCCATCCTCAGACACCAAACCTCCTCCGCACTGAAGCAAAGGCCATCCAGAGACCATCCCACCTTGGGATCCATTCCATCCTCAGACACCAAACCTCCTCCGCACTGTTGCTGATTCCAAGATGTGCTTTCATTCAGGAGCCCAGGAGTGCTGTCCTCTGAAAGGCTCTGCCAGCACCTGACTAAGTCAGATGCAGAAATTCACAGCCAACCACTGACCTGAGCCCAGGAACCACAATGGAAGAGATAGGGAAGGACTGAAGGAGCTGAAGGGGATTGCAAACCCATAGGAAGAATAACAATATCAACTAACCTGAGCACTCAGTGCTCCCAGGGATTAAATCACCAGCCAATGGTTCAAGCTACAGATATAGCAGAGGATGGCTTTATCTGGTATCAATGAGACAGGAGGTGCTTGATCCTGTGGAAGCTTCATGCCCCAGAGAAAGGGGGTGCTAGAAGGCACAGGTAGGAGTGTGTAGGTGGGTGGGGGGGAGTATCCTCTTAGAAGCAAAGGGGAGGTGAGATGGGAGGGTGTTGAGAGAGGGGAGACCAAGAAGGGGGACAGCATTTGAAATGTAAATAAACACAATAACCAACTTTAGAAATAGAGATTAAGTATAGCTTGTTTTAAAGTGTGTAGGTGTTTGCCATATTCTTGTAAGCAGTAAATTTTTTCATATCTTCTATATTTCAATCTTTCAACCATTAATTTAATGAATTATAACTGAAAGATCAAGTAAGACTTCATAAAGGATCATTCAACTAAAATGGAATTCTACATTAGGATAAACTATTACAATATTGGATGCTGTGTTAATTATTATGTTTCCTAATGATAAACTCATTGTACTGATGTTCTTTACCTAAATTCAAGCACTAAAATATTAAGGTAGAGAAATTGATAAGTTGCTTAGCTTATGTAAACCCTATGTTTTATAAGTAAGCAAATAAATAATGAAGAAATAAAAAAACATAATGAGTTAATAATTTTAAGCTTGGTAGAAGTATATTGCTATTTAAATATTTACTTGTTACTTATTTTTATTGGATATTTTATGTATTTACATTTCAAATGTTATATTCCCTCCCATTGCCCTGGCAATCCCCTACACTGGGGAATTGAGCCTTCACAGGACCAAGGCTCTCTTCTCCTATTATTGACACACAGTGCCATCCTCTGCTACATATGTGGTTGGAGACATGGGTTGCTCCATGTGTACTCTTTGCTTGGTGGTTTAGTACCTGGGAGCTCTGGGGGTCTGAATGGTTGGTACTGTTCTCTTTCCTGTGGATTGCAAACTCCTTTAGCCACTTCAGTTCTTTCTCTAACTCCTCCATTGGTCCTTATGCTCAGTCCAATGGTTGGTTGTGAACATCCACCTCTGTATTTGTCAGATTCTGGCAGAGCCTTTCAGGAGACACCTATAACATGATCCTGACAGTAAGCAGTTCTTGGCATCCTCAGTAGTGTCTGGGTTTGCTGTCTGTATATGGGATGGTTCCCCAGGTGGATCAGTCTCTGAATGGCCTTTCCTTCATCTCCAAATCATATGCTATTACAGGAAATAGAATAGCAACAAAAATTGGAGCTATAAAGATTATACAGTTTATTTTCTATATCTAAAGATATCTTCTTATCTGCAACATAGCCTTAATGTTGAGGTCTAGCTTATTTTCCTTTAGAAGAATGGACTAAAATTTGTCCTTATAAATAATAAATATTTAACACATGTACTTATTGTATTCAATTGCACTACATATATAATATTGTCATCAGCTCATTAACATAGCTTCTTTTCATTGGACAAAATAGATAAATAATAGCATTTCTGTCCTTCAAATAAGCATGAAATGCAAGTACTGTAGGAAGACAGGTAAATTCTAAAGCCAGCATTAAAATGAATTATGTGCATCTACTTTCTTGTTTGGAGTATTCTTTTCTTGTAACAACAAAATCCTGAATAATATCAGAAATGAAAATGCGACAAGCTTAATAAAAATGAATTATATAGATGTAGAAAATCTTTACTAGTCTCAAAAATGTTTCTTTCTTTTTATAAAGAGAAGGAATCTTTTCCTTTTTTACTGGCATATGTATAGCCAAGTTGAAATGATCCCAAATTACTTTTTTTGAAACTTGAATTTTTAGTCTATTTTTTGTTGTTGTTTTTCTCTTCCATTTGATAGGTAAAAGATACTCTGTGAAATAAAATCTCAAACATATTCTTGTAACTTTAAGTTGTCTTTCATACCAATAAAAAATCCATGGCTCTTATCTTAAAGAGAATATGAGATAGTTTGTTCTGGAGCCATTGTGAGTCACCATGTCCTGGGAATACAGAAATATGTTACCACAAATTTCATTTTGAACATGAAAGCAGTTCCATGAAATTTTATGCCTTATAGAACAAAGACATTCATAAATCAGGGTACATTTAAAATGCATCATGTGTATATTAGAAAGAGAGCTATAGTCAGATGGCTAAAACTATTCTAGGGGTCCAAGCTAATTTCTGAGAACATCGTTAGCTTTTAAAATTGGTAGCTTTCATAACAAATGTCTTTATCTACTGTGCTATCTTATTGATCACATAAAATATAAAGTTCAAAAATCCATGCAATCAATGTGTATTTCTCCCTTCCTAGAAATAATGTCACTTTCCATTATCCCATTATTTTCATATTGCATTTAATCATTCATAGATTCTTATGAGATAAGGATCTTCCTAATTACCATTCTTTAATCAGAAGAGAACTCACACTATATTCTCAAATGTTCAAGTAACAAAATATTCATTAGAAATATATACCAATTTTTAATGTCATAAATGACTTATGAGTAAGAAGTCTTAATACTGATTTTCTTTTAATGTGTCTTAACCCAGAATACCTTATTTGTGCTACAGCTTGTTTATTGACTAGAATGTCTCTAAAACATTATAGGATAATATCATTGTCAAATTATTTTGTGTTTCAGTGTCTGTAAGTTTACTTCCATAAAGCCATAGTACTAGAGACACTATAATATCAACATAAGATAAAGTTTTAAAAATACATATTTATATTCTGTAATGTAAAATTTGCTCTCACAAAATTTGAAACAATATGAATATACATTAGATTGTGAGACTATATATATCTATATCTATCTATCTATCTATCTATCTATCTATCTATCTATCTATATACTTAAAATAAGGAATTAGGTTATTCAGTGAGGAAACAATCTTAAAATTCTCATGTGTAATTATTTGGAACATAGTTCAAATGTCTGTTAGACCTCGAGCTTTAGAGGAAAATAGCTTTTCAAAGATAGATTGTTACTAAGTGTGTGACTGTTATTTATGTATTGTGCCATTAATTATATAAATACCTGATGTACAGAGCCATATTGGGGCAGTCCTTCACATGGTCAGAGTTTGACTTTGGTCAAGGACAATCCCTGGCTTTGGGCAGGAATCTGCCATTAGGACATAATAGGGAAGTAGGTTAAAGCAGGAATTTTTATCCTTAGGTGGAGTGCTAGGAGTGTACTTGACTATGGTCAAGGTTAACTTCTCCCAGATAGCCAGGATCCTGCTCCACCTAGGGTGGAGTGCTTGAAGTAAGTTCATTGTTCCTCCAGGTCTAGGAATTCCTGAATTAAGCAGGTGACCCACCCAGCTGCCTGAGCAGTCAAGACCAGGACCTCCAAGAGAAGCTAGACAACTTCCACTGGAACTCAGCCTGAAGTCTGGGGGGAAAGGTTTGCCCAAACTGTTAAAAGGTCTGGCGCCATTAAAGTTTCCGGCTTTGATCAGTGAATATTGTCTTGGCCATACTTCTTTTTGCCCCTTCCCTATTTATCCCTCAGCTTTTGTTCCAGAAACCCACTTCGTAATAGCTGCAGGCAGCTATGGAACCCAACAACCTGAGCTCCAGGAAGAAGTAATATTCTTTGAACAGAGTTTGGAATGAACAGTAGGTAGGTTAAGCATGAAAGAGCTAAAAGATATCACTGCTTTATACCCTGAGAGACAAAGATAAGATGGCAAAATATTCTGATTACTGAAGATATATTAATAATCTTTAATGGTAGGGCTTTATTTTGTGCAAAAATTATCTTCTGGGTGTATAGCTGCCTAGGATATATATGACATGACATGGAAGAAGACTTCCTTTCTCACATGAAGAAGGAAAAGCAAAGATGAAAACTATGTCCCAATTATGATGCTAATGTAGATGGAACAAAATGCCCAGCACTACTACTGTCTTGATATTTACTCAGAGTAATGAAGTGTTTAACAGAAAATCTTTCGTTCCTACCTTTGAAGATAATAATTTAGCACCATACAACTTTCATATCCTTAGAGTCTAAGACTCCTAAAATTAATGTGATATTCATTCCAGGGAAGCAGTTAAACTAACTGCAAATAAGCCCTGTGGACAAGTCTCATCCCAATCCCTGAAGCATCACACCTTTTTCCTCCCTTTTTCCTCGGCTCCCATATCCAGTGGATCACATATATCTCCTCCAAACTTCACCCAACTAACAGCTGCATACCCAATAACCAACTTCAACAGGAATACCCTGGGATCATATAAACCTAGGGTGGGGAAACAAGTAAACTAAATGTAGTTCCTCACCTTTCCCTCCTCTCTTCCAATTCTAAGTTCCTAGCAGAATCTCTGATGTAGCTGATTCTCCCTACTTGCCCTGATGTCCAGGTAATCACCCAGATCTTTTCCAGAAACCATCCCCCAACTCAGTCTGATATGTCTGTCCCTAACCCTACCAGGCCTTCTCTGGGAATCCACAAACTAATGCTGCCAAGGAAGCAAGTAATCCAGCAAGGAAGTAGGCTAGCCTCAGACCTTCATTCTCCCTTCTCTATTCCATATGCATATACCTAGTCCAATCCCCAATGTGATAGCATCTTCTCACTCCCAGTCTTCATTCCCAGAGGAGTAAAGAGATGCATATGAAACACCTTGCTGCTCTGTCTCCTGTAGTTACCCTCTGTACCTCAGCCCTTCGACCCCATTCTCATTTTAGTCAGCTCTCAATGCTCGGAGAGACATTTTACCCAGAACTCTCTTATTGGTAACCATTATTCAGGACCTGTGAGATTTCTACCTGGAAACACAAAGCCAACACATTTTCCTAAAAAGCAGGAAAGGCAACAGGAACCAAGAAATAAAACACCCAAGCAGCAAAGATAAGACCAGATTAAAACTACAGACCTTCCTAACTCAGTTACCTAGGTGCCAGAGTAAAAAACAAAATAATACCTTCCAGGATGACATGTATTCTCAAGAGACCAGTAACCCTACCAAAACAGACACTGATTATTACAACATAGCTGAAGCACAAGAAAGAGACTTTAAATAAACTTTGTCAATATGATAGAAGTTCTTAAAGAAGAACTTAAGAAATCCTTGAAAGGAATCTATAAAAATACAATAAAAAAGTTTAAAGCCTGAGGATGAAAATAGAATCAGTGAAGAAAACTAAATCTAAGGGAAATCTGGAAACAGAAATTATGGGACACCATTGCTGATGCCAAGAAACACTTGCTATCAGGAGCCTGGTATGGCTATTCCCTGAGAGGTTCTACCAGCACTTGACCAATAGATGCAGATACAGCCAACCATTGGATTGAGCCCAGGGACCCCAATGGAAGAGCTAGAAGGACTGAAGGAACTAAAGAGGATTGCAAGCCCACAGGAAGAACAGTATCAAGTAACAAGACCACTCAGAGCTCTCAGGAACTAAATCACCAACCCAAAGGCATACATGGAGGGATCCATGGCTCCAGATAAATATGTAGAAGAGAATGGCCTTATCTGGCATCAATGAGAGGTGGTGCACTTGTTCCTGTGGAGGCTTGATACCTAAGCTTAGGGGGATACTATTGGGGGAAGGAGGGAGTGGATGAGTGTGTAGAGGAGCAACTTTATAAAGGCAAAGAGGAGAGGGAAGAGTGAAGATGGGAAATGGCATGAGGGTTTCTGGAGGGAAAACCAGGAAGGGAAAGATCATTTAAAATGTAAATGAATAAAATGATTAATCAAAAATTAAAAATAAAATAAAAATAAAAAAGGAGATGCCTATCAATTGCAACAATCTTACAGAAGAGCAAACATCAGAAAAGGAAGTTCTCCTCACAGTTTGCTCCTGCAACACGAAGCTTAGGTTCCAGTCCTGAGACCTCTGGCAGGAGCCCTCAAATCTCTCTGCTTCCGGATCCAGATCAGCCTGGGCGGCAACTCCACATCTCCAGGTCCTGCAAGAGGCAAGAGGGGCTTCCAGGCAGCCAGCTGGGAGCAGTCAATGTGCTCTGGTGAAACCAGTGGGCCCCGGAAAGAGCCTTCAGGTGTCTGCTTTGGGATCTGAACAGCCTGGGCCATAGCACTCGGTCTCCAGGAAGTACTGGAGACCTGGTATGCACCCAGAGGCAGTCTGGGAGCACATAACTTGCACTGGGGGCACTGAGATTAGGTTCCAGTCCTGAGGCCTCTGGCAGGAGCCCTCAGATATCTCTGGGCAGCAACACCACATCTCCAGGTCCTGCAAGAGGTAAGAGGGGCTTCCGGGAGCCCGGCCGGGAGGAGTCAGTGTGCTCTGGTGAATCCAACAGGCCCCAGCGGGAGCCTTCAGGTGTCTGCTTCAGGATCTGAACAGCCTGGGCAAAAGCACCCTGTCTCCAGGCAGTGCAGGAGGTAAGCTGTGCACCAGAGGGCACCTGGGAAGAGGCAGCTTGCACTGGTGAGTCTAGCATTTACAAGACCAACTAACACCAGTGAGAACTAGATGGCAAAAGGCAAATGCAGGAACGTCACTAACAGAAATCAAGGCAAGATGGCAACATCTGAACCCAATTCTCCTTTACCAGCATGTCCTGGATACCCCATCACACCAGTAAAACAAGATTTGGATTTAAAATCACTGGTCATGATGCTGGTACAGGAACACATGAAGGACATACTTAAAGAAATTCAGGAGAAAATGGATCAAAAGTTAGAAGCCCTTGCAAGGGAAACACAAAAATCATTGAAAGAAATCCAGGAGAATACAAAAGCCAATAATGAGGAAACACAAAAAGTCACTTAAAGAAATACAGGAGAACTTTGGTCAACAGGCTGAGGTCATGAAAGAGGAAACACAAAAATCTCTTAAAGATTTATAGGAAAGCACAAACAAGCAAGTGAAGGAGCTAAGCAAAACCAGGATCTAAAATCAGAAGTATAAACAACTAAGAAAACTCAAAGGGAGACAGCTTTGGAGATAGAAAGCCATGGGAAGAAATCAGTGGACATAGATGCAAATATCAACAACAGAATATAAGAGATAGAAGAAAGAATCTCAGATGCTGAAGATACCATAGAAACCATGGACTCAACAGTTAAAGAAAATGCAAAGTACAAAAAGCTTGTAACCCAAAATATCCAAGAAATCCAGGACACAATGAGAAGACCAAACCTAAGGATTATAGGCATAGATGAGAGTGAAGATTTACAACTTAAAGGGCCAGCAAATATCGTCAATAAAATTATGGAAGAAAACTTCCCTAACCTAAAGAGAGAGATGCCCATGAATATACAAGAAGCCTACAGAACTCCAAACAGCCTGGACCAGAACAGAAATACTTCCAGTCACATAATAATCAAAACCCCAAATGTAATAAACAAATAAAGAATATTAAAGGCAGTAAAAGAAAAAGGCCAAGTAACATATAAAGGAAGACCTATCAGAATCACAGCAGACTTTTCACCTGAGACTATGAAGGCTAGAAGATCCTGGGCAGATCTCATGCAGACTCTAAGAGAACACAAATGCCAACCAAAACTACTATATCCAGCAAAACTCTCAATCACCATAGATGGAGAAACTAAGATATTCCATGACAAAACCAAGTTTACCCATTATCTATCCACAAACCCAGCCCTACAAAGGACAATAGGAGGAAAATACAAGGAGGGAAAGTTCACCCTGGAAAAAGCAAGATAGTAACCTTCTTTCATCAAACCCAAAAGAAGTTAACTAATCAAATTTAAAAAATAACGTTAAAAATGACAGGAAGTAACAATCACTATTCCTTAATATCTCTTAACATCAATGGACTCAATACCCCAATAAAAAGACTTAGACTAACCGACTGGATAAGTAAACAGGACGCTACATTTTGCTGCTCATAGGAAACACACCTCAGGGTCAAAGACAAACACTACCTTAGAGTAAAAGACTGGAAGACAATTTTACAAGCAAATGGTTTCAGGAAACAATCTGGAGTAGCCATTTTAATATCAGACAAAATTGACTTTCAACCCAAAGTCATCAAAAGAGACTCTGACGGACACTTCTTGCTTGTCAAAGGAAAATTACAACAAGAAGAACTCTCAATCCTGAACATCTACGTTCCAAATGCAAGGGCATCCTCTTTCTTAAAAGAAACTTTATTAAAGCTCAAAGCACACATTGCACCTAACACAATAATTGTGGGTGACTTCAACACTGCACTTTCCTTAATGGACCGATCAGGAAAACAGAAACTAAACAAGGACACAATGAAACTAATTGAAGCTTTGAACCAATTGGAGTTAATAGATATATACAGAACTTTTTATCCCAAAGCAAAAGAATAAAACTTTTTTTTATTCGATATAATTTATTTACATTTCAAATGATTTCCCTTTTCTAGCCCCCCCCCCACTCCCCGAAAGTCCCGTAAGCCCCCTTCTCTTCCCCTGTCCTCCCACCCACCCCTTCCCACTTCCCCGTTCTGGTTTTGCCGAATACTGTTTCACTGAGTATTTCCAGAACCAGGGACCACTCCTCCTTTCTTCTTGTACCTCATTTGATGTGTGGATTATGTTTTGGGTATTCCAGTTTTCTAGGTTAATATCCACTTATTAGTGAGTGCATACCATGATTCACCTTTTGAGTCTGGGTTACCTCACTTAGTGTGATATTCTCTAGCTCCATCCATTTGCCTAAGAATTTCATGAATTCATTGTTTCTAATGGCTGAAAAGTACTCCATTGTGTATATATACCACATTTTTTGCATCCACTCGTCTGTTGAGGGATACCTGGGTTCTTTCCAGCATCTGGCAATTATAAATAGGGCTGCTATGAACATAGTAGAACATGTATCCTTATTACATGGTGGGGCGTCTTCTGGGTATATGCCCAGGAGTGGTATAGCAGGATCTTCTGGAAGTGAGGTGCCCAGTTTTCAGAGGAACCGCCAGACTGATTTCCAGAGTGGTTGTACCAATTTGCAACCCCACCAGCAGTGGAGGAGTGTTCCTCTTTCTCCACACCCTCTCCAACACCTGCTGTCTACTGAATTTTTAATCTTAGCCATTCTGACTGGTGTAAGATGAAATCTTAGGGTTGTTTTGATTTGCATTTCCCTAAAGACTAATGAAGTTGAGCATTTTTTAAGATGCTTCTCCACCATCCGAAGTTCTTCAGAAAGCCTTGGGAAGAAATCAGGGGACAGAGATGCAAATATCAACAACAGAATACAAGAGATAGAAGAAAGAATCTCAGATGCTGAAGATTCCATAAAAACCATGGACTCAACAGTTAAAGAAAATGCAAAATGCAAAAAGCTTGTAACCCAAAATATCCAGGAAATCCAGGACAAAATGAGAAGACCAAACCTAAGGATTATAGGCATAGATGAGAGTGAAGATTTACAACTTAAAGGGCCAGCAAATATCTTCAATAAAATTATGGAAGAAAACTTCCCTAACCTAAAGAGAGAGATGCCCATGAATATACAAGAAGCCTTCAGAACTCCAAACAGACTGGACCAGAACAGAAATACTTCCCGTCACATAATAATCAAAACACCAAATGTTCTAAACAAAGAAAGAATACTAAAGGCAGTAAGAGAAAAAGGCCAAGTAACATATAAAGGAAGACCTATCAGAATCACAGCAGACTTTTCACCTGAGACTATGAAGGCTAGAAGGTCCTGGGCAGATCTCATGCAGACTCTAATAGAACACAAATGCCAACCAAAACTACTATATCCAGCAAAACTCTCAATCACCATAGATGGAGAAACTAAGATATTTCATGACAAAACCAAGTTTACCCAATATCTATCCACAAACCCAGCCCTAAAAAGGATAATAGGAGGACAACACCAATACAAGGAGGGAAACTTCACCCTGGAAAAAGCAAGATAGTAACCTTTCATCAAACCCAAAAGAAGTTAAGCATACAAATTTAAAAAATAACGTCAGAAATGATAGGAAGTAACAATCGCTATTCCTTAATATCTCTTAAAATCAATGGACTTAATGCCCCAATAAAAAGACACAGACTAACTGACTGGATACGTAAACAGGACCCTACATTTTGCTGCTTACAGGAAACACACCTCAGGGTCAAAGACAAACACTACCTTAGAGTAAAAGGCTGGAAGACAATTTTACAATCAAATGGTCTCAGGAAACAAGCTGGAGTAGCCATTTTAATATCAGATAAAATTGACTTTCAACCCAAAGTCATCAAAAGAGACCCTGAGGGACACTTCTTGCTGGTCAAAGGAAAAATACAAAAAGAAGAACTGTCAATCCTGAACATCTATGCCCCAAATGCAAGGGCACCCTCTTTCGTAAAAGAAACTTTATTAAAACTAAAAGCACACATTGCACCTAACACAATAATTGTGGGTGACTTCAACACTGCACTTTCCTCAATGGACCGATCAGGAAAACAAAAACTAAACAGGGACACAATGAAACTAATTGAAGCTTTGGACCAATTAGATTTAACAGATATATATAGAACATTCTATCCTAAAACAAAAGAATATACCTTTTTCTCAGGACCCCATGGTACCTTCTCCAAAATCGACCATATAATTGGTCACAAGACAGACCTCAATAAATATAAGAAGATCGAACTAATCCCATGCCTCCTATCTGATCACTATGGAGTAAAAGTGGTCTTCAATAGCAACAGAAACAACAGAAAACCCACATACACGTGGAAACTGAACAATACTCTACTCAATGATACCTTGGTCAAGGAAGAAATAAAGAAAGAAATTAAAGACTTTTTAGAACACAATGAAAATGAAAACACAACATACCCAAATCTATGGGACACAATGAAAGCAGTGCTAAGAGGAAAACTCATAGCCCTGAGTGCCTCCAAAAAGAAAACGGAGAGAGCATACACTACCTACTTAATGACACACCTGAAAGCCCTAGAACAAAAAGAAGCTATTTCGCCCAGGAGGAGTAGAAGGCAGGAAATCATCAAACTCAGGGCCGAAATCAATCAAGTAGAAACAAAGAGAACCATACAAAAAAATCAACAAAACCAGTAGCTAGTTCTTTGAGAAAATCAACAAGATAGATAAACCCTTAGCCAGACTGACCAAAGGGCACAGAGAAAGTATCCAAATTAACAAACTTAGAAATGAAAAGGGAGATATAACAACGGAAACTGAGGAAATCCAAAAAATCATCAGATCCTACTACAAGAGCTTGTACACAACACAACTGGAGAATCTGGAGGAAATGGACAATTTCCTTGACAGATACCAAATACCAAAATTAAATCAGGACCAACTAGACCATCTACACAGTCCCATAATGCCTAAAGAAATAGAAGGAGTCATAGAAAGTCTTCCAACCAAAAAAAGCACAGGACCAGATGGCTTCAGTGCAGAATTCTATCAGACCTTCAAAGAAGAGTTAACACCAATACTCTTCAAACTATTCCACAAAATAGAATATAACTTTTTCTCAGCACCTCATGGTACCTTCTCCAAAATCAACCATATAATTGGTCACAAGACAGACTTCAACAAATATAAGAAGTTTGAACTAATCCCTTGCCTCCTATCAGATCACTATGGAGTAAAAGTGGTCTTCAATAGCAACAAAAACAACAGAAAACCCATATACATGTGGAAACAGAACAGTATTCTACTCAATGATACCTTGGTCAAGGAAGAAATAAAAAAAGAAATTAAAGACTTTTTAGAACACAATGAAAATGAAGACACAACATACCCAAACCTATGGGACACAATGAAAGCAGTGCTAAGAGGAAAACTCATAGCCCTGAGTGCTTCCAAAAAGAACATGGAGAGAGCATACACTAACAGCTTAATGACACACCTGAAAGCCCTGGAACAAAAAGAAGCTATTTCACCCAGGAGGAGTAGAAGGCAGGAAATCATCAAACTCAAGGCCGAAATCAATCAAGTAGAAACAAAGAGAACCAAACAAAGAATCAACAAAACCAGGAGCAGGTTCCTCGAGAAAATCAACAAGATAGATAAACTCTTAGCCAGACTAACCAAAGGGCACAGAGACAGTATCCAGATTAACAAAAGTAGAAATGAAAAGGGAGATATAACAACAGAAACTGAGGAAATTCAAAAAATCATTATATCCTACTACAAAAGCCTATACTCAACACAACTGGGGAATCTGGAGGAAACGGACAGTTTCCTAGACAGATATCCGACACCAAAACTAAATCAGGATCAAATAGATCAACTAAACAGTCCCATAACACCTGAAGAAATAAAAAGGGTCATAGAAAGTCTCCCAACCAAAAAAAGCACAGGACCAGATGGCTTCAGTGCATAGTTCTATCAGACCTTCATAGAAGACCTAACACCAATACTCTTCAAACTATTCCACAAAATAGAACCAGAAGGAATTCTACCCAACTCCTTCTATGAAGCCAAAATTACGCTGATACCAAAACCACACAAAGATCCAACAAAGAAAGAGAACTTCAGGACAATTTCTCTTATGAATATTGATGCAAAAATACTTAATAAAATTCTTGCCAACCGAATCCAAGAACACATCAAAATGATCATCCACCATGATCAAGTAGGCTTCATCCCCGGGATGCAGGGATGTTTCAATATAAGGAAATCCATCAATGCTATCCACTACATAAACAAACTCAAAGAAAAAAACACACGATTATCTCATTAGATGCAGAAAAATCATTTGACAAAATTCAGCATCCTTTCATGCTAAAAATCTTGGAAAGAACAGGAATTCAAGGCCCATACCTAAGCATCTTTAAAGCAATATACAGCAAACCAGTAGTCAACATCAAACTAAATGGAGAGAAACTTGAAGCAATCCCATTAAAATGTCAGGGACTAGACAAGGCTGTCCTCTCTCTCCATATCTTTTCAATATAGTACTTGAATTTCTAGCTAGAGCAATTAGACAACATAAGGAGGTCAAGGGGATACAAATTGGAAAGATAGAAATCAAATTATCACTATTTGCAGATGACGTGATAGTCTACTTAAGTGACCCAAAAACCTCCACCAGAGAACTCCTACAGCTGATAAACAACTTCAGCAATGTGACTGGTTATAAAATCAACTCAAGCAAATCAGTTGCCTTCCTATACTCAAAGGATAAGCAGGCTGAGAAAGAAGGTAGGGAAATGACACCCTTCACAATAGCCACAAACAATATAGAGTATCTTGGTGTGACTCTAACCAAACAAGTGAAAGATCTATATGACAAGAACTTCAGGTCTCTGATGAAGGAAATCGAAGAAGACCTCAGAGAATGGTAAAATCTGCCATGCTTGTGGATCAGCAGGATTAATATAGTTAAAAAGGCCATCTTGCCAAAAGCAATCTACAGATTCAATGCAATCCCCATCAAAATCCCAACTTAGTTCTTCACAGAGTTAGAAAAAAGAATTCTCAAATTCATCTGGAATAACAAAAAACCCAGGATAGCTAAAACTATTCTCAACAACCAAAAAAATTCTGGGGGTATCAGTATCCCTGACTTCGAGCAATACTACAGAGCAATAGTATTAAAAACTGCATGGTATTGGCACAGTGACAGACAAGTTGACCAATGGAATAGAATTGAAGATCCAGAAATGAATCCACACACCTATGGTCACTTGATCTTTGACAAAGGAGCCAAAACATCCAGTGCAAAAAAGATAGCCTTTTCAACAGATAGTGTTGGTTCAATTGGAGGTCAGCATGCAGAAGAATGCCAATTGATCCATTCTTATCTGCATATACTAAACTTCACTCCAAGTGGATCAAGGACCTCCATGTAAAACCAGACACACTGAAACTAATAGAAAAGAAACTGGGGAAGACCCTTGAGGACATGGGCACAGGGGAAAAGTTCCTGAACAGCACACCAATAGTTTATGCTCTAAGATCAAGAATTGACAAATGGGACCTCATAAAATTACAAAGTTTCTGTAAGTCAAAGGACATTGTTAAAAGGACCAAACGGCAACCATCAAATTGGGAAAGGATATTCACCAACCCTACATCTGATAGAGGGCTAATATCCAATATATACAAAGAACTCAAGAAGTTAGACCCCAGGGAACGAAATAACCCTATTAAAAATGGGGTACAGATCTCAACAAAGAATTTTCACCTGAAGAAATTCAGATGGCCGAGAGGCACCTTAAGAAGTGCTCAGCATCATTAGTCATTAGGGAAATGCAGATGAAAACAACCCTGAGATTTCACCTTACACCAGTCAGAATGGCTAAGGTCAAAAACTAAGGAGACTGCAGGTGTTGGCGAGGATGTGAAGAAAGAGGAACACTTCTCCACTGCTGGTGGGGCTGTAAGATGGTACAACCACTGTGGAAATCAGTCTGGAGGTTCCTCAGAAAACTGGACATGAGACTTCCAGAGGACCCTGCTATACCTCTCCTGGGCATATACCCAAAGGATTACTAGGCATGCAATAAAGACACATGCTCCATTATGTTCATAGCAGCCTTATTTATAATAGCCAGAACCTGGAAAGAACCCAGATGGCCCTCAAAGGAGGAATGGATTCAGAAAATGTGGTATATTTACACAATGGAATACTACTCAGCAATTAGAAACAATGAATTCACAAAATTTTTAGGTAAATGGTTTGATCTGGAAAATATCATCCTAAGTGAGGTAACCCAATCACAAAAGAATACACATGGAATGCAGTCTCTGATAAGTGGATATTAATTAGCCCAGAAGCCCTGAATACCCAAGGCACAAATTGCATAACAAATGACTCCCATGAAGAAGTATGGAGAGGGTCCTGATCCTGGAAAGGATCGATCTAGCTTTGGAAGGGAATATAAGGACAGAGAAAAAGGAGGGATGTGATTGGAGAAGGGATGGAGAAAAGAAGGTTTATGGGACATATGGGGAGGGGTGATCTGGGAAAGGGGAAATCATTTGGAATGTAAACAAAGAATATAGAAAATAAAAATATTTAAAAAAAACAAAATGAATTTCTCCCAACACATGATTATCAAAATATTAAGGCAGAGAACAAAGAAAGAATATTAAAACCTGCAAGGGGTAACAACCGTGTAACATAGAAAAGCAGACTTATTAGAATAAGAATAGATTTTTCAATGAGGACTCTATAATCCAAAAGGGCTTGAAGGAACATAGATGCCATCCTAGTCTACGATGTCAAGCAAAAAAATTTAATCACAATAAATAGAGAAAATAAGACATTTCTTGATAAAAACCAAATCCAAGCAATGTCTTTCTAAAAATCCAACCATATAAACATGTGATTGTCTCCTTTGATGAAGTAAAATCATTTGAATTTTATTAAATTCCCTTCAGAATAAAATTTCCAGAGAGATTAGAAATACAAGCGACATAATAAAGGCAAGATAAAGCAACCCCATCGCCAACATCAACTTAAATGGTGAGAAACTCGAAGTGATTCCACTAATATGGAGAACAAGACCAGGTTTCCCACTATCTTTGTACCTATTCAGTGCAGTTCTTCAAGTCTTAGCTAGAGAAATAAAGAAATAAAGGTGATCAAGGATACAAATTGGAATACAAGTTCAATTAACTTTATTTTCAGAGTACATGGTAGCATATATAAGTGACCCTAACAAATATCATCTGGAAACTCCTACACCTGAAGACAATTTCAGTAAAGTAGATGGATATAAAATTAACTCAGAAAAATCAGTAGCTCTTCTATATGAAAATAACAAATGACCTGAAAAAGGAATCAGAGAAGGATCACCTCATACAATAGATTTTAATAATTTAAAATAGTTTGAGGTAACTGGGACCAAACAAGTGAAAGACTTGTGGGATAAAACTCTACATTAAAGAATGGAATTGAAGAAGATGGAAGATGCCCTGGGCTCCTGGATCTGTAGGATTTTAACAGTAAAAAAAATGGCCATTGTACAAAGAGCAAGCTACAGAATCAATAAAATCCAGATCAAAAGTACAACACAGTCTTTACTAATTTTAAAAGTCCAATCTTGAACTTTATATGAAATGGCTTAAACAATCTTGAATGATGACTGCCTGAGTTATCTCCATCCCCAATTTTACACTCTCATGTAAGGGCTCTTCTGCTTTGTTTATTAAAACTATTATTTTCAGTGTTTTATTGTTTTTTCCTCTCTTTTCACCATTCAGGTCTTTTGTTATATTATGGATTCCATTTTAAGGTTATTATGGGAACTCTGAGTGTGCAAGTGAGTGTATATCTCTCTTTTGCCCTCTCTTGGATACTTTCCCTTTTTTATTGGCAATTTGATTTGTTAGTTTTTGTTTTATTTGATTACATTTTATTGTATTGTTTAAAAATTACTTAGCATTCTCATAAGCATTTGGTTAACATGTGATTATATGTGTATACATGAGTGTTTTGTGTGTGTGTGTGTGTGCACGGTGAGGTACATACACCTGTATCATCTCTGTAGAGTTAGGAGGAGAAGGTTAACGTTCACTATTTTGCTCTATCACATCCTTATCATTTAGAGACAGTCTTGAATCACCTGCAAGACCTAGACTTTCTCCTGTTTCTTACAGTGATGGTGTTAAAGGCCTCTATGGAGCCACACAGACATGAGTTCTGATAATCTGAACTCATGTCCTCATGCCCTTGCCACAAGGTTTCTTATTCTCCCCTGAAGCCATCTCTTCAGCCTAACATTCATGTTTTAAACAAACACAAAATTAAAATTCTAATAGTATTTATAATTCATTTTTATTTAACTTAGAAAATATTTTCTGCTGCAAAAATAAAGATGAATAATTTGGATATGAAGTAAATATATTTGCTGCTGGATATTCTGGCATGGAAATTTATGTGCTTGAAATTGATAGATTTGTGTTAGAAGCACAATTTGTAATTCAATTTCTGGCAAGATGAAATTGTCTTTATGTTTGTGGAATATCGTTTTTTATCTGTCATTGCATATTTTTGATAATTAACATTTATTTTTACTCACGCTTTTGCTTTATACATCCAGGAATTTGAAAAGCAAAGCAGGAAATGCATTGTTCTAATAAACAATGAAATCCAAAGAAAGTGTCAAATAATCCCCACACCAAGGGCTTCTTACATTAAACCATATGTAGTCACAACTCATCTGCCATCACAACAGAATTGGATGGACACCAGACTAGCAAATAGATATTTCCCAGAGGATGCACCACCCATATAAAGTAGAAAGTGCCCTTCTGTAAAGGCATGAAGAATTGATTCACCTTCTCCTTATTCCTGAATCAGGAGATGTAATTGCCATGTTGTTATTTAATGATCAGAATCAGTTGGCTTCTGTATTCTTTAAAGTACTTATTTTCAATAAACCCAATTGAATGAGAGAACCAAATTGACTATGGGCAGCTTTCTCCCCAAATAAAGCTTTAATTTTAAAATCAAATCATTACTCTTTAAAACAATGAAAATGTGATAGATTGTGAAATAAAATGCATGTTTTGTACAACATGAATATTTAAATAATGAAAATAACCCTTTCATCAAAAAAAATGGATTCTCAAATCTATCAGGAGGAGTTTCTCCTATCCACTTGTATTAAACAATTTATCTCCACTCTCTACTTAACCAGCCTTTCGTACTTCATGTTTGTATACATGGGATATATGTTTCCTTGTTTTTTTTTTTTTTTGTTGTTGTTGTTATGTTTGCCACATTTTATTATTAGGTAAATTTATTTTCACCTTTCTCCAATTTCCATATATTGTGAACATGTTTACTATCACTAAATATTTCTCTATAGTAGAAACTTAGGAATCTTTACTATTATGGTAATTTGTATTGCATATTTGTCTATCCAAAGTCAGAAACTTTTTATAATTTAATTTCTTACTATATTCTTTTAAATACGGGTTTGTGTGTGTGTGTGTGTGTGTGTGTGTATTCATGAGCTCACATACTTTCCCAAAAATAATAGCTTGGATTTTACTGTTTTGTTATTAATGGTCTGTAGAGTTGTGTTTCCTTGGTCATAAGAGGAAGCATGTTTGAAGTCCACTGTTGTTAGCAGTCAAATGTTTGGAATAGCCCCATTAATTTATATTTATCTTATGATGTCTTAACTGGAAAAAATAGATATTGTTTTACATATGTGTTTGATATTTAATCAATTGAACTATCATTTATTTCTGGTCTTCAACAAAATTTATTATATTTGATACCATTTCATATGTTACACTGGCATTTGCACTGTTATAATAAACATTATGCCCTCATGTTTTAAGTAGCTCGAGATTTGTTGTTGCTGTTGATTTTCAATTTACTAGACATGCACTTCAGTTTAACTAAAATATGTTATGTTGATTAAATTCAAGAGACTATAAACATATTATTTATTATTTTAATGATAAGGACTGCCTCCCCAGTATGGAACAAACCCTATATCTTGAGCAGCCAATGTCCTTGGCCATATTTGATTTTGTTTACCCATGCATTCATTTTCAGACACAGCATCTCTCGATAGCTTGGGTTGGCCTTTGATCTCACTCTGTAGTCCAGCCCATCCTCAGATTTACAATTTTCCTGCATCTTTCTCCAAGTGCTCCTGTTACAGAAAAAGACAAAATACCCCATTGAGATCATGTTTACTGACATTTTCTTTTAACTATTTTGTTCTATTTAACTCATTTAAAAAATATGATACATAAGGATGAATTCCTAAACACTGAAGTTATATTTTGCTTATAATTTGCAATTCTACAGAATTAAGGTTTATAGTAATATTTATCCTAATACATATATATCTTATTAAAACAAAACTTATTCGATTTAAATCTTGATAAACTGAAGTATGGAAGCTCTTATTTATATATAGGTTATACTATGTTAAACCCTTACCAGTGGATTTTTAAAGATCTGAATATGCAAATTGATGTAAATTTTAAGGAAGTAATTTCTTAATCCCAACAAATTGTTTTAAAGAATTATAGAGCTATGATTTCCATGCAAATATACTGTGTGCTAAGTTCAGCTATTTCTTCTGTTTTTAATAAGCCAGACTTACAAAAACAGCCAGCTCAGCAATGCTGTTAGCTGCTAGTTTGTTGTGTGTGATCGATTTTACTTCTAAATCAATTATACTTTTAAAACGTGAAGGAGCATATCCAAGTCAGCCCTGTCTTTCTCAATATTAAGCTTTGGATTTTCCCATGCTGGCTTAATATTGTTGATCCCATCAACACTTCCATTTTGCTCCAATTCTATCCCTTGAATGTATTTTTACATGTTATAGTTTTAATATATTATTTAAATGTCTGATAGGTTTGTAATCTAGCTTTGATTTTGAAAACAGTATAACCTTTGGAACTATAATATTGACTTAGGGCACAAGGCTGTGGATGACATGCTAGTTCACAAATTAGCCAGGTGTACAAAACAGTTTCTTAGATGAAAGGATTCATGTAAACAAGTCTTAAAAATAATCTTATCATTTTTCAAATTTTAAAATTAACCTTGATTGAAACTTTTGACAACATAAGTTGTTACTGAATGCCTAGTTTAAAAAAAATATTTATGAGCAGTGCAGCAGTGGCTGGTCCAGCTGAAGGGCCATCAGCAGTGGAACCAAAGCGACATAGGGTCCAGTTAGGCCCTGCGCCCACGACCACCGACCTTCGCTGACCAGCCGGGCGGCAAGCAGCTGCGGTTGTGTGGCGCCTTTCACTGCACAGAAGCCACTTCAGAACACGGCCTCCTGCCAGTCAGGAGAGACTCACCTCCATCTTGATTTCGGACTCCAGAGATCAGACAGACTGAGGTACACAAACATAATCCGAGGCCAACACCGCAGGGGTCTGAGCCTGACGGGCGTTGGCCTGCACCCAGGCCCTGGGCTGTTCGGGTGGCCATCGGGGTGCCAACCCAGCCAGGAGGTTTTTTGCCCTGTCCGGTGCACGCGCCGCCATTTTGCCTACAGGACCCAGAGTGCTAGGGAGGGCAGAGACGGCTAACAAGCATAGCCTGTGGCTAACAAATCGGGGGTCTAGGCCCCAAAAGGCACAGGACTGACCCCAAGAACTGGGCGGCTTGGTGGGCCATCTGTGTGTCAACCCGCCCAGGAGGTTGTTAGCACAGTAGACTCTCCCGGTGCTTTCGGGGAGCACGGACGTGCACGCCGGCCATCCGGGTCACCTGGCAGACCCAATTAACAGTCATAGCCCTAGGGGAACTTTGCTCGGATCTTGGCCTCCCAGGCTTTTGCCTGGACTCAGGGACTGGGCGGCCAGGCTAACCTTGTGTGCGCCAGCCCGGTTGGGGAATCAGCTGCCCAGCGGAGTGAGCAGAACACAGGGGAGGTCACAGCAGCATACACCTTTGGCGCTCCCTGGGGATGCACACGGGCTCCATCTGGTCCACAGACACAATCTGGGGCAGGGCCTCAGGCAGAAGGCCTCAGCTCAACTCTCTCTGCTTCAGATCAGCCTGGGCGGCCGCACCACATCTCCAGGTCCCTCAAGAGGCTAGAGGGGGCTTCTGGGCGGCCAGCTGGGAGAAGTCGGTGTGCTCCAGTAAATCCTGCGGGCCCCAGCAGGAGCCTTCAGGTGCCTGCTTCAGGATCTGAAGAGCCTGGACAGCAGCACCCTGTCTACAGGCAGTGCAGGGGGTAAGCTGTGCACCAGAGGCCAACGGGGAAGGGGCAGCTTGCAATGGTGAGCCCAGCACTGACAAGACCAAGTAACACCAGTGAGAACTAGATGGCAAAAGGCAAATGCAGGAACGTCACTAACAGAAATCAAGGCAAGATGGCAACATCTGAACCCAATTCTTCTTTACCAGCATGTCCTGGATACCCCATCACACCAGTAAAACAAGATTTGGATTTAAAATCACTGGTCATGATGCTGGTACAGGAACACATGAAGGACATACTTAAAGAAATTCAGGAGAAAATGGATCAAAAGTTAGAAGCCCTTGCAAGGGAAACACAAAAATCATTGAAAGAAATCCAGGAGAATACAAAAGCCAATAATGAGGAAACACAAAAAATCACTTAAAGAAATACAGGAGAACTTTGGTCAACAGGCTGAGGTCATGAAAGAGGAAACACAAAAATCTCTTAAAGATTTATAGGAAAGCACAAACAAGCAAGTGAAGGAGCTAAGCAAAACCAGGATCTAAAATCAGAAGTATAAACAACTAAGAAAACTCAAAGGGAGACAGCTTTGGAGATAGAAAGCCATGGGAAGAAATCAGTGGACATAGATGCAAATATCAACAACAGAATATAAGAGATAGAAGAAAGAATCTCAGATGCTGAAGATACCATAGAAACCATGGACTCAACAGTTAAAGAAAATGCAAAGTACAAAAAGCTTGTAACCCAAAATATCCAAGAAATCCAGGACACAATGAGAAGACCAAACCTAAGGATTATAGGCATAGATGAGAGTGAAGATTTACAACTTAAAGGGCCAGCAAATATCGTCAATAAAATTATGGAAGAAAACTTCCCTAACCTAAAGAGAGAGATGCCCATGAATATACAAGAAGCCTACAGAACTCCAAACAGCCTGGACCAGAACAGAAATACTTCCCGTCACATAATAATCAAAACCCCAAATGTTCTAAACAAAGAAAGAATATTAAAGGCAGTAAGAGAAAAAGGCCAAGTAACATATAAAGGAAGACCTATCAGAATCACAGCAGACTTTTCACCTGAGACTATGAAGGCTAGAAGGTCCTGGGCAGATCTCATGCAGACTCTAATAGAACACAAATGCCAACCAAAACTACTATATCCAGCAAAACGCTCAATCATCATAGATGGAGAAACTAAGATATTTCACGACAAAACAAAGTTTACCCAATATCTATCCACAAACCCAGCCCTAAAAAGGATAATAGGAGGACAACACCAATACAAGGAGGGAAACTTCACCCTGGAAAAAGAAAGATAGTAACCTTTCATCAAACCCAAAAGAAGTTAAGCAATCAAATTTAAAAAATAACGTCAGAAATGATAGAAAGTAACAATCACTATTCCTTAATATCTCTTAACATCAATGGACTCAATGCCCCAATAAAAAGACACAGATTAACTGACTGGATACGTAAACAGGACCCTACATTTTGCTGCTTACAGGAAACACACCTCAGGGTCAAAGACAAACACTACCTTAGAGTAAAAGGCTGGAAGACAATTTTACAAGCAAGGTCTTAGGAAACAAGCTGGAGTTTCAGATAAAATTGACTTTCAACCCAAAGTCATCAAAAGAGACTCTGAGGGACACTTCTTGCTGGTCAAAGGAAAAATACAACAAGAAGAACTCTCAATCCTGAACATCTATGCTCCAAATGCAAGGGAACCCTCTTTCATAAAAGAAACCTTATTAAAACTCAAAGCACACATTGCACCTAACACAATAATTGTGGGTGACTTCAACACTGCACTTTCCTCAATGGACCAATCAGAAAAACGGAAACTAAACAAGGACACAATGAAACTAATTGAAGCTTTGGACCAATTGGATTTAACAGATATATATATATATATAGAACATTCTATCCTAAAACAAAGAATATACCTTTTTTTCAGCACCTCATGGCACCTTCTCCAAAATCGACCATATAATTGGTCACAAGACAGACCTCAACAAATATAAGAAGATCGAACTAATCCCATGCCTCCTATCTGATCACTATGGAGTAAAAGTGGTCTTCAATAGCAACAGAAACAACAGAAAACCCACATACACGTGGAAATTGAACAATACTCAATGATAACTTGGTCAAGGAAGAAATAAAGAAAGAAATTAAAGACTTTTTAGAACGCAATGAAAATGAAAACACAACATACCCAAATCTATGGGACACAATGAAAGCAGTGCTAAGAGGAAAACTCATACCCTGAGTGCCTCCAAAAAGAAAATGGAGAGAGCATACATGACCAGCTTAATGACACACCTGAAAGCCCTAGAACAAAAAGAAGCTATTTCACCCAGGAGGAGTAGAAGGCAGGAAATCATCAAACTCAGGGCCGAAATCAATCAAGTAGAAACAAAGAGAACCATACAAAAAATCAACAAAACCAGGAGCTGGTTCTTTGAGAAAATCAACAAGATAGATAAACCCTTAGCCAAACTGACCAAAGGGCACAGAGAAAGTATCCAAATTAACAAACTTAGAAATGAAAAGGGAGATATAACAACAGAAACTGAGGAAATCCAAAAAATCATCAGATCCTACTACAAGAGCCTGTACTCAACACAACTGGAGAATCTGGAGGAAATGGACAATTTCCTTGACAGATACCAAATACCAAAATTAAATCAGGACCAACTAGACCATCTAAACAGTCCCATAAAGCCTAAAGAAATAGAAGGAGTCATAGAAAGTCTTCCAACCAAAAAAAGCACAGGACCAGATGGTATCAGTGCCGAATTCTACCAGATCTTCAAAGAAGAGTTAACACGAATACTCTTCAAACTATTCCACAAAATAGAAACAGAAGGAACACTACCCAATTCCTTCTACGAAGCCACAATTACGCTGATACCAAAGCCACACAAAGATCCAACAAAGAAAGAGAACTTCAGACCAATTTCCCTTATGAACATCGATGCAAAAATACTCAATAAAATTCTTGCCAACCGAAACCAAGAACACATCAAAACGATCATCCACCATGATCAAGTAGGCTTTATCCCGGGAATGCAGGGTTGGTTCAATATACGGAAATCCATCAATACAATCCACTACATAAACAAACTCAAAGAACAAAACCACATGGTCATTTCATTGGATGCTGAAAAAGCATTTGACAAAATTCAGCATCCTTTCATGCTTAAAGTCTTGGAGAGAACAGGAATTCAAGGCCCATACCTAAACATAGTAAAAGCAATATACAGCAAACCGGTAGCCAGCATCAAACGAAATGGAGAGAAACTTGAAGCAATCCCACTGAAATCAGGGACCAGACAAGACTGCCCCCTTTCTCCTTATCTTTTCAATATTGTACTTGAGGTACTAGCTCGGGCAATTCGACAACATAAGGAGGTCAAAGGGATACAAATTGGAAAGGAAGAAGTCAAACTATCATTATTTGCAGACGACATGATAGTCTACCTAAGTGACCCAAAAAACTCCACTAGAGAGCTCCTACAGCTGATAAACAACTTCAGCAAAGTGGCAGGTTATAAAATCAACTCAAGCAAATCAGTGGCCTTCCTATACTCAAAGGATAAGGAGGCTGAGAAAGAAATTAGGGAAATGACCCCCTTCACAATAGCCACAAACAGTATAAAGTATCTTGGGGTGACTCTTACCAAATATGTGAAAGATCTGTATGACAAGAACTTCAAGACTCTGAAGAAGGAAATGGAAGAAGACCTCAAAAAATGGGAAAACCTCCCATGCTCATGGATCGGTAGAATCAATATAGTTAAAATGGCCATTTTGCCAAAAGCAATATACAGATTCAATGCAATACCCATCAAAATCCCAACTCAATTCTTCACAGAGTTAGAAAGAGCAATTATCAAATTCATCTGGAACAACAAAAACCCAGGATAGCTAAAACTATTCTCAGCAACAAAAGAAAATCTGGGGGAATCAGTATCCCTGACCTCAAGCAATACTACAGAGCAATAGTGTTAAAAACTGCATGGTATTTGTACAGTGACAGGCAGGAGGATCAATGGAACAGGATTGAAGATCCAGAAATGAACCCACACACCTATGGCCACTTGATCCTCGACATAGAGGCTGAAAACATCCAATGGAAAAAAGATAGCCTTTTCAACAAATGGTGCTGGTTCAACTGGGGGTCAGCATGTAGAAGAATGCAAATTGATCCATCCTTGTCTCCTTGTACTAAGCTCAAATCCAAATGGATCAAGGACCTCCACATAAAGCCAGACACTCTGAAGCTAATAGAAAAGAAACTGGGGAAGATCATTGAGGACATCGGTACAGGGAGAAAGTTTCTGAACAGAATACCAATAGCGTATGCTCTAAGAGCAAGAATTGACAAATGGGACCTCATAAGGTTACAGAGTTTCTGTAAGGCAATGGACACCATCAAGAGGACAGATCAGCAACCAACAAATTGGGAAAAGATCTTTACCAATCCTACATCAGATAGAGGGCTAATATCCAATATATATAAAGAACTCAAGAAGTTAGACTCCAGAAAACCGAACAACCCTATTAAAAAATGGGGTACAGAGTTAAACAAAGAATTCTCACCTGAAGAACTTCGGATGGCGGAGAAGCATCTTAAAAAATGCTCAACTTCATTAGTCATTAGGGAAATGCAAATCAAAACAACCCTAAGATTTCATCTTACACCAGTCAGAATGGCTAAGATTAAAAATTCAGGAGACAGCAGGTGTTGGAGAGGGGGTGGAGAAAGAGGAACACTCCTCCACTGCTGGTGGGGTTGCAAATTGGTGCAACCACTCTGGAAATCAGTCTGGCGGTTCCTCCGAAGACTGGGCACCTCACTTCCAGAGGATCCTGCTGTACCACTCCTGGGCATATATCCAGAGGATTCCCCACCATGTAATAAGGATACATGCTCTACTATGTCCATAGCAGCCCTATTTATAATTGCCAGATGCTGGAAAGAACCCAGGTATCCCTCAACAGAAGAGTGGATGCAAACAATGTGGTATATCTACACAATGGAGTACTATTCAGCCATTAGAAACAATGAATTCATGAAATTCTTAGGCAAATGGATGAAGCTGGAGAACATCATACTAAGTGAGGTAACCCAGACTCAAAAGGTGAATCATGGTATGCACTCACTAATAAGTGGTTATTAACCTAGAAAACTGGAATACCCAAAACATAATCCACACATCAAATGAGATACAAGAAGAAAGGGGGAGTGGCCCCTGGTTCTGGAAAGACTCAGTGAAACAATATTCAGCAAAACCAGAACGGGGAAGTGGGAAGGGGTGGGAGGGAGGACAGGGGAAGAGAAGGGGGCTTACGGGACTTTCGGGGAGTGGGGGGGCTAGAAAAGGGGAAATCATTTGAAATGTAAATAAATTATATCGAAAAAAAATATTTATTTTAAATGTTGCTTTAGAACATCGCAATAGTTTACTTTTGGAGCCTAAAATTGTGATTTATTTTTTTCTACTGTGCCTTATTCTTTGGAATTTTTGCTTTACACTTCATATTTATAATAAAACTCTGTTCATGAATGATTATTTTTCTTTGAGGAATATTCTTAGAATTTGCTTACAATGAAGAGTTTGGGGATCCAAATAATGGGTCAGTGGGTAAAGGCGATTGCTGCTAATTCTGATGGGCTGAGTTCCATTCACTGGACACACTTAAGAAAAGAGCCATCCCCAGCCAATTTTCCTCTGACCTCCACAAGTGTGTATACATGCAGGTATTAATACAGGCATCTATACACTAAATAATATAATAAACTTTAATTAAGATTTTAATTTCATGTATTGAATGTTTAAGATTTTAGGTCCTTTTTTTGACTCTGACAGTATCCATCTTTGTGTTCTTCTTGCTCCCATAAGTAGAGCCACCCTTTAGACTAAAATGGCAGGCTTGATAAAAACCCACATTATAAAATCCCCCTATTGCAGAATAGAATGTAGAGTTCTCTTGAATTTAAGTTTAAATTGCTCTTTTCCTTGATACAAGGCATTTCTTCTTTTAATATTTTTTTCAGGAGCCTTCATAATGCCTTTCAGGCTCTGCTGTTATAAGGATACATTAGATTGTCTTTTACCACTTCCTCTCCTATATCTTTTATCTTTTTTTTTTTAATTTTTTTATTCGACATATTTTTTAATTACATTTCGAATGATTTCCCCTTTTCTGTCCCCCCACTCCCCTAAAGTCACATAAGTCCCCTTCCCTCCCCCTGTTCTCCCATCCACCCCTTCCCACCTCCCTGTTCTAGTTTTACCCTATACTGCTACACTGAGTCTTTTCAGAAGCAGGGGCCACTTCTCCATTCTTCTTGTACTTCATTTGATGTGTGGATTATGTTTTGGGTATTCCAATTTTCTAGACTAATATTCACTTATTAGTGAGTGCATACCATGATTGATCTTTTGAGAGTGGGTTACCTCACTTAGTATTATGTTCTCCAGCTCCATCCATTTGTGCATGCCAGAGGAGCCCTGCCAGACCCTTACAAATATAGAGTTGCTAACAATCAACTATTAGACTGGGCATGGAGGATGCTGCCAATGGAGGAGCTGGAGGATGGTCCAGAGGAGCTGAAGGGGTTTACAGCCCCATGGGAAGAACAATGATTTCGGCCACCCAGATGCCCCAAGACTCCCAGGGACTGAACCATCAACCAAGGGGCACACATGGTTCCAGCCAAAAATATGGCAAAGGAAGGCATTGTTGGACATCAGTGGGAGGAATGGTCCTTGGTCAGGTAAAGGCTCAACAGAGGCCCGAACAAAGGGAAACCGAGGGTGGGGGGAGGAGGGAGTGTTTTGGGTAGAGAGGCATATATAAGTGGAGGCAGGGGAAGGAAGGGGTGGGGGTCTTAGGGGAGGGTGAATATCAGGAAAGGTTTTAACATTGGCAATGTAAATGAAGACGATATTCAAAAAAATTAAAGAAAAAAAAAGGAATTCCCGTCCCACAAAAAAAAAATTATCTACAGGTTTGGTGGTGGTGGTGGTCATGGTGGTGGTGAAAATGGTATTCACCTCTGTGCTGCTAAGTGTTAAGTTCTTCTATGTTCTGGATATTATTTCTGTTGCAGGCACCTATAAGTACAAGTCCTCTGTCATTCTTTAAGATCTCTTTACACTTGTCAGAATGATATACCCCTTGTTGTTTCTTTTTTGCATTTCTTCCTTTCGCTGTTGGTATCTCTGTCTCTGTCTCTCTGTGTCTCTGTCTCTCTCTGTGTGTCACTCTCTCCCTCTCTTCATCTCTCTGTCTTTCCCTCTCTCCCTCTCTCCCTCCCTCCTTTCCTCCCCTCTCTCTTTCCCCTTCTATTTTTAAATTGCTGACCATTCCATTGTTATTAACTACTTGCTTTAATTATTTTCTGAAAGTAAATTTGTGATACTGGTCTCACATTAACTCATTTCTTTGCTACATTAGTTCAGTTCTATCATTGGTGAGAATACTTTAATTTTATTAATCCTATGTACATATGTAATGTCTCTAGCACCATTGACTACAAAACTATTGTTTTTCCAGTGAGTGCCTTTTGAGCCTTTATTCCAAATCTTTGAGCTCACTTAAATTTGTGAGTTGATTTCTGTATTTATATTTTGTACTACTGATTAGTGCATGTTTACTTATGATAACACGTTCTGGATTTGATTAATATAACTGTGTGCCATGTTTTTCAGTGTAACAGTATTGACATTTCATGGCTTGTTCTTGTTTCTCAACATTTGTTTATTTGTAGACTATTGTACTACCCTATAAATTTTATGAATTTCCTACATCAATAATGGTCATCATATGAGCATTTAAATACTGTTCTCTTTTCAATATATATGCATAGAATATCTTTTCTTATATACTTGATTTTTCTTCAAATTCATCTGTAGATATTTTATAATTTTGTAGTGGAGACCTTTCACATCTTGGCAAATGAGAGTGTATTTCATCTCTGTTTTAGAAAATTCACCATTCATACAGCAATGAATCATATTTTCTTTTTGTTTTTTAAAAAATATTTTAGTCATGTGTACAGGTGTGTCTTGATGTGCATCCATACTGTGGTATGTATACACAATGGAGTACTATTCAGCCATTAGAAACAATGAATTCATGAAATTCTTAGACAAATGGATGGAGCTGAAGAACATCATACTAAGTGAGGTAACACAGTCTCAAAAGATCAATCATGGTATGCACTCACTAATAAGTGGATATTAGCCTAGAAAATTGGAATGCCCAAAACCTAATCTACACATCAAATGAGGTACAAGAAGAATGGAAGAGTGGCCCATGGTTCTGGAAAGACCCAGTGTAGCAGTATAGGGCAAAACCAGAACAGGGAAGTAGGAAGGGGTGGATGAGAGAACAGGGGGAGGGAAGGGGGCTTATGGGACTTTCAGGGGGTGGGGGGGGCCTGAAAAGGGGAAATCATTTGAAATGTAAATAAAAATATATCGAATAAGAAAAATTAGTGTAGGTGCTTACAGAGGTGTCTTATCTACCTGGAGCTTCAGCTAGAGTGCTTGCACATAACAGGATCTGGTGCTAAGAACTGGACTACAGACACCTGCAAGAGCAGTGTATGTTACAAGTCACTGAACAATCTCTCCAACCTGATTTTCATACTTTTAACGTATATATTACATTTTCAGCAACAGAGAGAAGCCACATCATTTCATTTCTGCGTAAAAATCTTGTTTTCAAAATGTGAGGGTTCAAAGATGCCCAGAGAAAGGATTGAAGGTGGGAACGTGATTGAGAAATCTCTCTCAAAGATGCTCAGTCACAAATGAGAATCAGAAATGTGTTGTCCTGTTGCAATAGACAGCACTTATAAACTAAAACATTATATGTTTCAGAAATCTCCAAGAGCTTTACCACATCAAGTAGTTATAAATAAATTTAAGTAGAATCAAACATTTCACAATTATGCTTTATCAAAATTGTACATTATCTGATTGGAAAGCACATTTTTGTGTATTGATTTGTCCAGGCATGATGGTCCCTATATGCTATACTGAACGAGCAGAGTAATGAACATGGCTGAATAATACCTTTATTCAGCAAAAGAAAAAGTCAGCTATAAAATAGATTAATTTACCTCTCAAATTTGTCCAAGTAATTAATTATTTCTGTCAGTCATCTTTATCCTGGAACATGAACCACATGTAGAAAATGATGTTGCTACAATCATGACACAGTAAAAAATTATAAGCTTGCTTAAAACCTGAAATGTGCATGCACGTGCATATGCATGTGTGTATAGTCCTGAACCTTACAAGTTGGGTTCTCTAGCATGAAATTTATGGAGAATATTATCATTTTTCAATGTCAGTAGGTTGGAAAAGCCTTGGTTCTTAACCAAGTCATATGCTCTACTTGAACTTTCCCACTGCCTTTGCCTATAATCTAAAATCTATAATGACTCTAATCACATGTGCTAATGCTGTTCTTAAGACTGCTCTTCACAATTTCTGTTATAGTAAATATTATTTGCTGGTTTTCATTCCACCTTAGATCATTTTGTAACCAAATAAAATACATAAAATTTTTGTTTTTATAATAAGCCTTAAAAGCACCAAAGCTAGGAAGATATCAACAGTCTATGCTATTTTGTCTACTAAGCTGTCATTACCCTGAGATATGGCTTACATGTTCTGCCTGGGCTGCTCCTCCTCCCACTGGCCACCCTCATGGCTGTCTTTAAGATCTACCTACCTAATGGCATCTTCTTCACTTTTGTCTTCTGTCACTTCTCTTTTGTGGTCTCTGCCTCAGACCAGTCCAGTGACCAAAATCTCACCTACTTCTTTTCTTCCCAGCTGCAGGCCACTGGCATCTTTACTTAACCTTTTACAACAACATCCCTACATTTTACTCTATCAATTTTAGCTAAAAAGCATGACTGAGTTAGGAATGTTAAATTGTGCTCTAGATTGTGATTGGTGCTCTAGTGTTACGAAAATATTAAGTTACAATAAAAAAGTTTACTAACCAAAGTTTCCCTATATTTCAATTTTATTTTGTTGATCAAATTTATACTAAATAAAATTAATAAAATTAATGATAATCATGTTATTAACCTATTCAGACCTCTAAGCAGAACAGTAAACTTAAGGAACAGATTAGAATGTCCTGGTAATACAATAATTTCTTTCTTTTAGAGTTGTCATGCCTTCATAATCATCATTCCTTAGGACGATAAACTCATCCTATTAAGTTAGAAAATAGAATCAGAAGAAAAGGAATACTCCTGCCAGCTGAACTGTTCCACTTACTAAAATCAGTTCCCAAAGATCTATTCCACTGCCAGCCCCATACACTATGGCCCTATCCTGCCTCACTGTTAGTCTCACATTAAGTGAATTTTATCCAAATTCATGGTTTTTACCTCCTGTATTGTTATGTAAAGTTTAGGAAAAACTGTATTGTTAATTTATAATGTGTATATACTAGGTATTCCCTTGCTTAATCTTTATCAATTGAAGTTTTGCCATCAGGATTGTGTGCTAAATAATTGTACATGTAATAAACTGAATGTGTATTATTCAATACTAACTCAGAAAAATGTATTTTTATTTTTATTACTTTAAGCATAATATAAATACATTTTCTGTCTGAAAATGCAAGACTGACAATTCTTGATCAAGGAACAGAGTAATGTTAGGTAAAAGTGGCAACAAAGTAACAAAACTCCACACTCATCACCTTTCTGGGATACACATCACCACACATCATTGCAACATTTCCTTATAGACTATCACATGCTTCTATTCTTGATTTAGCTTCTACTTTGCTACTATGTTAGTCAGGTGCAGCTTATTTTATCTGCCTCTGTCTTCACATATCCAAAATGTTTATGTTACCCAAATAATACTTTCACATTTCAAACTGTAGTGATGTTGTTTTTAGCTGAAAATACAAACTTACAACCTCATTATCATATTGATTTTCTAAAAAAGAAGATGGAAAATGTTAAGTGACTCTACAAAATCTAACATTTTTCTGATTTTGAAAGAAAAACAATCTTCTGGGTTTACTTTCTGTACTGAAAGGATTATGCAAATAATTTTCCTGAGAAGTTAAATAGATTGCATCAACCTCTTTACATTTTGACCACTCATCTCTTCTAAAAACTATTATAAATTAAAATTACACAGTTTCCTGAGAGCTTAACACAAATTTTACATGATAGATTTTGTCAGCTCATGTGGTTATTTGAAGTTCATCTTTTTTTTCTTTTTTTTTTTGAGAGTGTTTCTCCACCCCCTTAGAGTTAGATGTCAGTAAGTGGCTCATTTTGTCCAACAGATTTCTAACTTTCTGGTATGTCTACATCTTGCAGTTATTTAATTTCTTTGTGGATTTCATACTAGCTAAAACCTCTGCGTTTGACTTTTCTGCTCGTTGTCACTTCAGCAACAATAAGGAACTGCAAGCTGTATTCTAGTAGTTTAGAAATGTTCATCTTTAGTATTTAATACTGACTGAATTTTCAAGCTGGTGATATAAACCAGTACTTTATTCGGTAATCCATGATATTTTTGTTGCACATTTTCATAAACAATTGGTTTAGTAAAGTAATGATGTATTTAACTATTCTAGTGTTTTTTTTTTTTTTTTATGGTGGAGTGGTTCAAGCTAGAATTTGCTTTTGTAAGCCTCTCTCTTTCACACACATATATGTTGCTTCGAGAAATGCCTAACTCATTTCTATTTTGTCTTTAATTAATATTTCCTATTAATTTTGTAAATTAAGTTTATTTCACAAGGCATGCATATACTGGGTTGCATGTATTACAAGCTTCTTCTTACAAGGCATGGCATCCTCCTCTCTTATTTGATTATTAGAATCTTTTAGTAATCAAAGTACAATTAAATACTTTCCTTTTAGATTTCTTTCATTGACTTAATTAACAAATATTCCTTGTGACAGAGATACTTAACTTTTATTTGTTATTTATATGGATAAGATTTTGTAATATGTATATCTAAATTTACCTTGGTGTTTATCTCAGCTCCATTATATCTTATAATTTAGTTTCAGTCTTTCTTTTATTAGTTTGTAGCCATGAGTTTCTGATATAGGTAAGCTGTCATACTTTCAGTCTTTGATTAATAAGAATTGATAATCTGTGCTATACATTTGGCCTGGATATGGACTTTGTTTGAAGTGATATTTATCTATTTCCTGGCTTGTTGGGACTTATTTTCTTCAAACTTTTTGATATTATTTTAGTCACTGTATATTCAAATACTATCTGACACTTCTTTCTTTTTCTGAAACAGCAATTACCTATGTATTAAGCCTTAATTTTGGCCTATGTTTCTTCAGTTTGTTTTTCAACAGTTTTTCACACTATAATTCAATTTGTGGGCTTTTGTACTTGCTTATTTTTGTAAGTCATCAATTATTTGTACATCTCTTAATATTTATTAAATAACTCAATTAAGTTTTTTTGTCTCATTTGTTAACGTTTTAATATTTCCTGTTTGATTCTGGGTATATTATTTTCTGGTAAAATTTTACATTAAGTTAATTGAAAGGATATTTCGGTCTTATGTAATTTAGAAAAACCCAACCACCAAAAGTATTATAATAATGATAATTAAGATAGGATTAAGAGCATACATATCTCTGGGGAATGGAAACACAGAGATAAAACCCAGAGGGCATCATGTAATGTGCAGATAAGGTGCCATTATCTGGATTCAGGTGGAATAATTTGAAAAATTAGGGAACCTTGTAGAAAGTCCAAAGTGCCTCACACTGAGCTGTCAACTTGTATGGAAATTTTCAAAGACTGTCAGAGGGTGATGAGAAGAGCATGTGGGTGATGTAAAATCCACATTTGACTAGAGCATTTCAATTTTTCAATTCACTCTTGACCTGCCACAAATACTGTCTTTTTCTAGACCTTCCTATTAGAAGTGATATAAGCTTCAAATAAAAGTTTGACTGATGTTGAGAAAACATATTTTGGGAAGAGGACTGAAAAAACATAAAAGAAAAGCATGAGAGAACGCATTCAGTCATTCCTGCTATTCCACACATATGAGTGTCGGCCAGCATGTAGAGATTCACAGCTTCTATTACACACATGTAAACAAAGAAATACACACACACACACACCACCACCACCACCACCACCACCAACAACAACATATGGGCACCATTTCTGTTTTTTTCCACTTTATAAGCTATAAAATCCAGTATATCATTACTGCACACCACTTATTGTTGGTTCAACTCAAGACTACCTTATGGTTAAACACCATGAATAGACCTTTGGTTGTCTAATCAACCTGGGAGTTGCCTTTATCTACCAGTCATATGTTCTTATGTGAGAGCAAAGCTTAAACTTTATTAGAACTTGTTCTTTCTTCTCAGGGAATCATATGTCATTAGGATCCTGAAACTCTAATATCAAGTAACTCAAATCACTGGGGAAAAATGTCCCAGTGTGCATAGTAAGTTTGACCTGTTATTTCCATTTTTTCCATGTCGTATGTACCAACTGAAGGCATGGAAACAAATGCCTCTGATTTAGTAAACCATGAGTCCTAGTAATTATCTCTATGACTTTGTAAATGGTGGCACTCAAGCTTGCAAATCAATTTCTTCCCCTCTCTGCCTATTTTTCTTTTCAGGAAAATACATTTTTGTCATACAAAGTAGTCTGATTACAGTTCCTCATTCTCCAATGTTTCCCAGGTCCTATTAAATTCCCATCTAAATTTATATCCTTTCTGTCTCACTTAGGAAATGGACATCTAAATATGAATAATAAAATAAGACAAAAGAAATAAACAAACAAGCATAGAAAAAGAACCAAAAATGCACAAAACCATAAATATATATATATATATATATATATATCCCATAAATACAAAAAAACTGGATGCAAAGGTCCTATAAGGTTAAAAACTATAAATGATAAATAAAAGGAAATAAGAAAGGAAAGGAAAGAAATAACCTTATTATGAAACAGAGACCCTCTGAAGATGCCATTATTTTTATTTTGTGTTGGCCATCTTCTGTTTTTGGTAGGGTACCTGCCTTCAATAGTTGTTTATATTCCTAGGGAAACTCACTTTGAGAGAATTAATTTCTTATTAGCAAGTAGATATCAACTGGAGATAGCTTTTTGCTTAGTGGTAGAGGCATTTTTCTATTTTCTCTCTCAATAATGTACCCCCCTTGCAGGCCCTCTGCATGTTACCTCAGTCTCTGTGAGTTCATGTGTGGTGGTCCTGTTGTACTTAGAGGGCTTTTTTTCCTTGATGTCTTCTGTCCCTTGTGACCCTTATAGTCCTCCTATCTCCTCTTCCATAGGGAATCTCTGACCCTTAAAGGCACAGGTTTGTTGAAGATATCCCAGTTAGAACTAAGTGATATCTGGTTGTAGGTGTCTATGTTTGTTCCCATCTGCTGCAGTAGGAAGGTTCTCTGATTATTGATGAGCAAGACATATCTATGATACAGATATGAGCATAGCAGATTGTTTTTAGGCATCACGTTGTTTTTAGGCATTCCATTAGCTGAACAGTAATATTTGTTTTTCTCCAGGTTCCTAGTTACCAGGTCTCAATGTGTACCTGGTGATCTTTGTGATCACCATCATTGGGAATAAGTTTCATCTCATGGACTGGACCTTAACACAAATCAAATTTGTATTGATTACTTCCACAAGCTTTGTGCCACAATTACGCTAGCCCATCTTGAAGGCAGGTCATCATTGCAGATCAAAGACTTTGTAGCTGGGTTGTTGTTTAGATTTCTTGTTTAGTAGCACACACCAATATGAGGCCCAGAATGTCTATACAAGTTCTAGACTAGATAAAAGAACCAAAAGATCACAAAGTTGTATGTTAAACTTCAAGGCTCACTCTCTGAAAAGTATGCTTTCATTATATGGATCTTGGGTACCCAGGCTTGAAATGACTCTATGTGCGATCTTTCAAAATACAATGCATTGTGCCCTTTATTCACTGACCTTACTTATAATGGGTGCAGTCATTGAGTTAATGTTACCTTTCAATTATTGTAGTTAGCTCCCTGTAAGATTATTAATTATAGTCTTAAGGAGTAATATAGTCAAGGCTTAGAGTTAGTCTCAGTTACTGCTTTTGATTAGATGAAGTATTTAAGCATATTGTTAATTTGGAAAATCATTTCTTTAGCCCCCACATATAATCTTTATTGCTGTTTTTATGGCTACAGTGCTTATGAAAGTTTCACCAATCCACATTAGGTAATGACATAGGATTGTTACCATTGGCAGTTAATTTAGTACACAGTAACATTAGTTACTTTCCCCATTATTTTGACAAGTATCTACCAGAGCAACTTAGAGGAGGACTGGCTTAATTTAGTTTACAGTGTGCACTGAAATCCATCATGATTAGGATAAAATGGTCACTAGAATATCAGCATGGTGGTTACATTTAATTCCCAGATACAAAATAAAGAATGATGAGCATTGGTACTCAGGTCACTTCCTACTCTTTACCTAGTTATGGACCCCAGTCCATGAAACAAAACTAGTCCTCATTAGGATTCTACCACATCATTAAAATAATATATACAATTCTTAACAGGCAGGCCTAAAATTTGTTTTTCTGGTGATTCTATGTTCTGTTGACTTGAAAATCAAGATTAATCATTACAATGGTCTTTGAGAAGATATGTTTACTAGATGTGAAAGTCTAGATGGCTTATTATAAACAAAATAATGCAAATATTCCTAAGATTTACATTTGTAGTTTTACTGTTTATATTTTAAAACAGTTAAATGTATTTTTTCATTATAGTTGGTTTTTTGAAGGAAGAAATAAGTTTAAAATAAAAACTGTTGGAATTATTTGTGCGTATGAAATATTGAGATGTTATCAATGGATTTAAATAAAATTAAATTTAATATTTGGGGGTAGTAAAGATTGATATTTCAGCTCTTCTAAAGTTTCATTAAAGATACATTAAAACCTCATATTTCTAGGTAAATTTTTTTCAGTTCAAAAAGAGGATATATATATTTCTTTAAAGAGTGTCTTTCATTAGATTCAGTGTATCTGGTTTTATGTTGAGATCCTTGATTCACTTGGACTTGAGCTTTGTGTAAGGTGACAACTATGGGTCTATTTTCATCTTTCTACATACAGACAGCCAGTTAGACCAGCAACATTCATTGAAGATGCTATCTTTTTTCCATTGTATTTTTTTATTTTTTTTGGCTTCTTTGTCAAATATCAAGTGTCCATCAGTGTGTTGTCTTCTTTTCCATTGATAAATGTGTCTGTCTATCTACCAACATGTGTTGTCACCTAAGATTTTGTTTTTATCCATTCTGATTGGTGTATGGTACAATCTCAAGGTCATTTGATTTCCATTTCTCTGATCACTAAGGACTTTGAACATTACTTTAGGTGCATCTCAGCCATTTGAGATTCCTCTGTTGTGAATTTGCAGTTGGTTTTATGTTGAGATCCTTGATTCACTATAACCTACTTTTTGGCATTCATAAGTTCCTATTTATCAATTTTTGATCTTAGAGTATGAGTCATTGGAGTTCTGCCCAGTAAATTTCCCCCTGTGCCAATGAGTTCAAGGCTCTTTCCCATTTTCGCTTCTATTAGATTCAGTGTATCCTATCTGGTTGTATATTGATGTCCTTGATCCACTTGGACTTGAGCTTTGAATAAGGTGACAAATATGGGTCTAGTTTCATTTTTCTACATACAGACATACCAGTTAGCACCATTTATTGAAGATGATTTATTTTTTCCATTGTCTACTTTTGGCTTCTTTGTCAAAGATCAAGTGTCCACAAATTTGTGGTTTTATTTCTGGGTCTTCAATTCTATTCCATTGATCAACATGTCTGCCACTATAGCAATAACATGCATTCTTGATCACTATTGCTCTGTAGTAAAGCTTGAGGTGAGGGATGGTGATTCTTCCAGCAGTTCTTTTATTGTTAAGAATCATTTTCACTATTCTGGGTTTTTTTTGCCTTTCCAGATGAATTTGAGAATTGCTCTTTTATTGACTTTGAATAATTGTTTTGGGATTTTGATGGGGAATGCTTTGAATCTGTATATTTCCTTTGGTAGGACTGCCACTTTTATTATATTAATTCTGCCAATCTATGAGCATGGGAGTTTTCACCATTTTCTGAGATTTTCTTCAATTTCTTTCTTGCAAGTCTTGAAGTTATTGTCATATAGGTTTTTCACTTGTTTTGTTAGAGTTACCCCAAGATATTTTATATAATTCATGGCTGTTGGGAAGGAAGTTGCTTCCCTTATTTCTTTCTCAGCCTGTTTATCTTTTTTTATAATGGAAGGCTACTGATTTATTTGAGTTAATTTCATATCTGCCCACTTTGCTGAAGTTGTTTATCAGATGGAGAAGTTCTCTGGTAGAAATTTTAGTGTCATTTATGCATACTATCATATCATTTGCAAATAGTAATACCTTTATTTTTTCTTTGCTAATTTGAATCCCCTTGATCTCTTTTTACTTTCTTTTTTGTTGTTGTTCTAGTGAGCACTTCGAGTACTGTATTGAATAAGTATGGTGAGAGTGGACATACTTGTCTTGTTCCTGATTTTATCATGATTGCTTCATGTATCTATACCCAAAAGATAGCCCACAATGCTACAGGGGCACATGTTCTACTATATTTGTTCATAGTGGCCTCATTTGTGATAGTCAGAAGCTGGATACAACCTAGATGTCCCAGGACTGAATAGATACAGAAAATATGTTCCATCTACACAATGGAATACTATTCAGGTATTAAGAATGAGGACATCTTGAGTTTTGTAGGCAAATGGATGAAACTAAAAAATATGATCCTGAGTGAGGTAACTTATGCCCAAAAGGACATGCATGGTATATCACCCTAATAAGTGGATATTAGATCCCAAAAGTTACAAATACCCAAGTACAGTCCACAGAACTCAAAAAGGTCAACAGCTGAAGTGCCTAAGTGAAGACATCTCAGACCCACTTGGGAAGGAAAAGAAAGCAATCACAAGTGGGGACAGAGGAAGGGACCTGGGTGGTAATGTGCACAGGAGGGGAGTGAGTTGTCAGGACAGGGGAACCTGATCTGGTATTGAATGAGGGAAAAGGACTGAAGCCTTGAGGGACAGCAGAAAGAATAGAAACAGGCAACCTCAGGAGACAGGGGTTTTGGGGGACCTTCTAGAATGCATCAGAGACCTGGGAGGTGAGAAACTCTCAGGACTCAAAGGGACTGACCTTTGATGAAATGCACTACAGTAGGAAGAGGTCACTTATAGAGATTGCCACTAGTAGGAAGACAGGGCATCAACTGAGGGACCCCAGGGGCTGGGGAGAATCCCAGAATCTAAACTCTGACCCATAAATATTCCTTTCTGAAAGAATTACAGGGATGGAAATGGAAAGGAGCCTAAGGAAAAGAAAGTCTTGTGAAAAACCCAAAGTGGGATCCAGCTCAAGGGGAGGTCCCAAGGCCTGACACTATTACTGAGGCAATGGAGAGCTCATAAAAAGGGACCTGCATGACTGCACTCAGGAAGACCCAACAAGCAGTGGAAAGAGTCCATGCAGATATTTGCACCAAACCAATGGACAGAAACTGCTAACTCCTGTTGTTGAATTAGGGAAAGCTGAAAGAAGCTGAAGAGATAGGCAATCCTGTAGGAGGACCAGCAGTCTCAATCAATCTGGATCCCCAAAATCTCTCAAACACTGGACCATCAAACAGGCAGCATACACCAGCTGATAAGAGACCTCCAGCACACATACAGTATAGGACTACAGGGCCTGTGTTCATTAAGAGATGATGCACATACCTCTCAAGAGACTAGAGGTCCCAGGGAGTTTAGAGGCCAGGTGCTGGGGTGAGTGGAGATATACACTTCGAGATTGGGGGGGTAGGGTGGAAGGACGGTATGGGATGTGGAACAGTCAGAGGATGGAAGGTCAGGGGGGAATAAATATGAAGTGTAAAAATAAAAAATAAATAATTTTTTTAACAAAGTGTTTTTCATTTCATTACTAGCTTAGAGGAATTTTTAAGGAAACATGATGAAAAGTAACAAAGGGAAGACAAGTAGTTTTAAATATTGTTCTTGATAAATCCATTAGTGTGCCTAATGTTCAATGTAGTACAAATCATAGTAATTAGATACATTATAGCTTTAAATATAAAAAGAATCACTGAGTCTACTACTTACATGAAGTACTCATTAAAGCAGAAAAAAAAATCTCAAAAAAAATTCCAGACTATAACTCAACTTATTTTCTCAACAATTATTAAGAAAACATTGTCTACCTTGACGTTAGAAGAATGCACAAAATATAATGGAATTTTTTTCTGTTTGGTGTCATGTAAAACTTTTTATTCAGAAGCTTTGAAGCTAAGACATAATACGTTTATAGTAGAAATACTAAGGATATTTTCTACATGCGAATCTTCATTGGATCCTGGTGCTGCCTTTTTGCTGGAATCTCTGTCTTGCTTTTGAGATGTGTGTAATGTGATCTTCTTGGACATGTTATTAAACTTCCCAGAAGTTCCTAAAATGGGACCTATGTGTGAAGATGAAGAGAAAGCCTCAGCATGGGGAGGTCAATTCACCATGCAATTCATTCTTCCATCTGTATGTGTTGGCAATACTTTGTATTCCATGTTTGCTTCAAGTATGGAAGCAATCTCAAGAGAAATACCAATAAAATTGGTTACTTCCTTAAAGACAGATTAATTTTTGAAACTCACTTTAATTGTTAGTGGATGCTTAAATGGTTAATTATGTTTTAAAGGTAAATGGGCCAACTCATGTTGGAAACAATGGAAACACATGCACAGTATTTTATTTGCTTTCAAAGGAGAAATGGATATAGAAAACGTGGTATATTTACACAATGGAATACTACTCAGCAATTAGAAACAATGAATTCACAAAATTTTTAGGCAAATGGTTTCATCTGGAAAATATCATCCTAAGTGAGGTAACCCAATCACAAAAGAATACACATGGAATGTAATCTCTGATAAGTGGATATTAATTAGCTCAGAAGCCCTGAATACCCAAGGCACAAATTGCATAACAAATGACTCCCATGTAGAAGTATGGAGAGGGTCCTGATCCTGGAAAGGATTGATCTAGCATGGGAAGGGAATATAAGGACAGAGAAAAAGGAGGGAGGTGATTGGAGAAGGGATGGAGAGAAGAAGGTTTATGGGACATACGGGGAGGGGGAATCCTGGAAAGGGGAAATCATTTGGAATGTAAACAAAGAATATAGAAAATAAAAACATTAAAAAAATGACATATGATATTTTCTTCATATTTGCTTATTTTCTTTATTTCTTTAGATATAATATCTAAGTGGTAAAAAGACAAATGAAATGCAAAATGCATTACACAATGTTTTTATTTATTTTCTTAAAAATGAAAAAAAAGACTTTGGTCATGTATAATTAAAAATTCACTTTCTTGACCATATAATATAAATAGAATATTGGTATATTATTCTGATTGCAGCATATCTGCATATTAGCATCGACAGATTTCTGATTCAAGAGTAGGATTGCAGTTTGCATTTTCATTTTCATCAATTTAAATAATTGTATTTTATTTAATTTAGAGTTATAAATGTTAAGAAAGGGATACCTATAAAATACTAGTAAAGTAAGTCAAGAATATTATAAGAAAAGAGTATAATATAGCTCTGAAATAAAACATTGCTATAATAATATTACTAATAATTCAAAAAGAGTTCATATCTATATAATGTTTTCTTAAAAATAAAGCAAAGATAATGAGTTTTACGTACATGAACATTTAGACCAGTGACTCATTTCCTTTTGTGTATAACTGTAAAAATTAATTTATTGGCCCTTTTCTGATAATTACCTCAAATCTAATTTTAAATTATAAATACTAAATAACAGTAAAAGAAAGCATTATAAAAATAAAATTAAGTGCACATGAAAATTTCAGCTAAAAACTGATACAAGATGAAACTGAAAATCAGATTCGTTCTATCTTTGTACAAAAATTAACTCATCAAAAAGTTTTCAGGATGAAGAGTTTGAGATTAGCCTATTTTATTGATGTACTTTAGAGAACAGAAATAGTACTGATTTTATACAAACTTCTTCAGAGAATACATAGGTACAACATAATATCACAGTTTTCCAAAGATATTACATATGGAAAAGGAAACAAAAAATACAGAGAGAAAAAAACACATATTCCTTTGTTATTAAAATACTAAGACCTTTTTATAAAACATATAATTGTGTGATAGGATAAATTTAGTCTCACAATCTCTTGGCATTCTTTCATCAGTATATACAAAACTAATAGAGTGGAAAACAAAATTTGAGAGCTCTGTAAAAAAAGGTTCTACCTTTTATATACCTGTTTTGAGAGCACTAAGTAGGTGTAACTCCCATCTCTAGGAAAAGTAGCATAAGACATACTTAAAATTATTAAGTCATTATTAAGTATATTAAAACCTACTTAAATCATTAATTTTTGTGTTGACGGTCGAACAATAAGGACCTAGGAAGTGGCTCAGTACTTAGAGGTGTGTCCTAAACTAATCTGGTAAACTGAGTTTATTAAACTGTTGTAAGATGGAAGGAGAAAAGTGTATGTATAAAGATATCCAATGATCTCAAGGTGGCCACCCCATGCACATATAGGACACCTATAATAAAAATAATAATTAGAAATGGTAATAATAATAGATTATTTTATTTTAGAAGATAAAAAGTTAGGCTCTCCTTATCTGGAAGATGGCATGCAGGCTACAGAGCATTTTGATAATCTTTCATTATAAAATATGTAGACATCTTCTAGCAGAAAGCATCATATAACTGCTGTGTGCTGCTTGTAGGAGCGATAGAAAGTATTCTAGAATATCTCCTGCACAGAGTTATCTAGCCACTAATAGAAAAATAAATAAGAAATTTGCATTTTAATAAATATTTGAAACATACATCTTATAACATCTTGCTTCAAGAATGTCTCCTAAAACAATATTCATATGTTGCTTAAAACTCTTAGAAACATTTGTTTTTGTTTTTTTTTTGTTTTGTTTGTTTTGTTTTGTTTTGAGACAGGGTTTCTCTGTATAGCCTTGGCTGTCCTAGAATTCACTACTCTGTAGACCAGGCTGGCCTCGAACTCAGAAATCCACCTGCCTCTGCCTCCCAAGTGCTGGGATTAAAGGATTGTACCGTCACTGCCTGGTGACTTAGAAACATTTTTATGCCATATTCATCTGAACCACAAAACAGGATATAGGATGTCACCTAAGGACATTGCTGGTATGGAGACCTGTGACACCTTTGACTTCACATAGGCGCCAGTGCAGCCTATATGCCTGTTGCCAGAGTTCACTGGACTCACCTTTACCTGAGACCATCCCCATCCATATATATGGGAGTAGCACCTCCCTCTCTCCCTCTCTCTCTTCCCCTCTTTCTTTCTACTACCACCTCTGCCTCTTTCCTCCATAATCCCCTCATGGAACTGTTTGGCCTGGTGTGGTTATAACATTGGCGCTGAAACCTGGGACTCATTAAAAGGGGGAGCGGGGCGCTGTGGACCCAGGTGACCAGCAGTCTTCATCCAGCGCAGCCTGGAAGATGCTGCTGCCACTGATGCCACCACAATCACCACCTGCAGCCACTACTACACCACCAAGAGGACTCCATTTGCTAGCACCTGCTGTCATCCAACTTGAGTATTTCCACCACTGCACAGATTATTGCTGCTGCCACCACTGAGAGACTCACAGATTTCTATAACATGAGCTGTGCACTTAGGCCTACCACTTGGAATTGCCTCCTGGCCAACTGACCAAATGGTTCCACATTTCCAGATTGCAAATTCCCACAAACATACACTGGCTATATTAATTGGTAAGGAATTTTTCCTGTTGGCCAGAGGGAACCTTAGGCCTAGATAGGGCCTAGCCAGCCTCTTGTGGAAGGGTTGGCTTCCGATGCCAAGTCTATACAACTGGCCTTCTGGCTGACATTTGTGTTAGGATATTAGGCCCTTGGGTGACTCCCTCTCTAGGAAGCAACCTAGCTTCCCTTTTTAGCTCTTGCAGGTACAGAAAATCCTGGACCAGGTTGGGTATTTTCTGCCATTCCTGGGGAATGTCCCAGGGCCTCTAGAATTTAATGTGAGGACCTGAATTTCTAGGTTGGCCATAACTGTGTTGCTAATAGTCCTCCAGGACGCTGGTTCAGATTATTTAGCAACTATTCTTTTCACCCAAATGAGCGCTAACTTGTCTTTGACTGTACCTCTAAGCACCTCCACTGAGATGTCTCTTGGAAAATCTGAAGTCTCTGAAACTAATACCCAATTTGAGGTGCTCAAAACTGATAAACCTCTACAAGTTCTGGATTCAATACCCATTAGATAATAATTCCAAATGGCCACCTAATGGCACTCTAGACCCAAAAGTTTTAAGGGATCTTAATACATATTGTCAGCAATCCGGTAAATGGAATGAGGTTTTATATGTTCAAGCTTTCACCCATCTCCACTCTAAACCCTCCCTCTGTTCTTTGTGTCCCCCAAGCCAGCTTCACTTAGCCATGAAACCTACCCACCTTCCACTAGATAAGCTTGATCCCACTGATGAACTACATCCCATCCTCTGCAGACCTGCTTCCATGCCTGCAAAAACCCAAACTGCAGCCTCAGTTTCTCTTTCTCACCCCGGGTTCTGGAGCCTGCTAATTTGATGTCTCCAGACCCCTCCTCTCCCTCTGTGTCAGCTACAGGTCACTCCAAATGCCCTGAACTGGCACCAACTTTTCCCCTCCTTTCACACATTACAAGGCTACAGCCAGACCCCCCAAGTCCTTATCCTCCTCCAAGAACACCTGATGCAGCCCCGATCCTTCCTTTAAGGGAAGTGGCTGGAGTTGATGGTCTGGTGAGAGTACATGTTCCTTTCTTGTTGAGTGAACTTTCTCAAATAGAAAGTAGACTGGGTTCCTATACCTCTAACTCTTCCAACATTATTAAGAAGTTCTAGTTTATCATTCAATTTTATAGCATGACTTTCCATGATGTTCATATGATTCTTACTAATAATTTAATTCCTGATGAATGCAGCCGAGTTTGGGAAGAGGAAAGAACACATGCAGATGAAATTTACCAAACAGACAGAACATATCCAATCGAATCTGAGACAATGATCTCAGTGGAATTACAATTCCACAGATTGCATTTTAGCCAGAGACAGGTTTATCACATGCCTTCTGGTAGGTCTTAGAGAAGTAGCCTTAAAGCCAGTAAATTTTGAAAATCTCCAAGAGGTTGTCCAGGACAAGCAGGAGAATCCATCTCAGATTTTAGAATACCTCACAAAGGCTTTGTTAAGAATACACTAATCTGGACGCTGAAAATCCAGAAGGTAAGCAAATTCTGATGACCTACTATTTTTCCCAGAGCTACCCCAACATATAAGCTAAACTTAGGTATTTGGTGAGGGGGCCCCTAACTCCACAAGCAGAAGTCTTGGCACTGGCCTTCAAGGTGTACCATGATAGGGATGAAAAAGCCCAAAAACAAAGCACCACATGCTGGCAATGACTGTCCAACCAGCTCCAGCCACTACCCTGGGCCCCTGGCCTTCTAAGGCTCAGGAACCTCAGCTCCCTGCTATAGATGTGATCACCAATGTCACAAGGCAAAGGCTTGCCCTAACACTCACAAACCAAGAGGACCATGTCCTAAGTGCCATCATGAGGGACATTGGCCTATCGGTTGCCCTCGTGTTTCACAGAACAGAAGGACATCCTGTCTAGGTACTCATCCTGCTGACCTCCTAGGCTGACCTATGGATGACTGAAGGGGCCAGAGCTCCCTTGGCCTGAGCACACCCATCACCAGCAGGGAGCCCCGGGTAGCTATCATGGTGTGTGGGTGGCCCATCACCAGGGCCACTTACTCAGTCCTGACAGAGTTTTGGGGACACACTTCACCTTTGCCCTTTTCCTTCCTGGGCACACTACTAATCAACAGGCTGAGCTAATAGCCCTCACCAGTGCCTTTCAACTGGCACAGGGACAATCCCTCAACATCTACACATATTCCAAATATGCTTTCCATATCTTCCTGTCCCATGCTGCTATCTGGAAGGATCATGGGTTACGTACCACAAAAGGAGGATCAGTAACTAATGCAAACCACATTTTGGCCTTTCTAAAGGACACTCATCTCCCCACAGCTATTGGGATTGTACATTGCAGACCCCTACAGATGGATGATTCTATTGTCTCCAAGGGAAACAACCAATCTGATGAGGCAGCTAGAGTTGCGGTCCTTAGGAGCCTGAACTCATCTCATCTTCCCCAGGACATCATTACAGTACAAACCACATCTCTACCTTCACCCCCTGACACTCTCCAAACTCTGTCCTATCTTCACCAACTCTTTCATCCTAACAGCCAAGAGTTGTCTTCTTTTCTTAAGACCCACCTACAGCTTACTCCTGAGGACCTAAGTTTCTTAATTTGTCTCTACTTCTTGTAAAATCTGTCATATGTCAGACCCCAACTTGAGATATTGTAGCACCCATTTTCCTACCCATTAGGCTAGAGGTTCCCTTCCTAGAACCAACTGGCATCTTGACTTTATCCACATGCCCACTGTCTAACATGTCAAGTACCTCCTGCTTTTGGTGGACACCTTCTCAGGGTGAGTAGAAGCATTTCCCACAACTAACAAAAGGGCCCAGACAGTCTCTGATCTCCTCCTCTGAGAGATCAATGCCTGATTTGGTGTCCCTGCTTCCCTTCAGTCAGACAATGGACCAGAATTTACTTCCCAAATTTCTCATATTCTTTCTAAGGCCCTAGACATACCCTGGCATTTTAACATTCTCTACCATCCTCACTCTTCAGGTAACTTAGAAAGAACTAATCACTCTTTAAAAACCACTCTTGCTAAGCTGTCACAGGAACTTCACCTTAACTGGGTAAAAATTCTACCTCTGGCTCTTTTCAAGCTATAAACTCTCCCCAAGTGACCTCTTCTCATATCACCCTTTAAACTCATGTATGGATATCCGGTCTTAACTCCTGGTCTTTCACCTAAATGCTCTCCTCTCCTAGACCATCTCCTCACCCCATTACTTTGCCACCTCTGTTCTCTCCTATAGAATTTTGCTGACCACCATCTACCACGGCTACAGACTGTCTCCTGTCCACTGCCTGTCAACATTGGTGACCAAGTCCTACCTACTATCCCCTCCAACTCATCAGCCCTCTCCCCTGTCTCCCAAACGGCAGGGCCCTTTTAAGGTGATTCTCGTGACTCCTACAGAAGCTAAGCCCAAAGGGTTCTCTCATTGGGTCCACTTATCTCACCTTAAACCTCTTATCCCTCCACCTAATAATAACTCTTCTTCATACACATTGACCCTAACAGGACCATAGTCTGTTAATCTCTGGAGGTTGCTGAAACCACCCACCTTTTCCCCAATCCCAGAAAATGAGACTTCACTCTGGAAGCTGAGCTAGACCTCATTGGATTAGACGTGGGTTTCTTGTCCTTCTCCTGCGGTTCTTCATTTCCATCCATGGTAGTCCTTATATCTGGATAGTCGAGGTTCAAGAACCACCCACAGATAACAGTCTTTCCAAATAGGGTCAGGAAACTGCTCCATAGCCAAACCAATCCAAATCACTATTATCCCTGTATCTGTTATCCCATCTAATCATTATGATCTCTATACTTGCTTTCTCTTTGACCAGACAAAAGATTATTGTAAACAATCACCAGACAAATATGGGGGCTGCCCATATTGTTCTTGTCAGATACATATGCTAGGATCACGGGTCAGTCATTTCTTCTCTCAACACTACAAGACACTTTTCTTCTATATACAAGATCCATGGGATTCCAGGTGGGAGACAGGAGTTGTTGGTAAGCTCAACCATAAAAATCAGTCCAGTTCTCCAATAAGTACTACCCATATTCACAGAAAATATATCTCTAGATATATCTATAATATATCTAATATTATATAATAGCTCTATATATCTAAATATATATGCCTAGATAATGGAAGAGTAGGGGAGATAATCACACTCCTTGGAAGTCCTTACCTCTTTGACAGCACCCCTCATAAGTGGCATTAACTTGTCATTTTGCCTTTTGCTTCAAACCTTGACCTCGGCAAGCCAGCTCCTTAATGTCACCAGGCCTGGTCACTTTAAAGATTGCTGATTGTGCGTACTCCCTGGAATCAACTCAAAATTGTCACTTACAGCCTCTCTGGTGATATTGCCAAGTAACCTTACCTCACCTTTTGTCAGCTGTCCTGACTCTGATGTTGCCATGACTGCATGCATACCTTACCTCTGTCCCTCTCTTTGGCATGGCAATCTGTTTTAAGACCTCTGGGACACGTTCTGTAGGCCCACTAAGCTCCCTAGACTGCAATATAACCATAAGCCTTGATATATCATCTCTGCTACAATGCCCTGTAATCCAGAGCGTGTCAAACCTAGGTATCATTGCTTACCCATCAGCTGGTCAGGAGTTTGCATATTGGTACTCCTTTTCCCTGATCTGGGAGTAGACCAGGGAAATGAGTCCCTGCCAATCAAAGTTGTAGATATGATAACTGCTGGACATAAGAGGGCAGTTCAGGTCATGCCACAGGAATAGGCATAGGTATTGATACTGGAGTTGCTGGGATAACAACTTCTATGTTCCAATATAATACATTCACTTCCCAGTTTGAAAGCTATCTTCAAGGAATGACTAAAACTATGCTTACTATCCAGAAACAGATCTACTCTTTGGCAGCTGTGGTGCTTCAGTACCAATGGGGCCTAGATATCTTGACAGCTAAAGAAGGTGGTCTTTGCCTTTCCTCCAAGAGGAATTTGCTGTTTCTACATCAACCAATCAGGGATAGTGAGAAATAAAATCCAGGAGCTACAGTCAGACATAAAGAATCTCATGGATCATGAGACCTCCAGTTTTGACATCTTCAAAAACCCTATATGGAAGTGGATATTCCCTTTTGTAACGCCTTTTCTAGTCATCTTCCTGGTGTTATTGTTAGCTCCCTGCCTCATTAATCTTTTATCTACATTCCTTCAATGACAAATACAAAACATTTCTAACCAAACTATTAATCAGTTCCTGTTACAGGACTGCCAGCCGCTACCCACAGAAGAACCTCTGTCCACAGAGGTTCCTGATGCTAACATTTACCAAGTGGATCCCAATGGTGAAAGTCAGTTGCACCCCAAAATTGACGACACCTCTAGACAGCAGGAAGCAGTTTAAGAGACACAACACCCTTATTCCCCTTCACCATAGACTTCCCCCTCCTCTTTTCCTTCTCTTTATAATAATAATAAGGGAAGAATGTTGGTATTGAGACTTGTGACATTTGTGAAATCACAGGCAACACCAAGACCTATACACCTGTTGCCAAAGCAACAGCCACCATGTTCCCAGAGTTCACTGGGCTCACCTTTACCTGCGATCCCATCACCATCCATATATATGGGAATAACACCTCCCTCCTTCTCTTTGTCTCTTCCCCTCTTTCTTTCTGCTGCCACCTTTGCCCCTTTCCTCAGTAAACCCCACGTAGAACTCTTTGGCCTGGTGTGGTCTCTCTTCTGCTGCAGCAGCTGTTCTCTGATCCTGCCACTGCTGCCGCAGTTGCCCTCTGGTCCTAACAGACATTATATGTTTAGACAAACTTTCTCTAGCTACATTTTAAAAGTGCTGAATTCTTAATGTATTGGAATTTTCTATTCATATATTATACTTTATCAAGTCAGGGGTATTTATGTGTAATCAGTTCAAAGTTATCTGGTTTATCTTACTAGTCTTTTAATCACAGATTATTTTGCTTTATTTTATTATGCAGTCCTGTTGATAAAAAAACTAGAGCTGTACATATTCTGATGATAAATTCTGGGCAAGCCGGAAATTATCAAGTTATCCCTGAGTCAGAAATATAGGCAGGAACCTAAATTTTTGTTTAACTACTCTGAGTGATTATTCCATTCATTAAAAACTTAATCTTAAAAATAACTTGATTTACAATATTATTTTGATTCTGTTAAAGTTTTTAGTCTTACATATTTCTAAGATGATGATATATTTTCATCTTGAAAATGAGTCATCAAAAGTTTGAAATAATATTAAAATATTTCATTTAATGCGTGATACTATTCAAAACAACTTGTTTCCAGATCCACTTTCATTTTGGCATCAGTTTCTAGCATTCCTTTTCCATTTTCACCTAACAAACCAGACTCTTGCTACCACAGTATATACCTTAGGGAGAAATCTTGGCTATGAGCTGTGAGGACTAACTTTGACTCCAACCTTCCTCCAGTAGTGAAGGATATTTCTAAATTGTGTTGATGCTTTATATTATTTTATTCTGTGAGCTTGGCTGAAAATAACAATGCATTTGTATTTGGATATCTACTCATTTTAAATAAGAAGTCATTATAAATTTTGTTACTAGTTCCAATACTATATTAATAAATGCTAAGAACTCTATCAGAAAAATTATGTGCTCTATCAGAAAAAACTATCAAAAAATTTGAGATAACCTCTTGAGCAGCAGTAATACAGACATGTATCTTTCCCTACTATAACTTTTTTTTAATATTTTTATTTTCTATATTCTTTGTTTACATTTCAAATGATTTCCCCTTTCCCAGATTCCACCTCCCCATATGTCCCATAAACCTTCTTCTCTCCACCCATTCTCCAATCACCTCCCTCCTTTTTTCTGCCTAGTATAACTTTTAAGCTATGCCTTATAATAATATCAATAAGGATCCTGCATTTCTGAGAGGCTGATGAGCTTTTAGAACTCCATGTAATATTATGAAAAAGTACCAGATCTGCTGTGTATTCTAAATGCCAAGCACACATTAAATATATAAGAATTTTAATTATTTATGTTGTGATTTTATTTTCTATTCATATTTAAACTGTACTAATTGAATATCTAATTATATCATGAATTCATCATGTATAGTCAATATTAATTTGTATATAACTAATTTAATTTGTTGTTAATTTAGCTGTGTTTTCTGCATCTAAATGTATAACTGAGTTTTGTCTGTCATGGCTTTTCTTTGCTGAGTTTTGGAAGTAATATTTAAGGATACAAATGAATTGAGGAGCTTCTCTCTTGCATATCTTCTATGCAACTCAGTTTTAGAATTGAACTTATTTATCTTTGGCTATTTGGTTGTTTTGTTTTGCTTTATGATGTTCTTTAATCATTCATTTAACAATTGTACATTACTGATCATTTTATGTATATTGTATTTAGAATTTTAAACAAATCAGAAAATATTTTTGTACTTAGAGTTTACAATGTATATTTCATTTTCTAGAGATAGTAAAGAAGTTCAATAATATAACAAATTAAAAATAATATGTAACAGATTACTTTTTCTTTTCTTTATTTTTTACACTTCAGAAATTTTACCCCACCTCTGCTGCAGTCCACCCTCCAACTGTTCCACATACCATACTTCTTCCCCACTCCCCTGTCTCCAAATGTCCTCCCCACTCACCAGTCACCCAACCAAACCACCAAACTCCCTGGGGTCTCCATACTCTTGAGGGTTAGGTGCATCTTCTCTGACTGAACCCAGACACAGCAGTCCACTGCCATGTAAGTATTGGGGGCCTCATATCAGCTGGTATATGCTGCATCGTTGGTGGCCCAGTGTAGGAGAGATCTTTGAGGTTCATGTTTATTGAGACTGCTGGTCCTCGTACAGGGTCAGCATCCTTCTCAGCTTGTTCCAGCTTTTCCCTAATTCAACCACAGGGGTCAGCAGCTGTTGTTCATTGGTTGGGTGGAAATATCTTCATCTGATTCTTTCAGATGCTTGTTGGGTTTTTCAGAGTGCACTCATGATAGGCCCCTTTTTGTGAGTACTCCATAACCCCAGTAATAGAGTTAGGCCTTGGGGACCCCCATTAAGCTGAATTCTACTTTGGGATTTTTTACTGGACCTTCTTTTTCTCAGGCTCCTATCCATTTCCATCCCTGCAGTTCCTTCAGACAGGAACAATTGTTGGTCAGAGTTTTGACTGTGGATGTCAACCTCTTTCCTCATTCATGTCCTGTCTTCCTGTTGGAGGTGGGCTTCATATGTTTCCTATCCCTACTAGAGGGCATTTTATCTGAGCTCCCTCCCCTTGAGTCCTGGGTCTCTAACCTACTGGGTCTCTGGTGCATTCTGGAGGATCCCTGCAACCTCCTACCTCCCAAGGTTGCCATTCTTTCTGCTGCCCCAGCAGAGTTTCAGTCTTTTTCCCTCACTCAATACCAGATCAGGTTCCACTCTTTCCTCCACCCCCAGGCCACTTTCCCTCCCAGGTTCCTCCCTCCTTCACCACTTGTGATTGCTTTCTTCTCCCTCCCAAGTGGGACTGAGGTGTCCTCACTTGAACCCTTTAGATTACTGAACTTTTTAAGTAATGTGGACTGTATCTTGGACATTCTGTACCTTTCTTTCTTTCTTTCTTTCTTTCTTTCTTTCTTTCTTTCTTTCTTTCTTTCTTTCTTTCTTTCTTTCTTTCTTTCTTTCTTTCTTTCTTTCTTTCTCTCTCTCTCTCTCTCTCTCTCTCTCTCTCTCTTTCTTTCTTCTTTCTTTCTTTCTTTCTTTCTTTCTTTCTTTCTTTCTTTCTTTCTTTCTTTCTTTCTTTCTCTCTTTTTTCTTTCTCTTCCTTCCTTCCTTTCTCTTTTTCTTTCTTTCCTTCCTTTCTCCCTTCCTCCCTCCTTCATTCCCCCTCCCTCCTTCCTTTCTTCCTTCCTTCCTTCCTTCCTTCCTTCCTTCCTTCCTTCCTTCCTTCCTTCCTTCCTGTCTGTCTCTCTCTGTCTGTCTGTCTGTCTGTCTGTCTTTTTTTGACTAGTACTTATTAGTGACTACATACCATGCATGTCCTTTTTGGTCTGAGTTACCTCACTCAGGATGATATTTTATAGTTCCATTCTTTTGCCTGCCAAACTCAGGATGTCCTCATTCTTAACAGCTAAATAGTATTCCATTGCGTAAATAAACAACACTTTTTGTATCCATTTTTCTATCATGGGACATCTAGGCTAATTCCAGCTTCTGGACATCACAAATAAGGCCACTATGAATATATTGGAACACATGTCCCTGTGGCACAGTGGTGCATCCTTTGGGTAAATTCCCAAGAGTAATATTGCTGGGTCTTCAGGTAGATCTATTTCCAATTTTCTGAGGACCCTCCTAATTGATTTCCAAAGTGGTTGTACCAGTTTGCAATCCTAATAACAATGAAGGAGGGTTCCTCTTTCTCCACATTCTTGGCAATATGTTTGGTCACCTGAGGTTTTGATATTAGCCATTCTGATGTGTGTAAGTGCTAATCTCAGGGTCATTTTGGTTTACATTTCCCTGGTCAGTAAGGACTGTGAACATTATTTTGTGTTTCTTTCCCATTTGAAATTCCTCTGTTGTGAATTCTTGGTTTAGTTCTATATCCCATTTTTCGATTGTGTTTTGCTTTTTTGTTTTTTTTGTTTGTTGGGTTTTTTTTGTTTTGTTTTTTGTTTGTTTGCTTTTTTTGGTGCTCACTTTCTCTTCTATTAGATTTAGTGTATCTGGTTGTATGTTGAGGTTCTTGATCTACTTGGACTTGAACTTTGTGCAAGGTGACAAATATGGATCTATTCTCATATTCCTACATACAGAAAGCCAGTTAGACCAGCACCATTTATTGACGATGCTATCTTTTTTCATTTATATATTTAGAATGCTTTGTCAAAGATCAAGTGTCCATAAGTGTGTGGTTTTATTTATGGGTATTCAGTTCTATTCCATTGGTCAATATTTCTGTCTCTGTACCAATAAAATGAAGTTTTGTTCACTCTTGCTCTCTAATAAAGCTTGAGGTCAGAGATGGTGATTCCTCCAGCCATTTTTTTTAATGCTTAAGAATTGTTTTGACTTTCCTGGTTTTTTTGCCTTTCCAGATGAATTTGAGAATTGTTCTTTCAATGTCTTTGAAGAATTGTGTTGAAGATTGGTTTTAATCTGTAGATTACCTTTGGTAGGATTGCAGTTTTCACTATATTATTTCTGCCAATCTATGAGTATGGGAGATTTCTCCATTTTCTAATATTGCCTTTGATTTTTTTTCTTGAGAGTCTTGAAGTTATTGTCATATATGTCTTTCACTTGTTTGGTTAGAGTTACCCCAAGATATTTTATATGATTTGTGGCTATTGGGAAGGGAGTTGTTTACCTAATTTCTTCCTCAGCCTGTGTGGGCATTTCTGTAAAGGAAGGCTATCAATTTATTTGAGTTAATTTTATATCTGTACACTTTACTGAAATTATTAATCAGCTGTTGAAGTTCTCTGGTATAATTTTTGGGGAGTGCTTTTTCACACTATCATACCATGTTCAAATAATAATCCATTTTTAATAAGATATTTTCTTTATTTACAATTCAAATGTTATCCCCTTTCCTGGCTTCCCCTCTGAAAAGTCCCTATCCCATTTTCCTTCCTGCTGCTTACGCACTCCTGATTCCATGTCTGGGCATTCCCGTATACTGGGGCATCTGGTCTTCTCAGGACCTAGGACCTCTCCTCCCTTTGATGTCCAACAAGGCAGTACTCTGCTACATATGCAGCTGGAGCAATGGGTCCCTCCATGTACTCTTTTGTTGTTAGTTTAGTCCCTGGGAGCCTTGAGGTTACTGGTTGATTCATATTGTTGTTCCTTACTGGTTGATTCATATTGTTGTTCCTTCTATGGAGCTGCAAGGTCCTTCAGCTCCTTTGGTCCTTTCTCTAGCTCCTCCATTGGTATCCTTGTGCCCAGCCCAATGGTTGGCGGAGAGCATCCACCTCTGCATTTGCCATGTACTGGCAGAGCCTCGTAGGAGAGAGCTATATCAGGCTCCTGTCAGCAAGCACTTGCTGACCTCCACAATTGTGTCTGGGTTTGGTGACTGCATATGGGATGGATCCCCAGTTGTGACAGTCTCTGGATGCTATTTCCTTCAGTTTCTGCTATATACTTTGTCTCTGTATCTCCTCCCATGGGTATGTTGTTCCCCATTCTAAGAAGGACCAGAGTATCCATACTGTGGTCTTCATTCTTTTGAGCTTCATTTGGCCTGTGAATTGTAACTTGGATATTCAAGGCTCCTGGGCTTATATCCAGTCATCAGTAAGTGCATATCATGAGTGTTCTTTTGTGGTTGGGTTACCTCACACAAGATGATAGTTTCTAGTTTTACCTAAGAATTTCATGAATTCATTGTTTTTAATAGCTGAGTAGTTCCATTGTATAAAGTACCACATTTTCTATATCCATTCTTCTGTTGAGGAACATCTGGGTTCTATCCAGTTTCTTGTTATTATAAATAAGTCTGCTTGAATATAGTGGAGTATGTATTCATATTTCATCTTTGAGAATATTCTGGGTATATGCCTAGGAGTATTATAGATGGGTCCTCCAGTAGTAATATGTCCAATTTTCTGAGGAACCACCAAACTGATTTCCAGAGTTGTTGTACCAGCTTGCTAGCCCACCAGCAGTGGAGGAATGTTCCTCTTTCTCCATATCCTTGCCAGCACCTGCTGCTTCCTGAGTTTTTGGATCTTAGTCATTCTGACTGATGAGAGGTAGAATCTCAGCATTGTTTTGATTTTTATTTCATTGATGACTAAGGATGTTGAATATTTCTTTAGGTGCTTCCCAGCCATTTAGTATTCCTCAATGGAGAATTCTTTGTTTAGTTCAGTACCCCATTTTTAAATAGAATTATTTGGTTTTCTGGAGTCTAACTTCTTTTTTTTTTATTGATATATTTTTTTATTTACTTTTCAAATGATTTCTCCTTTTCTGGGTCCCCACTCCCAACAAGTTCCATAAGCCCTCTTCCCTCCCCCTGTTCCTCCATCTACCTCTTCCCCCTTCCCTGTTCTGGAATTCCCCTATACTCTTGCACTGAGTCTTTCCAAAACCAGGGGCCACTCCTCCATTCTTTTTGGACATCATTTAATATGTGGATTATGTCTTGGGTACTCAAAGTTTCTAGGCTAATATCCACTTATCAGTGAGTGCATACCATGATTGATCTTTTGAGACTGGGTTACCTCACTTAGTATGATGTTCTCCAGCTCCATCCATTTGTCTAAGAATTTCATGAATTCATTGTTTCTACTGGCAGAATAGTAATCCATTGTGTAAATATACCACATTTTTTGTATCCATTCTTCCGTTGAAGGACATCTGGGTTCTTTCCAGCTTCTGGCTACTACAAATAGGGCTGCTATGAACATAGTGGAGCACGTGTCCTTATTGCATGCTAAAGAATCCTCTGGGTATATGCTCAGGAGTGGTATAACAGGGTCCTCAGGAAGTGTCATGCCCAGTTTTCTGAGGAACTGCCAGACTGATTTCCAAAGTAGTTGCACCATCTTGCAATCCCACCAGCAGTGAAGGAGTGTTCCTCTTAGTTCATATATATATTGGATATTAGCCCTCTATGGGATGTAGGGTTGGTAAATATCTTTTCCCAATTTGTTGGTTGTTGTTTTGTTCTATTGAAAGTGTCCTTTGCCTGACAGAATCTTTATAATTCTCTGAGGTCCCATTTGTTATTTCTTGATCTTAGAGCATAAGCTATTGGTGAAGCTGTTCAGGAAATTTTCCCCTATGCCCATGTCCTCAAGGGTCTTCCCCTTTTTCTTTTCTATTTGTTTCAGTGTGTCTGGTTTTAGGTGGAGGTCCTTGATACGCTTGGGACTTGTATAAGTAGATAAGAAGGGATCTATTTGCCTTCTTCTGCATTCTAACCACCAGCTGAACCAGCACCATTTTTTGAAAAGGCTCCTCCCCCCAAACTGGATAGTTTTAGCTCCTTTGTTGAAGATCAAGTGACCATAGGTTTGTAGGTTCATTTCTGGATCTTCAATTCTCTTCTGTTCATCTACCTGCCTGTCAATGTACCAATACCATGCAGTTTGTATCACTATTTCTCTGTAGTATAGCTTGAAGTCTGGGAGGCTGATTTCCTGTGGAGTTCTTTTATTGTTGAGATTATTTTCCCAGTATCCTGAGTTTTTTGTTATTCCAGATGAATTGGAGAATTGCTCTTTCTAACTTTATAAAGAAATGAATTGGGATTTTTATGGTGATTGCATTGATCTGTATATTTTTAATATATTAATCCTTCCAATCCATGCACATGGGAGATCTTTCTATCTTCTGAGGTTTTCTTCAATTTCTTTCTTCAGAGACTTGAAGTCCTTGTCATACAGATTTTTCACTTGCTTGGTTAGAGTAACACCAGGATATTTTATGTTATTTGTGTTTATTGTGAACTGTGTCATTTCCCTACTTTATATCTTAGCCCATTTATCCTTTGAGTATAGGAAGGCTACTGAAAAAAAAAAAGTAAAAAAGCTGGGCATGGTGGTGCATGCCTGTAATCCCAGCACTTGCGAGGCAGAGGCAGGCAGATTTCTGAGTTTGAGGCCAGCCTTTTCTTCAAAGTGAGTTCCAGGACAACCAGGACTACACAGAGAAACCCTGTCTCAAAAAACCAAAAAAAAAAAAAAAAAAAAAAAAAAAAGGAAGGCTATTGATTTGAATCAATGTCATATCTGTCCACTTCCTTGATGTTATTTATCAGCTGTAGGAATTTTCTGATTGAATTTTTTCAGGTCATTTAAGTATAATATCATACCATCTGCAAATAGTGATAGTTTGACTTTTTTCTTTCCAATTTGTTTCCCTTGGACCTATTTTTGTCTAATTGCTCTAGCTAGAACTTCAAATAATATATTGAATAGATATGGAGAGAGTGGGCAGCCTTGATTTTACACCCTGATTTTAGTGGGATTGTTTTTAGTTTCTCTCCATTCAGTTTGATGTTGGCTACTGGTTTGCTGTATATTGCTTTTACTATGCTTAGGTATAGGCCTTGAATTCCTGAACTTTCCAAGACTTTTAACATGACGGGATGCAGATTTTTGTTAAATGCTTTTTCAGGAGCTAACAAAATGACCATGTGCTTTTTTTTTTTTTCTTTGAGTTTGTTTATATAGTGGGCAGGTTTCTCTGAGCAGCAGTGGTAGTCATACCTGCATTCACAGGCCTGTATGCACTCTTGGGAGGCTCACTCTGTCCAAGAGTTATTTGAGTATGGAGCTCTTTGGCAGAGGATTGACTCTAGCTGCAGACAGGAACCAGAAGGCTCCTTTTGAAGGCCAACCTTAGGTTCCTGTGTCCTGAGGGTTTTGGGTGGGTTCTTCTGAGCAGCAGTGGTAGTCCTACCTGCACCCACATGCCTGTCTGCACTCCTGCATGGCTAGCTGTCTCCTTGTGCCACCTGGGTATAATAGTGGTTCCATTATTTCTTCTTTGCCAATTTGAATCTTCTTGATCTCTTTTTGTTGCCTCGTTGTTCTCGCTAGCACTTGGAGTACCATATATAATAGATATGGGCAATCAGCCATACTTGTATTATTCCCAGTTTTTTGTGGGATTGCTTCAATTGTCTATCCATTTAACAAACTCAATAAAATTCTTGCAAACTGAATCCAAGACACATCAAAACCATCATTCACCACCATCAATAGACTTGATCCTAGGGATGCAAGGTTAGTTCAATATACAAAAATCCATTAACATAATCCACTATATATACATACTCAAGGAAAAAATCAGACAATCATCTTCTTAGATACAGGAAAAGCATTTGACAGAATACAACACTCCTTCATGTTAAAAGTATTAGACAGATCAGGAATTCAAGACCCATACCTAAACATAATGAAAGTAATTTATGGCAAATCAACAGCCAATATCAAATTAAATGTAGAGATAACAGATTATTTTTAAAATATTATAGTAAGCAAATTATAATATAACAGATTATATTATAGAGTATATTGAATGATATACCCTGGTACATCAAAGTAAGTTATAACTGAATAGATTTTTCTTTCATTTCTCTAAATCATATTCTGGTTTGTTCAACATTTTCAATGAGGGCATAAGGGAGAAAGTAGCAATCCATGATGAATTTCAATCATCAAAAAAAAAAAAAAAAGATGTTAGACGCTTCCATCTCTCATTGAATCATGTTAGATAACTGTAGGTTGGGATTGATGGGAGTGAAACATGACTCTCACTGAAAAAATGGAAGGCCTTGGCAACATTTCCTGTCTGTGTCCTGTTAGAACCCCTGACCAGAAAAATCACCATGCCCTCAACAGTAATGGTTTGTGCTATGAATGAAAAGTTTTATTTTATTTAAACAGAAATGCAATGTAATTTTTTAGTAAATTCATCTTGTAACCATGCTGATGATCACAAAACTACTTTTATATGTGTTTTGTGAATTTAATGGTGATTGGAATACTACCTACAAAGGCTTTTGAATTGATTTTTAAGGTAAATATTGATAATACATACTTATACAAATAACTGTCACTTTTCCTTGATTTTCAATAGACATGGTGATTAAGACACACATCTTTATTAGATGTCAGCATCTTTTTCATTGTTTTTCATTTCCATATTAAATTGAATAAGAATATCTGGCCATTATTTGTCGACCCATGATTATGGTATGTTATTTATTAGCTTCAAAAATTTACTGTGATAATATATATCCTCAGTATAAAACCTAAAGTCAAACAATTCCTAACTCTCTTGTACTGTGCTTAGTGGAACCTGGTGATTTGTTTTCCTTAGCAGCAGATATGTTACAAATTTTTTTCTCCTCTTTGTTAAATTTGGATAATTTTGTTTTAACAGATAACCAAGCTGTAGATTTATATAGGTAGCAAAAGATACATTCTTCATTGGTGACACTCAAAAGTTAACAGTGCTGGGGCACATAATGACAATTCTGACCTAAGTATCAACAAAATCCATTTATTTAAATGAATTTAAACCATTATTAAACACATAAGCAACTTTCACAGATTGTGATTCATCTGTGATATTTCTTGAATTAAATTCACTAAAATGTCTGCACTTGGCCTATTTCTATGAATGAAGCATCAGTATTTAAATGTATGTTTTTGTTTGTTTATTCTATGATAATTTTGTACTGAATATCACCCTCTGATTTTTACCAATTATCTCAGTTTCATTAGTTAAAGTTTCCATTCCCAAGAAGCCCCTTACTAATCTGATGCCTTTTGTTGTTTTTGGTGACTTGAACTAGATATGTGTAAATGAACATGAACAATTGTTGCAACATAGGAAACTTATGGGCTATCTCATTAGAGAGAATGATACTCCACCATAAGAAGCCACTGACTGCTGAGTCCTTTAGTTAGGGGTGTGGTCTCCTGAGCTCTTCCTCCATACATAGTTAAATAGTAATGACAACAGTTCAACACAGTTCTTGTGCAGGAATCAAGATCTGAAATGAGCTTATGAGTGCATTGACAATGGTGTACTTATAAGACATTCTGTGGCATTCAACCCTTTTGCACTGTTCTCATATCATTCATAACTTGTCATTCAAATTATTCCCAAACCTTAGAGAATGTGATATAAATTTCCTGAGCCTTAAGGAAAGTGAAATAAATGTCCAACAGGTCCAGCACTGGGCAGTCACTTATTTCTCATTTTGACTAGCTGAGTTTGTACGTTCCGAGTCACTTAGTTTACTTCCTGTTGTTGTGATAAAACTCTGATGCAAAGTAAAATGTGGAGGAAAGGTATTTGTCTTAATGGTTTTGTTTGTTTTTTCGTTTTTGCTTGTTTGTTTGTTTTTTTAACAACTTATGAGAGAGTCCATCACTGAGGGAAGCTAAGGCAGAAGCTCACACTAGAACCTGTAAGCAGAAAATAAAGCAAAGATTATAGCAGAAAGTTTTCCCCTCTTTTCTCAATTACCTTTCTGATGTAAGCCATGGCAATCTACTGAGTGGTGATGCTGCTCAATAAAGAGCAGTGCATATCAATTAGCATATCAATTATCATATCAATTAGCAATCTAGAAAATACCCTATCATTTGGCCCACAGGCAATCCCATTGAAAATCATGTTTATATTGGTGATGTCATACAATTCATTATGATGTCAAAACCTGCTTATTGTGATGCCATAATCAGCTGACTATGATGCCATTTTATTCATTTATAGTGAAATACATTTTGAGGTATAATTAGAAATATTTACAATGACATTAATTTCTCTCAACATGATATCACATCCTTCAAACTATGATGTCTTATATTCTCATTTGTGAAGTTATATAATACTAAAAATAATTTCTCTCAATTAAATGAATCAAGTTGAAAACTAGAGCTGAATTTTGATAGCTTTCTATGACAAGACGAAACAGATGTGCCCATTTAGCCAAAACACTGTAGGATCTCTCTTAAAACACTGAAGTCTTGATCAGATATATTACCAATCATGAGTTTCCGTAAACAGCCAAATCCTGTGATGTTTGGGGCGGGGGTGGGGTGGGGAGGAGAATGGTAGCTCCCTGAGTTTCTAGTAATGTATTCTATACATTTTACTGTCATATTTGTTTAATAATCTTGATTTTCTTGAAGGGCTATTGTCAATTGTCCAGTGTTTCTTCTAAACTATTTTAAATTATTCATTTTCATAAAACACCAATGAAATAGTAGGTGTTTAATAAAATGTGTTCGTCATTTTTAGTTTTTGTTGGGGCTTCCCACTACCCTGCAGTCCTATCCCTTACGTCCATTTTTGTTTGAACTCTTCTAGCTGGGTATAGACCTGGTCTATATTGACATCACATATGTCCTGTTATTCACCCTCCTTAACGCCTTTTTCCTTACTTCCCATAATGGCCTCTTTTAAGACTCCTGACCTTTATAGTTACTCTTACTTAAACACACAAACCTGAGAACTCAAACATAGGATCTTTATATAAGGCATAATGTGCAGAATTTTCCAATCAAGGCTTAAGTTAACTCATTCCATATTTTTCCATGTTCATCAATGTTCAGCAAATTTTATGCTTTTATTTTTTCTAATAGCTGAATAAATTAACAGCAGGAATATGATCACAATTTCATTATTCATTTATTAGTTGATGGGCAGCAAAGCCAATTCCAGAAAGTCCCCCCTCCAGCACATAATAATGAAAACACCAACTACACTAAACAAAGAAAGAATATTAAAAGCAGTAAGGGAAAAAAGTCAAGTAACTTAAAAAGGACTATCAGAATTACACCAGACTTCTCACCTGAGACAATGAAAGCTAGAAGACTAGGCAGATCTCATACAGACACCAGTAGAACGCAAATGCCATCCAAGACTACTATACCCAGAAAAACTTTCAATCACCATAAATAGAGAAACCAAGATATTCCATGGTAAAACCAAATTTACACAGTATTTTTCCACAAATTCAGTCCTACAATGGGTAATAGAAGGAAAAAGCCAACACAAGGAGGGAAACTGCACCTTAGAAAAAGCAAGAAAGTAATCTTCCAACAAACCCAAAAGAAAGTAACCACACAAACATAAAAATAACATCAAAAATAACAGGAAGCCACAATCACTTTTCCTTAATATCTCTTAACAACAATAGACTCAATTCCCCAATAAGAAGACATAGACTAACAAGTATTTTTCATGTGAATCTTCAATTTTATCAGAAAATGTTTGTAATTCCTCTTTCAATTAATTTAGTAATTTTTTATGTCTACTATTTTATCTGTATTATTTTTCATGATAATCTTCAATTTTAACATGTTTTTCTATATATTTATTGAATTTTATCAGAAATATTTTCCTTGTAGTTCTTCAATTTTGTCTTATTTTCCTAAGTCATCAAACAATATATTACACAAATGTGGATAGAGTTGTACCCTTTTTATTCTTTTTCATAGTGGGAATGCAGCAAACTTTTTCTATGTACCATGGTATTATCTTTAGTTTTATCACATACATTCTTTATAATATCCAGATATGATCCCTCATTTTATCATGAAGTATTGAATTTTGTAAAATGCCTTTTATATTTCTATTAAAATCATCACTCAATCCTATAGCTGATTGTGTAGTAGAAAATGCTTAAATTTATGTATATCTGATGTTTCTCTGTTACAAGTTTCTCTCCTGATCAATCTAATGGTTAGTTTAAATATAGAGTCACATTTATTAGTTTGCTGGGATTAATCTATGTTGTCATACCTAATAACATTTATCTTATGAATCTGACTCCATCACTGTTGCACAGATTTGTAAAAGGGATTGTTTTCTCATGAAATATGGAACATTTTTTAATATGAAACCAATTTTAAGAGTTACGAAAATATGTTGTGATGTAGTTTCCTCTGAATTGAAACATTCCATCCTTGGGTGAGAGTGACATAAGGCTCTTGAGACTCAGAAAGTAAACAATCTTCAAGCTTGGGGTGTGTGTGGAATTCATAGGATTCTTAATACCCAGGGATTTAGAAGCAGTAAACAACAGAAAATGGGAAAGACTGGCTGGACATACCAATTGGGAAAGACTGTTCAACCTATACCGAAATCTACCTGCAAATTCTGTATAAAGCCCAAGGTTTACAGAGTTTTTGCATCATCAAACATATTTCGTGGTCAGGAGATTAATAATGCAGCTGTCACTGCATCGTTCTTGATACCATATTGAATTTCTTACCAATATTCTTTTAGGTAAAGCCAATAAACAAATTTGTTCACCAACCAAGTACAGTTTCATAATTTTATGCTGTCCTCATGTCCCTAAGTGGGGTGGGTGTATTTTTGTGTTTTATCTCCCCAGAAAAGAATCTTACAAAATATAATAATTAAAGTAATATAGTAGTATTCTTGTTTCCTAGTTTTTTTTAAAAAAACATATTTTACATGCTTTAATTCTAAAGTCTATATATATAATTCTATAAATATATTCTCTATATAATTCTCTCTATATATATATTTAATTCTAAATTATACACACACACACACACACACACACACACACACACACACACACACATATATATATATATATATATATATATATATATATATATGGCATCAAAGATCAGGATTTCTTTTTCCAATCTCACCTGTTACTCTGTGTCTTTTGGTTGAAGAAGTTTGCTATTAATATTTTCTTTTATTATTGAAAATATGTATATCCTTGTGCCAGTTTTCTATTTTTGTAGTCTTTTGTGACATTGAGTATATTTTTTCCAATGCCGGCATTAACATTGTCTTTCTCTTGAATATATTTAGTTTTCAACTTCAATCACTGAAAGTATAAACCTACCACAATTTAGGTATAATTGCTTGTATTTAGTTTCATATACATGTAACTTTGTGTGTCCAATGAGTTCTATTCCTATGAACCAGTAGGAGTGTTTAAACAGAACATCTGGCATTGGAGGGCTACAACAGAGGCAAAGAGCATTTCTTATACTTGCACAGTTCTACGCATCTACATGGTAGCTCACAAACAGCTGTAATTTCAATCTCAGGGGTTCTATTACTTTTTTCTGACCTATATGGTAACCAGACACACACTGGGTATACATATACATGCTGGCAAATTATTCATACACACAAAATAAAATTAATACATCTAAACATAAAATATAAAATCTTTCTTGCTTACAGCATTTTAAACCGTCTTCTGTTAAGAAAGATGAACATTGTGCATGAAGTGTGTACAATCCAACAAAAAAACCAGGATAGCTAAAACTATTCTCAGCAACAAAAGAAAGTCTGGGGGAATCAGTATCCCTGACCTCAAGCAATACTACAGAGCAATAGTGTTAAAAACTGCATGGTATTGGTACAGTGACAGGCAGGAGGATCAATGGAACAGGATTGAAGATCCAGAAATGAACCCACACACCTATGGCCACTTGATCCTCGACAAAGAGGCTGAAAACATCCAATGGAAAAAAGATAGCCTTTTCAACAAATGGTGCTGGTTCAACTGGAGGTCAGCATGCAGAAGAATGTGAATTGATCCATCCTTGTCTCCTTGTACTAAGCTCAAATCCAAATGGATCAAGGACCTCCACATAAAGCCAGACACTCTGAAGCTAATAGAAAAGAAATTGGGGAAGACCCTTGAGGACATCGGTACAGGGAGAAAGTTTCTGAACAGAACACCAATAGCATATGCTTTAAGATCAAGAATTGACAAATGGGACCTCATAAAATTACAAAGTTTCTGTAAGTCAAAGGACACCATCAAGAAGACAAATCGGCAACCAACAAATTGGGAAAAGATCTTCACCAATCCTACATCAGATAGAGGGCTAATATCCAATATATATAAAGAACTCAAGAAGTTAGACTCCAGAAAACTAAACAACCCTATTAAAAAATGGGGTACAGAGTTAAACAAAGAATTCTCACCTGAAGAACTTCGGATGGCGGAGAAGCATCTTAAAAAATGCTCAGCTTCATTAGTCATTAGGGAAATGCAAATCAAAACAACCCTGAGATTTCACCTTACACCAGTCAGAATGGCTAAGATTAAAAATTCAGGAGACAGCAGGTGTTGGAGAGGGTGTGGAGAAAGAGGAACACTCCTCCACTGCTGGTGGGTTGTAAATTGGTACAACCACTCTGGAAATCAGTCTGGCGGTTCCTCCGAAAACTGGGCACCTCACTTCCAGAAGATCCTGCTATACCACTCCTGGGCATATACCCAGAGGATTCCCCACCATGTAATAAGGATACATGCTCTACTATGTTCATAGCAGCCCTATTTATAATTGCCAGATGCTGGAAAGAACCCAGGTATCCCTCAACAGAAGAGTGGATGCAAAAAATGTGGTATATCTACACAATGGAGTACTATTCAGCCATTAGAAACAATGAATTCATGAAATTCTTAGGCAAATGGATGGAGCTAGAAAACATCATACTAAGTGAGGTAACCCAGACTCAAAGGTGAATTATGGTATGCACTCACTAATAAGTGGAAATTAACCTAGAAAACTGGAATACCCAAAACATAATCCACACATCAAATGAGGTACAAAAAGAAAGGAGGAGTGGCTCCTTGTTCTGGAAAGACTCAGTGAAGCAGTATTCCGCAAAACCAGAACCAGAACAGGGAAGTGGGAAGGGGTGGGTGGGAGGACAGGGGAAGAGAAAGGGGCTTATGGGACTTTCAGGGAGTTGGGGGCTAGAAAAGGGGAAATCATTTAAAATGTAAATAAAAAATTTTATCGAATAAAAAAAATAAAAAAAGAATATATCGAATAAAAAATACAGTATTTACATTGAATTAAGCATTAAAAATAATGTAGATATGACTTAAACTGTGGGAAAGAATATGGATATAAGTTCTACATGTAACTATGCTATTTTTATAAATAATTTTAGCATGTAAAAAAATAAATAAATAAAAAATAAAAACAAAACAACAACAACAACAAAAAAAGAAACAATGAATTCATGAAATTCTTAGACAAATGGATGGAGCTGGAGAACATCATCCTAAGTGAGGTAACCCAGTCTCAAAAGAACACTCATGGTACATATTCACTGATAAGCAGATATTAGCCTAGAAGCTTGGAATACCCAAGACATAATCCACATTTCCAATGATATCCAAGAAGGAGGAAGGAGTGACCCCTTGTTCTGGAAATGCTCAGTGCAGCAGTGTAGGGGAGTACCAGAACAGGGAAGTGGGAAGGGGTGGATGGGGGAACAAGTGGAGGGAAGAGGGCTTATGGGACTTGCAGGGAGGGGGAATCAAGAAAAGGGGAAATCATTTGAAATGTAAATAAAGAATATATCAAAAAATAAAGATAAGACTAAAGAGATAGACAAGGCTTATCTGATAAGCCTTGTAGACCATCAAAAAAAAAATCTTTCTTGCTTACAGCATTTTAAACTGTCTTCTGTTAAGAAAGATGAACATTGTGCATAAAGTGTGTACAATCCTTGGTTTACTCAATAAACAGTCTTATTTTCCCCCATCTTTCCTCCCCTTAGTTTGTTTGTTCAATATTGTCCTCCTCTTCTCAACTCATTGCATACATAATTATTGTTAATAAGATTTTAGTCTTCAAGATTTTCCCTGTATTTACTACTTGAAAGGCCCTTACATGTTATAGATCACATGGTAATCTGCACCTGCTCTTTATCTACTTGTATTTTTGTCTTCTGTACATTTTTTTAAATTTTTATTTATTTCCAATGACTGTATCCAATTTACCCTTATATGGACAGGTTTTATGTTCATTTCAAAGCATTTAATATTCACATGTTTGAAGAATGTTTTTAAAATTAGTTATTATAGAGACAGATTTTTACAGCTACATACATTGGCAATTTGAAATAAACATCATAGAAAAAGTAAAGAAGGAAAGAAACAGAGAAATAGAAGGAGACACAAAAGCGATTTATCTTTAAAATCTATGCTCACATCTGTAGTCTATCAAGGAGTAGATATGTAGAAAAGCAAGTAATAATTGCTTGCCTGATATACTGTCTTAGTAACAGTAAAATGATAGTACTTTGGAAATTTAAAGGACAGTTCTATAAGATTTTATAACTTAAAATTAAACAACAATTCATATATTAATTGAAGCATAAGCCTTTCCTCATTTTAAAATGTGAAATTGGAAATAATGAGCACATGTTGAGCTTAAACTTTTTAGAGACTATCCCTGGAAAAGCACCTAAGCTTTTGTGGTGATGTCATATATATATAGAGAAGGATATATATATTTCATTAAACCTCTAGCAGCCTCTGTTCCATGATTAGTGGTAGATAGTCTCTATTTTGTACCAGTTGTTTACAAGGATGTGTATACATTCTATCACAATGTATCTATGTGATACATTCTCTCTAGAACCACAAACTGGGGAGCTGTCTGCTGAGTTTCAAGTCAAAAAGGAAGAAATATTGGTTCTACCTTGCTACAGTGCTGTTCCTTCTGATCTAGCACTGGCCCCATGAGGAAGAGAATACCCATAATAGAGTGGAACGAATGCTGGTGGATCCAAACTAACTTATAATCCAATGCTTTATATCACACAAAATCTAAGCTAGAAGAAAAGAAAAGGTAGACCAGTATTTACAGAGTCAGTGTATAAGGATATTAGGAGAAACTGTATAAGTTTAGGAATACATGAATTTCCTAACTGTCTATTTTTACTGCTCAGTTTGGCCCAGAACTTTAAAGATTACTTTGGAGTGACTATTTAGTAAGACCATATTTACACATTTTCCACTTTATCCATGATTAGGAATTTTTTTTTTTACAGTAAAGGTGACATTTTAAATTGACAATAGGTTTTTTTCCATACAATATATTCTCATTATGGTTCCCCTCTCCCAACTTCTTTCAGGTCTTCCCTGATCCCCCATCCACCATAATCGACACCTAAAGGTAACTTTTTATGTGCAAATTTTATTAGTCAATCCATAACTATTTTCAGTAAAATCGATATGCTGAAGATTCTCTTGGTCTTCTTTAATTTGCCTTAGTTGACTATACTATTTTGTGTGTTTTATATCCTCAGTGTCCTACAGACTTGCTCTTCCTCAGACTTATTTGCTGGCTGCGTTCTGGTTGTTATCTTTGAGAGAGTATCTCCTGCCTTTATGTATTACATTTTCACACACAGCTATGCCTACTGGAATATTTTCATTCCATTTCATGACCCTCATTTTTTATTTTTTGTTTTTGTACTCATTTCACCTCCAATATACATTCTCTCATTTTTTTTCTCTACACAAAGCTATGTTTTCAACAAATACTACCCTTTACTTTCAAGAATGTTTTATGTGTATGGTCCACTATATTTAATTAGAGTATATTATAATATAGGGGAGTACATATTCATTCTAGAAAGTTATGACTTTGATGCCAGTTTTATCCAAGAACACATGTACACTGACTACATTAGTCCTCATTATCCACTCTTGTTCTCCCCTATATGAATCCAAATAATCTGATACTTCTTTATGATTCTCTCTCTCTCTCTCTCTCTCTCTCTCTCTCTCTCTCTCTCTCTCTCTCTCTCACACACACATACACACACACACACACACACATACACAAACACACACACACACAGACAGACAAACAGACAGACAGACAATTTCGTTAGAGTTAAGACTCTTGTGGAAATTTTACATTGACAATTTTAACCACTAAGCCAATGAAATCCAGATTTGAATGTTAGTTCTACAATATAATATTGTAGAATACACCTGGTTCTCCAATGAAGGGAGTAGAGAACGAAGTATTAATTACTAAACACCCAAGTTATATAAATAAATCCAGGAAATGGATCTTTTAGTTTTTTGTTTTAGATTAATGTTAACATAAAATTTACCTGGATACATCTAAGTTAACATGCTAGTGTTAACATGCTAATGTTAAAATGCACAAACAAATTATGGTTTCTAAATAGATAAGATTGCCTAATCAAATTGATAGCAATTTCCAGCAATTGGGATAAGACATACCTGCTCTTTGTACTATTTAATTGTTGCCAAAAATTGCCTCTGTGAAAAGAAAGATGGGGAGAGTGTAATATAAAAAATTTATTTTTGGTCAGTGTTTTATTTATTGTATGTATTGTATTTTATTGTATATATATTTACTATTTATTGTATATAATCTCAGTGTTTACAGTGTGAGTAGATATTCCTCAACAATTATTAGTTTTAGCATATTATAGATGGAGGCATATGTAAATTAAAAACATGTACAAAATAAATATAGTGAAAATCTCATGGACTTGGCATTTAAGCCCCAATGACTTCTTATGAAAGTGCATCTATTGAGTATGTCCTCCTGATAAAATCTTGGATGACTGAAAATGGATATTCTTAGTAGGGGAGAGTAGAGGGGAACTGTTAATACCATGCTTAGCTATTTCTGTTCACATTTTAATTGAACATTTTCTAAAGTATATTAATTATGCATGTATAGATTTGTATCATCAGACAGAGTGATTTTCAAGAACACAGTAAGGAACAATTTTCTGTTAAAATGCTTTAAAATAGTGTTTATGTAAAACTAAACCTTGTCTGGATGTTTATATATGAACTGATATTAAGTTCCTGGGTGGTACTAGTACTATGCATGCTGGAGAATTGTGAGAATAGTGGATATGATAAAAAAAGGATTTTTTCAGCATTTTAACATTCTTACATATAAAAACAATTTATTTAAATAATATAGTAAAGAACTATTCAGAAATCATTTAGTTCTAAATAATCTACATTATCAAAAGCCATTTGTTCTATGTCTGAAAAGGAAGATTAACAACTTAGAGTTTTATTGATTTATTCACAAGGCTCTCTCTTATTATTCTAGGTAATCTCATTTTTCTATCCTTGTCAGCAAAAACAAAACAAAACAAAAACCAAGAAAAAAAACCCATATGATTAGCATTTAGTTACAGTATTATGTTTCACCTAGAAGCTGAGAATACAAATTCTTTAAAATGGAAAGGAGAAAGCATGCACCCTCTTTGCTCAAGCAATTTACACTTTCAAATGGGTGAAGTGGCAGATGGATGGCAGTGAACTTGAACATCAAAATAATTAAGTCTTAATCTCCTATTCAAAGACTTGAGCTCTGAGGTCATGGGCAATGTGCAAAAGTTTTTTTTTTTTTAATCAATCTTGGATGATTAGTGAGTTTGTCTATAGAATGATCACTTTCCAACTGCAGCAGTGCAGTGTCAGAGTAAAATAAAGGAAAAGATTAAGGAGTTTAATTTACTTAGCATGTTATGATCATGTTTATTAAAATACTAAGAATTACAGCAAACTTTATCATTTGTTAATATTGCATTTTCCTCAATGGGGGTTATATTGAGAAAGCAATATTCTAAACATAAAGGCCAATAAGCAGTAGTTTTTTAAAAAACCTATTATTATTATTCCTTATAAAAATAATCTCCTGGGTACTTAAAGTGAAATCTATTTCTTTATTGAGGTGTAAATCTTCTCTCAACCTCAATAAGCTTTCTTTATCTCTTGTTTTCTTACAGTATTGTTTAAAATATACACAGGCTCAGAATACTGATGCATTAATTAGAACATCTTATGAGAAACAGAGCAAAATGGACTCTTTGGTCCTTCAAAACGTGTGGTGGACTGTGTAATGCCACACAGAGGCATTTTTCATGAAATCAATTGACTTTAGGATATGTATGTTAGTATAATACATAGAAATGAAAGTTTAAGTGAACCTGAAAGAAGCCTAAAATCTAAATGGCGCTTCTATAAAGAAATTGATGATTAGTTAAGCTCTGCAATTCTAACCATGATTGCATCTCCTTGTGGTCATCGTGTCTTTTTTGTTTTCAAATTTGTTAGCCATTCCTTTGTTTCAATCCATGAAATTTGTAGGAATTTGGGTTCCACAAAGTTAAAAAAATAAGTACAGAGACATTGAAGGACCTTGTTGAGTTGTGGTCATGATGGAAATTGTGATGTTTAATAAAGCCTTTTCATGGAAACCTTTCTTACTACAGCAAATATGCATTGCATTTTTAAATTGAAAATATTACTTATCATGGTCAATCCCATACATAATGTAAATTATAAAGGGAATCAAAAACTGTGAACTGTGACTCCTGGTTGGAGAAATATGGTGAGGTGAAGCAGGCGACCATAAACTGATACCTCTAAAGGATGAGCCAAAATTAATCTTACCTTCTTTAATCTCCTTATTCCAGCTATGTGTCACTGTTGTCAATTCTGACTAACACGAGTTCTGCATTTGAAATTTGCACTGATTCTTTGGAATTTTAACTTATATGAACTAATACTCACTCTTTTGGTTTACATGACATCTATCAGTTTTTCACAAATATAGGGACTTTTGTACCTACTGCAATTAGCTCAGGATAGGGCAGTTCTATCATCAACATGTTCCAGTGCTGTATCTGTAATTACTATGGCATCTTACTGTCTCTTCTCAAAGTGTGCACAGCTGTACTTTTGTAATTGTTTATATAAATGGAACCAGGCACTAGGCAGCCCTCTGAAACCTGACTTCTTGTTTTTGTTGTTCAGAAACAATGGTAACTCTAGCAATCACTTGGTGCATCAACTAGAATCCTAATCTTCTAAGCGAATTAAATCTAAATCTTCTTGTGGTGAATACTCAAGGATTTTTCCATATAAACTGTGAGACACTAGTAGCTACATCTCAGTCCTTTCACTATCCCTATCCAAAAGCCCTTATCTTTCTCCTACTTCCTCTTTTCCTGGTCCAACCCGGAAGTCCCACCTACTCACCCAGTGATTGGTTCCTTTATTTATTTGGGCAAGGTTCACAAGAAGTCAAGGTAGTATGTGACTCATTCCTCTTTCCAGACAGCTCCTTCTGGGAGAGTGAAATTAACATCAAAATACAGACAGCACCAGGTCCATCCACCACACTTCCCTCTTTCTGTTCACTTAAAAGACTCTTTTATCTCAGGCATAACATGAGCACAACTATTACCATTTTGTAATTTATAAAGTACAAGATAGTCTTAATACCCATCCATCATTTTTCTTAATAAAAATAGAACATATTTTCTTTTATCCTAACTTAAAAGACTCTACACCTGACTTATGTCTTGGCTTTAGATAGTATGCCATTTGAAAACCATCCTCTCTGATCTGGTCTCTCAATGTAAATAGCCTGGGTTGGGTATGAGACTATAAGCAGTCTCTCAATCACATTAGACCTCCAGGAATGAAAAACAATATCTGAAAATATAGGAAGCCTTACACAGCTTACAGAAATGAGAGAAATTGTAGTGATAGCTGCCTATATATACAGTCCCAGAAAGTCAGGAAGTTGGAGCATTAGTCATCAGCCTTTTAGCCCAGGATATTCTGACAGACCTTGAAAAGCAGGAATTATTCTTAAGGACTAACTTCTTCTGTCTCAGCAGAACTAAACTGTCCTAACCTGTAACTTATTCCACTTAAGGACAGTACACGTCTATAGAAGAGATAGGCAATTTCTGCACAGTGGCCACCTAGCCACAAATACCACCTCACCTGGAGGTATAATGCTCAGCTGATTCTTTTAATCCACAAATGGGGAGCTGTTAGGAGATTTGTCTCAACAAGTGAATAAATAACATGAAATACCACATTCTGTAGATTTCTAATGTTTTTGAAAACCATCTATGTAAAGTTATCTGGAAGAGTCCATTAACTATCCCCAGTTATTTGTAATTAAAATATCTGAAAACAACCTAAACATAATCTCTGAGCCATGAATTTGCTCATTGGCCCTTAACTCACAGGCTCAAATATCCCAGATCAGTTTATAATGGCATTTACCGAAGGACTGGTTTTAAGCCTTATACTTTAAATACTTTGCATCAATAGAAGAAATTTATACCAATGAAAACCTTGATTTTGCATCCAAATAAATTCTGTACCAAAATAATAAATTATGACTTCAACTTAGTAACAATTATAAAGATTTTTACCAAATGAGATTATGGCTATACAATCAGTTCTAGCCATTTCCTCTGTGTTCTCGTTATGACCCTTTCTAAATTCCCCAGAGAAATAATCTTAGAATAACCACCTCTATCCCCAAAGTCCAAGGAACAGAAACAATAACTCTTTATAACTTCTTCAAAGTGAATATGGGCATTGAGATTTCTTGAAGGGGAGAAGGTAGGGAAAAATGAGGGAGTTGGTTGGCCTTAAGAAGGCCACACCAATGGTTAAGTCTCTGATGTCTGTGACTTGACTGGATCCAGCCAGAAAGCCATGAGACCATGAGTTCAAGCAGGTCAGTTCAGCATGTCTGACTGATCTCACCAATGCTTTATATTCTGTAATGTACAAATCTCAAAACAAAATTTTAGTATCATCAAGATGACTGTTTTTCCTTTGATTCTCTGGAATCTAGTTCTGTGAGGGTCACCTCTATCAAATCTGTTCCATATAGCTCTTGAAGATGTCCAGAACCTAATCATAAAGGTTTCTAAAAATCATAAAGACAAAACCTTTCTGCCAAACAAGCATATCCTTGTTTTGTGGAGTAATATAACCACAAAACACAAAATCAGACCCATTTTGAAAATTAAAGCAATCTAAAAACAAATGAATTAAATCAAAATACTGTATTTGCCTATTCTTAGGCATTTTCTATTTTGCCATGCTATGAAATAAACTCAAAATTCCATAGACCCCAAATTCAAAGACTATATATAGTTATCCTGAAGACCTTACCATCTTTAAAACAATGGATTCACAATTCTATTTATAGCTGTTTATAAGCAGACAGCTAGTCAAACCATGATTTGAACCCAAAATTCCCATGGAGCCCACATTAGACAGAATTTGACTGTCTTGTAATACTTATTAAAGCAATATAACTTTATACCATCTTTAAAACAATTAATTAAAACTTTCACTAATATCTGCCTATAGGAAGCAGGTAGTTTTTACTTGTTAAGTTCTCTGCCTAGAGCAGTCTCCTATTATACCACCTATCTGTTTGGCTCTCTACCTAGAGCAACAGATATTTATTTCATTAATACCTGTTATAATATCTATCTGTAGAGCTCTATCTGGAGCCACAGACATTATTAATTAATACCTGTTCATAGCAGGCAATTATCACTGCCCTCTCTACTTGCAGTCAGTGCCTTATTTCCCCTTAGTTCAGAACCATGGGCAAAATTCCCCATGTGCTTCGGACAAAATATTTTTAATAAAACCTATCCTAAAAGCAAATAATCCCAGTTTTATAAATCCACACTTAAGTCAATATGTGGCCCATGGTGCATACAGCTTCCATTTTCTGACTCAGAGCAGTCAACTCTTCTCTCTCCACAGCAGGGGACCTCAGAGTCCTCTTTCTTTCTTTCTAGGTTCCTGTTCTTGAGTCTCCCAGCACCAACTTCTCTCACTCAGAAAACTCTAACTCTGAGGTGAATAATTTTAAATTTCTAGTGAATTCTTGCCTAACACCTTGGTTTGCCATCTGTTGTGGGATTATTAAAAAATGAATCCAGCTATACAGTGGTGGAGCATGCCTTTAATCTCAGCACTTGGGAGACAGAGGCTGGCAGATTTTTGAGTTCAAACCAGCCTGGTCTACAGAGTGAGTTCCAGGACAGCCTGAACTATACAGAGAAAACTTGTCTCAAAAAACCAGACCATCCAACCAAATAACAAAAAAAAAAAAAAAACAAAAAAACAAAAAAAAAAAACCAAAAACGAATCCATGCTAAAGTCAGCAGGGCACTGGTGGGCTTGCCAGCCAGGCACTTGCAGACAATGCTTGGCCTATTCTCTTCTAATGGGGACTCTGTGACTCAGAGTTCCAGAATCTCTTCACTCAGGTTGCTAAGTTCCCACTGATAGGTCATTCTTTATTGCATTCCTTTGTAGTCAACATTAGGAGTCTTCCAACTTTGCTCACTTTACAAAACTGTAATTACTTTGTTTTTGATAAAATGTTTAATAGCCTGTCAGTATTTATCAGAATCAATAGCCTTAACTGCTTTCACACTAGCTGTAGACATTAATTAAACAAATTTTTTAACAATGTTGACTTTAAGCACTAAGAAAATCCATAAACACAATTTTTCTATTTTATGTGTCTTGATTATTAGGCATATTGTACTTTTTCACATATAGATTCCTTTAAATATATACTTTTATCTAAGTGATATGCATTATTATAAATTACGCTATTTGAAAATATATTTATTAATAATGTATTGAGGTACAAGTTATTTATTAATATTGTAACTATCCTATAGTAAGTTATTAGGGCTACTGAATTTAATGTATAGTGTAAGGCATTTCTTCATAGAACCTCCAGACCCACTTTAAAGTGAAAACAGTGTCTGACTGCAAAGTGCCCTCAAGCCTGGCAAGCACATAAATAAACAGCAAGGCAAACAACAGGATCATTCTCCTTAACCTCTTCTTCAACTGCAACATGGGCTTGGTCAACAACCATACAGCAGACTCTTCTGGCTGTCATGGCAATTATTTTCCTTACAGAGTACGGAAGGGATCAATATGATGGACCTCCTCATTAGGGCAGCAGAGAATACAGTGCCTCCCATATAGAATTTTACAGTGATCTATATGGATTAAAGGTATTTCCCCCTTTTCTTTCTAAATATTGTGAATAAGAACTATGAAGTAGACACTTTTAAAATCATAGTAATTGTTAATCTTCACTGCTATAAACATTTATACACGTAGTAGAATACTTGGTTAGAAAAACAAAACTCACTAAATGATTTTAGAAATGTAGTATGAAGTCACATTGTAATCACAGAGATTCAAGTGACAATAAATATGATTGCTATAACTCCCTAACTTTAACATCAGCTTAGCTATAATTTCCATGCCACTGTGTACACATTGTAATAGACAATGTAAAATTAAATTCAACTTCAAAACGGAACAGAAGGTCAGTATATGGCCTGTCTCTATCAATGATTCCTATTTTGAAAGTGATAGTGAAGATAGTGAGAAATTGTATAAAAAATGGAAAAGTTATTAAACCAATTTTTGTCTCAAGTCCAGGAAACATTGTTGCTGTTTAGATATCTAGCTTTTCTTCCTTGTATGTATATATGTACGTACATTCGTATGTATGTATGTATGTATGTATATATGTACTTATATATTTATTTATTTTACACTCCAGATTTTATTCCTATCCTGGTCTACCCACTCCTCTCCATTTCTGTCCCTGCAGTTCTTTAAGACAGGAATAATTATTATATTTATCTTCACCTAATATATATTCTGATCCTATTGGTTCTGCATTTAAAGAAATTTTGACAATTCTAATTAATATGTTATTCAAATTTCTCAACTTGCAGAGGAGCAATAGTTTAAGAACTATATGTCAATGTATGTCTATCATTCTATGCATACATACTTTAACAAATATAAAGTCAAATGTAATTCAAAAAGCATCTTATTCAGCCTAAATTTTCACACATTCTAAAAAATCTGTATGCTGGTATATTAAATATGTAGGAGAAATAATATTATAACTTTCTCTTAATTGCCTCATTGTCATTCCTATTGTTTCTCTGAGCATGTTTTTTCTCTTTATTTTGCTTCCAAGAATGAATCTTCATAAATGATAACAAACTATCTGCTTCTTCATGCCCATTATCTCTTCCCATCCCAACCACAACCAGTCTCAACTGACTGAAGACAGATAACTACATTTAGCCCTAATTTTCAAATAATTGTGCAAATATTAATCTATTTTTACATTAAGAATTCCACTCCATGTGCATTTCTGAGAAATTAGGATCTGTGTCAGGTTTTCATGTTTTTCATTTTATGCATTACTTGCAAATATGTGAACAATATAATAATACAATTGTAAAATATTTTCTGTCTGGATACTCAGAGCACTAGGGTATATTATTATTACAACATTATAGAAATGTAATAAGCAATCAAACACTAAGATAAATTTAGAGAGAAAAATTTAGAAGTGCTACATAAATGTAAGGAGGATTAATTGTGAGTTTCAAAAGTGACTGCAAACATGATTAAATGCAAAGACAAACACAAATCAAGCTGAGCACATTTGTCTTTGGAAAAAAGAATTATAAAAATGTTTGGCAATAAAATGAAACTGCTTATAAGTCATTTAAGAATAATGGCCTAACCTTGGGTGGTTTTATTGCTTCTATAACTTTAAAGCTATGACCCAGTGTTTTGTGTGTGCTTTCTTGTAAAGTTATAACCTAATTATTAACTGAGGAAGGCTGAAAGGGCTTCTGCGAATATACAGTGGTTTCTAACATTACCTCTGATGTTTAAAGCTCTGCTAATGATGGATGCATGCACTGATTATTAATAGTGAGAGATCAGCTAACAGTTTAGTGAAGTGAAATGGAAACTGGTTCTGCTTCCCATCAGGACTATGATTGGATTATTGTCAACTCAAAATTTGACCAAAATTATTTTTTCTGAGACATAAGATAAAATGATTGAATATAGAAATTCATTCCTCACAGTCCATGCATTTTTAAATAGTTAATAATTATTATATATTGCATATTCCATTTCCATGTCCTTTCAATACTTGAACCTTGACACTTCTATCATTATTTCATCATCATCATCATAATAATAATTAATAATAATGTCAGAGAGAAACATATATTTATACATATATATATGAATATGTGTGTATAAATGGATGAGGATAGTTTGATTTTAATAAAGTAACAAAGAAAAGATATAGCTAGCTTGTCTAGTATGCTGTCTATCTAATAGCTGATTTGCATTTTGTTAGTGTCTGTCGATATCATTAATTTTATGTTCTAGATTGATGCAGTAGGCTATTTCACCAAGAAGTCTTTTGGAACCCAAGAGAAGTTCTCTCCAAGTCTTAAACATTTGTATTATCTATATCCACAGGAAATTTATATCAATTCACAATGAAATGTGAATATATCATCTTGAATATATAGGAAAACTTGGAAAATTTATTAGTAGGATGAAAAATATGCTTACATATCAGTCTCATGAATATAGTTATAAATCTGGATTTGTAAATATCTATCAAATTGTGATTCATCAAGTTAGAAATTTAAGAAAAATTGCAACTACAAAAAATTCTATGCTCATGAACTGTGACTCAATTATTTAAATTTCAAAAGTGAACTTAGCAGATTCAATTGAACGAGATAATCGTTCAGATTTCAAACAGGATGATTACTCTGATTTGCCAAGGTCTAAGGGCCCCATTTAGATATATTTATTACCCTTTAGAAAAAAGAAGAGTAAATCAACAAGGATGTCAAAGAAATTTGAAGCACAAAGTTGTCTTTATAAACTTAGGTGTACATGTATATACAAATGTATATTTAACAACTAAAAACCAGAAGAAGTGAATTTGAAAAAGAGTAAGAAAGGGTTGATGAGATAGTATGGATAGAGGAAAGAGTGTTATTTTATACTATAAAATAGAAAATAATTTTAAAATGAAGGATTCAATATTTTATTTTTTTCTGTACTAACAAAGCATTATTTTGAGTAAGCTAGGGTATAAAAACCAAAATTGTTCCCAAAGACAGAGAATCTTGAAAGAGGCACATTAATAGTCAGGGGAGACTTTCTGATACTATTGTAATTTATGGCTTCTTTCATCTATTTCACAAATATAACACAATAAAATATTATTGTTGAAAAATACATCAGATAGATTCCATCAATTTAATAAATTCTACAAGAACAAAAAGTTAAGGTAAATAGTTATATATCTAAATAATGAAATATATTTTTGTCTAAGAAATATACATAACTGGCAGGATTAATATAGTTAAAAATGGCCATCTTGCCAAAAGCGATCTACAGATTCAATACAATCCCCATCAAAATCCCAACTCAGTTCTTCACAGAGTTAGAAAAAGCAATTCTCAAATTCATCTGGAATAACAAAAAACCCAGGATAGCTAAAACTCTTCTCAACAACAAAAGAAATTCTGGGGGAATCAGTATCCCTGACTTCAAGCAATACTACAGAGCTATAGTGTTAAAAACTGCATGGTATTGGCACAGTGACAGACAAGTGGACCAATGGAATAGAATTGAAGATCCAGAAATGAATCCACACACCTATGATCACTTGACCTTCGACAAAGGAGCCAAAAACATCCAGTGGAAGAAAGATAGCCTTTTCAACAAATGGTGCTGGATCAATTGGAGGTCAGCATGCAGAAGAATGAGAATTGATCCATTCTTATCTCCATGGACTAAACTTCACTCCAAGTGGATCAAGGACCTCCATGTAAAACCAGACACACTGAAACTAATAGAAAAGAAACTGGGGAAGACCCTTGAGGACATGGGCACAGGGGAAAAGTTCCTGAACAAATCACCAATAGCTTATGATCTAAGATCAAGAATTGACAAATGGGACCTCATAAAATTACAAAGTTTCTGTAAGGCAAAGGACATTATTAAAAGGACCAAACGGCAACCATCAAATTGGGAAAGGATATTCACCAACCCTACATCTGATAGAGGGCTAATATCCAATATATACAAAGAACTCAAGAAGTTAGACCCCAGGGAACCAAATAACCCTATTAAAAAATGGGGTACAGATCTAAACAAAGAATTTTCGCCTGAAGAAATTCAGATGGCCGAGAGGCACCTTAAGAAGTGTTCAACATCATTATTCATTAGGGAAATGCAGATCAAAACAACCTGAGATTTCACCTTACACCAGTCAGAATGGCTAAGGTCAAAAACTCAGGAGACAGCAGGTGTTGGCGAGGATGTGGAGAAAGAGGAACACTCCTATACTACTGGTGGGGCTGTAAGATGGTACAACCACTTTGGAAATCAGTCTGGTGGTTCCTCAGAAAACTGGAAATGAGACTTCCGGAGGACCCTGCTATACCCCTCCTGGGCATATACCCAAAGGATTCCCCAGCATGCAATAAAGACACATACTTCATTATGTTCATAGCAGCCTTATTTATAATAGCCAGAAGCTGGAAAGAACCCAGATGCCCCTCAAAGGAGGAATGGATACAGAAAATGTGGTATATTTACATAATGGAATACTACTCAGCAATTAGAAACAATGAATTCACAAAATTTTTAGGCAAATGGTTTTATCTGGAAAATATCATCCTAAGTGAGGTAACCCAATCACAAAAGAATACACATGGAATGCAATCTCTGATAAGTGGATATTAATTAGCCCAGAAGCCCTGAATACCCAAGGCACAAATTGCATAACAAATGACACCCATGAAGAAGTATGGAGAGGGTCCTGATCCTGGAAAGAATTGATCTAGCATTGGAAGGGAATATAAGGACAGAGAAAAAGGATGGATGTGATTGGAGAAGGGATGGAGAGAAGAAGGTTTATGGGACATATGGGGAGGGGGGATCCAGGAAAGGGGAAAACATTTGGAATGCAAACAAAGAATATAGAAAATAAAAATATTTAAAAAAAAGAAATGTACATAACTACTTTCAACATTCCCAGGGAAAAAAGTTACAACTCAATGTAGTTTTGAAGGGTTTTTAGAATAATTGACAACTTGACAGAGTTGAATCAATTTCATCATCTAGTTTGACAAATAATTACAAGTGTTAATTTCTATGTCATTGACTAAAGTTCTGAATTATACTTGACAGCTCTTCCATAGTCACAGATTTGGAAAGTTGTAGGGGAAAGTAAAAGTATAAAGGTATATATATATCTTTCTATCCTTCTATCTTTCTATCTATTCACCTAATTTTCTATTTTCCTTTCTTTCTTTTTTCTTTTTTTCTTTTTATCATCTGTCTACATACCTATATTGATATAATCTTATGTGGGCAGGACACATTTGTATATAGTAGTTCATATTAATATGTCAATGATTATATTAGTTGATGATATTAAGTTGAAATAGACTCCTTAATGGCATGTCTCTAGGTTTTTAAAAACTTCATTTTTAACACCTTCATATAATTAGTGCTTTATGCATACACACCATCTTTGCCCTTTTATCCTCTCTGATATCTTCTGAGTCTCTACTTCTTCTAAAGAGCCTCCCTCATATTCCAAAATTGTATTTACTTTCAGTAAAATAAAATTCCTTATCAATGGTAAGCTAACCAAGTGAATTTCCAGAGTGATCCACATCTGTACTTTAAACCAGTTGTTCTCAAGCTTCCTAATGCTGCAAAGCTTTAACATAGTATTTTTTGTTGTGGTTTATGGTTGTGATGTCTCTAACCATAGAGTTGCTTTCATTTCTACTTATTAATTGTAAGTTTTCTACTGTTATAAATCATAATGTAAATGATCCCTGAATAAATGCTGTTTGACCCAACCCACCCAAGATTCCAAATTACTCATGACCCACAGATTGAAAACCACTGCTTTAAAATCTCAGCTTATCTTTTAAGTAAGGCTAATATAGGTAACTTTGTTAATATTTCCTGAATTTGTGGCTAAATTGCTTTCATGCGCCTAATTGTAATTGATCCAAGGTAATATTTTCAAGTATGTTATTCAATTATTAATATATAACGGAAAAATCTAAGAGTAGAGCATTCACACTTTTCCAGTAATGAAATGCCTTTCACCTATATCTTGTTTTCTTTCCCAACACTTTTGATAGCTTTGTTTTTTCCTAAATGATTTTCAGCAAAATATGAGCAGCATTGCTTTGGGATATATTGCATTCTTCTCTGACTTCATATTATCAAATTTTATGCTTCATAGGCTAAACTCTTGATCACCTCAGATTTCTGCTTTGAAGCCATGTAAAATCCATGTTCCTATGACCAGGTATGCAAGAGATAACTGTCAGATATCTGTGTTAAGATATCTTCTCACTAGATTAGATTCTGAACACATTGTCAGACGGTATCAATCAGGTGGTGGGTATAACCAGCCACGTTCAGAATGTATTCTTTGATAGCATGAGAGGTAACAATATTTTATAAATTTCATGAGCAGTAGAGGTACCTTCCTTATGCTAAAAAGTTGACATTTAATAGGAAGCATTGTGCTCAGCAAATTTAGGTTTCTTGAAGGTGTTGGTTGTGCTTATTCTATCAGTCATGTCTTGTTTTAATTTTCCTGTTGAGCAAAATGAATAAGTCTAGTCATAGTGTCATATAAAAATGTCAATTATAAAGCACACTCAAAAGAAGATCTTGATTGATTATTGAACAGTGGTCTGGATCCACCTTGCATTATGCAAGAAGGTATTACTATTATAATCTTTTGAAGTTTCACTTTGTGTCTCCTGAGAAATTTATACATCCGTTGCAACATTGTGCAAAGATGATCAGAAAGTAAATAAGATATTTATTTATTTATTTATTTATTTAAACTCTAGATTTTATATCCTTCCCAGTTGACCCTTCAACTAATCCACATCCCATCCCTCCTCCCCATATCCCTGTCTCCATGAGGATGTCTCCACTCCCACCTGTACACCATTGCCCCTCTAAATTTCCTGGGGCCTCCAGTCTCTTGATGGTTTAGTGTAGCCTCCCTGACTAAACCCAGATCCAACAGTCCTCTGATGTATATGTGTTGCGGCCTCATATCAGCTGGTTTATGTTGCCTGGTTGGTGGTCCAATATATGACTCAGTATTCAATTATGCATGAATCTTAATCCCCACAGGTTATTTTTTATAATGCTTGAAGGTGCTATGCATATTTTAGGAGGATAAAACTAATTCTTAGTTTATGCAGTCATGAACCCTGTAAACTACAATGATGACACCTGGTAAGACATATGTACAGTGGCACAATAGTCACACAAACAGCACAGGAGTAACCAATCACTTTCTGATTAGATTTAAGTTCAAGTTCACAAGATGAAACCCATTTCAGTTCAAGTACCTAGCCACTAAGGGAGAATCTGCTATTATTTTTTGACATAGAATTAAACTAAATATAATGACATATATTCACACCATTACATTAATGCATTTTTTAAACTTCATCAGGGAATCTGCTATTTGTAGAAGATTGTGATTAACACAGAGATACCAAATTCTTTTAGGATAACAAGGTACCATCAACGATATTTCCTAAATTTATATATATGTGTGTGTGTGTGTGTGTGTGTGTGTGTGTGTGTGTGTAAACTCCTCCCTTGGAGCAGGGATCACTGCAAGAGAGGGGACAGAAAGATTCTACGTGTCAAAAGTGATAGATAGTTAAAGGAAACATTGTCTTTTGGAGATATTAGTGTGGCAAACAGTGGGTGTTAAGAGCATTTGCTTCTCTTTTAGGGAACCTGAGTTAGATCACGATCAAATATCAGGTACTTTATATCCTTCTGCAATAATAGTTCCAAGGAATCTGTTGAACTGATCTGACTTTCTAGGAACCAAGCCCGTGTTTAGTATATATTATACATACAGGCAAAACATTTAATAATATAAATAACAAAAGAAAACGCAACCTAAAATTTGTTGGCATGATTACTTCAGAAATGTTTCATTCACTACTGTATAATATGAGTAACTTTATGTGTGCTGGCACATACCAGAATCGCACTGTCAACTTCTAGCTCTCTTTAAAAAGTTTTGAAATATATCTGAAATGTTCACCCAGTGTACAACCTTTTCAGAATTTTGCCATCAACATTCAGTTGTCACTAGAGCTTTCTCAATGTCTGCCTACTGCATTTCTGAATTAACAACAAATGCAGATTTGTCTTTGATGGCTCTTTTATAGCTGCATGCAGCTGGAGAAAAACCAACTGCCAAGGGAACTCAATTTTCTTTATCATCAACTTGACATTGGTTAACAGATGGCTTCTAGCTACTATGGTCGTCTTAATTTGTCTCTTTATATAGTACAGCAAACACCCTTGGTTAATTGCCTGATTATTACATTTAATTCCTTGTCAACAATATCCATTCTTCTTTTGGAAAATATCCTAGGAGAAACAATGTGAAAGGAAGAGGTTTGAAGTTACAAGTTCCACCAAATCTTTGAAACCTAAATGGAGCAGACCTGAGAGTAAGCAAATGTATGAGATAATTTTAGTCTTAAACTCTAATAGGTTTCTTTTGATGAGTCCTATTTTTAAAGAAATAAAGGAAATATTCCAACACTAGACTCACACAAAGAAAAGAAAACCTGTAAACAAATGAATGCAAACATTCAACAGTAAAATGTAATTAAAAAATAACATTTAAATATGATTCTAATAGATAAACATTATATTGCTTAAGGAATTGTCCATTCCTTGTTTTAGGTTCTCTCTCTGTGTAGGGGATTATGTAATTGTATTCTTGTGGTCTTTTCCTATCAAGAAAATCTGAGGCATTCATTCACACCTAATGTGCAACCTTTTTATGAATTTTTACCATCAGCTTTCAAGTTTCAATAGAGGTTTACTAAAACTTATGTCTAGTACCCATTCTTTTGTGATTTAAGTTTAAGGGTTTAAACTTTGCAGTGAATCCATGGGTACATGAGAACATATTTTATATTTCATTAAAACCACAACGTAATTTTTCTAATTTAGCAATTCGCAGAAATTAGTAAGATTTCGATTAAGAAGTCCATCAATCTTAAAACAAAATATATAGAATAATATACAATTTGCTTGCACAAATACTTGTGAATTCATAAAAAGAGAATTCAGGTATGCAAAATATCATGCATTGATTAACAAAAAGATCCTTATATTTTGTAAACAGTGACAGTAGCATATTTGTCCTGTTAACACCCCACCTGAAATAACCACTAATTTTTATTTTTAATCTTAGACACTTTATTTTCATTTATTCATTTTAAATAAAAACACTGTCAGAAATGATGTAAAGTTATAATCATATTCCATAAACAAAATAAATTATTCAAAACTTTCATGTTGGAAGCATTTTAAATAAATCCACAGTGAAGTCAGAGGACCCTAAAATAGTACATTTTTCTATTATTATAGAAGATCTGAGCTACTATTGCCAGAAATAAATACTCTATTTAAGTTTGTGCTGCTACCTAAGGGGAATGAACATTCTTTTTAATTAATTCAAGACCCAGAAATTAATGATGTTGATTATGAAAGAAAATTGAAACATTTAAGTTGATTCATTACTATTTAACTGTCAGATTAAGGTTCATTTATATAAAACTAAATCTAGGATATCTATTATTATTCCTTCTAAAACCCACATTGATAGGTACACCTGGAAAGAAGCAAAATTAATAACGCTCATTTCTAACTAATATATAAAGTGTTAATAATGAGTATTTTTAATAATGAAAATACTAAAAACTATATCAACTATATAGTGGAGCTTTATGTTAACTGGCTTAGTAATACATCTGCTTTATCTTTCATCTTTTCAGATTTATCATTCTGAACTATCATTGTCATTTTCAAACTTGAAGTTGAATGGCAATGAGGCTCAGCCTGTAGCCTGTCTATATCATAGGCTGTGAAGGAAAGAGGGAAAAAATAGATTAAAGAAAGTTACTCTTTGGTCATGTTTATAAGGTAATAATCAGTCAGACTTAGAAAATGTCATTAAACATAGGTGTAAGGTATTATTTAATTTGTAATTTCATCAGAAAATAAACATGTAGAAATGTTGAAGAAGTCTAAGCTTTTCTTATAACAATGAATAGCAGTCTGACCAAAACAAAGCAGTTCTAAATAAGTATGTACTTTTATTTCTTTCAGGCCATATGCTATGTTGTGTCAACAAGACACATCTAAATTGTCATAAATCATCTGACCAACAGAGAAGAAAATGGAGATAAAATGTAAGAGTAAGGAAAGTGCTTGATTTTCACATTATGTAGTAAGTACCCTCCAAGGTCTTCCTTGGAAGTACATGGTCTTCCATACCATAGAGTTAACATCTTTCTCCCAGGATGGAAGGAAGGCTTATAACTTTTCACTTCCTATGGAATACGATAAAGAAAAGGATTAGATAGGATAATTTCCCATTGTCTAGCCTGTACTCTCTAAGAATTCCAAATAATCAAACAAGTATTTTGTGATTGCATATTGTAAAGAAACATGGGCTATATCTGGGATCAGCTAACAGAAAGCAAGATGTTAGGTCTCATGGAATTACTAAATTTGACATAAGGTAGACTGAGTCTAGAATGTTTTCCATAGTTTAGTTTCTATGTAAAAGGCGAGACCTAGCCAAAACTAATAGTATTCTTCTTTTATTCAATATATTCTTTATTTACATTTCAAGTGATTTTTCCTTTCCTGGATACCCCCTCGCCGAAGTTCCATAAGCCTGCTTCCCTCCCCCTGTTCCCCAATCCACCACTTCCTACTTCCCTGTCCTGGTATTCCCCTACCCTGCTGCACTGAGTCTTTCCAGGACCAGGGGCTACTCCTTCCTTCTTCTTGGACATCATTTGATACGTGAATTGTGTCTTGGGGATTCCAAGCATCTAGGCTAATATCTGCTTATCAATGAGTGCATACCATGAGTGTTCTTTTGAGACTGGGTTACCTCACTTAAGATGAGGATTTACAGTTGAATACATTTGTCTAAGAATTTCATGAATTCATTGTTTCTCATGGCTGAATAGTACTCCATTGTGTATATAAACCACATTTTCTGTATCCATTCCTCTGTTGAGGGACATCTGGGTTCCTTCCAGCTTCTGGCTATTATAAATAGGGCTGCTATGAACATAGTGGAGCAGGTATCCTTATTCCATGCTGGGGTATCCTCTGGGTATATGCCCAGGAGTGGTATAGCAAGGTTCACTGGAAGTATCTTTCCCAGTTTTCTGAGGAACCACCAGCCTGATTTCCAGAGTGGTAGTACAAGCTTACAACCCTACCAGCAGTGGAGGAGTGTTCCTCTTTCTCCACATCCTTGCCAGCACCTGTTTTCTCCTGAGTTTTTGATCTTAGCCATTGTGACTTGTGTGAGGTGAAATCTCAGGGTTCTTTTGATTTGCATGTCCCTGATGACTAAGCATGTGGAACATTTCTTAAGGTGCTTCTCAGCCATTTTATATTCCTCAGGTGAAGATTCTTTGTTTAGCTCTGTACCCCATTTTTAAGGGGGGGATATTTGGCTCTCTGGAGTCTACCTTCTTGAGTTCTTTATATATCTTGGATATAAGTCATCTGACGGATGTAATGTTGGTAAAGATCTTTTCCCAATTTGTTGGTTGCCATTTTGTCCTTTTGACAATGTCCTTTGCCTTAAAGAGACTTTGTAGCTTTATGAGGTCCCATTTGTCAATTCTCGATCTTAGAGCATAAGCTATTGGTGTTCTGTTGAGGAAATTTTCCCCTGTGCCCATGTCCTCAAGGGTCTTCCCCAGTTAGTTTTCTATTAGTTTCAGTGTATCTGGTTTTATGTGGAGGTTCTTGATCCACTTGGGCTTGAGCTTAGTACAAAGAGAGAGGAATGGATCAATTTGCATTCTTTTGCATGCTGACATCCAGTTGAACCAGCAACATTTGTTGAAAAGGCTAGCTCTGAGGGCCTACAAAAATAAGCTGGTGAGAGCATACACTAGCAGTTTAACAGAACTCCAGTAAACTTTAGAACAAAATGAAGCTAATACACCCAAGAGGAGAAGAAGACCGGAAATCATGAAACTCAGGGCTGAAATCAAGCAAGTTGAAACAAAAGGAACCATACAAAGAATCAACAAAAGCAGGAGCTGGTTCTTTGAGAAAACCAACAAGATAGATAAATCTTTTGCCAGACTAACCAGAGATCACAGAGACAGTACCCAAATTAACAAAATCAGAAATGAAAGGGTGAGATAACAACAGAAACTGAGGAAATCCAAAATTTATCATATCGTACTACAAAAGCCTATACTCAACACAACTGGAAAATCTGGAGGAGGAATTGAATAGGCATGAAGGCAGATGATATCAAGTTGTCTTTAATTAACATATATTCATTGGCCTTGAGAGATAACCCAGTGCTTAAGAACACTGTCTGTTCTTCCAGAGGACCTGGATTCAAATTTCAGAAATCACATTGCAGCTCCCAACTGTCTATAACTAGATCTACATACAAGCAAAACATTTCTGGGGTTGGAGTTAACCTGGGATGTGAGGAACTCCAAGTACTTAATGACAGTGGTCATAGACAAAATGCCCAACAGTACAGAGATAGAGCCTGAAGAGACCACCTACAGTAGATTGACAGGGCCCCCAATGAAGGGATGAGTTCGCCAACCTACCTTCCAAATTTTTGACTCATTTTTTCTCCTGTCTAAAAGAAATATAGGAAGAAAAAGTGGAGCAGAGATAGAAGGAAAGACCATCCAGTGAACTTTTCAACTTGGGATCCATCCCATGGGTGAACTCCAAACCCTGATACTATGACTGATGCTGTGTTATGCTTGCAGACATGAACTCAGCATGGCTGTCTTCTAAGAGGCTCTACCAGCAGCTTAGTGACAAAGATGTAGATATAGCCAACCATTGGACTCAGATCAGAGACCTCTACAGAATAATTATGAGAAGGATTGAAAGAGCTGAAAGAGACAGCAACCCCAAAGGAAGAACAATACTATCAACTAACTCAGAGTCCTAGAATCTTTCAGAGTATAAACCACCAACCAAAGAGCATACGTGGGCTGGTGTGAGGCTCCCAGGATGGGATATATGTTGCTAGGGACTGCCTTGTCTGGCCTCAGTGGGAGAGGATGCGACTACTCCAGTAGAGACTTGAAGCCCCAAGAAATAGTTATGTGGTTGGGGATGGTAGATACATACTTTGAGATGCAAAATGAGGGGGGATGGGGTGAAGAACCCTGGGAGTGTGGACCCAGTGTGGGGACAACATTTGGAATGTAAATAAAAAATAATTAATTAAAACATAATAAAATAATTTAAAAATAAATGTATAAATATAAATTCATATTGAATATTTCTGCTATTTTATTGCATATTCTTATATTAAAACATTTGCTTTCTAACACATTATAAATCATAAATTGCATATTGTATGTCCTTTCACGTCAATTTGGTTTGTGTATATTTTCTCTTTTATGCTATTTTATAAAGCTCATATAAAAATTGTATACTCACTCTATAATCTCACTCTTAGGAGCCTGAGGCAAGTGAACATCTATAAATTCAAGGCCATCGTGTTTATGTAGTGGTTCTATATGTGCTAGGGAGAGAAAATGAAGAACATGTCTATAAATAAATAGATAACATAAAGAAAGAAACCTTCTACATGATCTGGCTATTTCGCTTCCAAGTATATTCCCAAAGAACCCATGTATTACCATGGAGATATTTAGTAAAGAATTGTAATCCATCTAGTTTTCTATAAATAGATGAATGGATAATAAAAATTTTGTATATATGGAAATGATATTTGGATAAAGGTTATATTTAGGATCTAGTTAAGGAATTCTACTTGTCTAGAAAAATGATTATAGTCGATTCTCTTCTTAGATTCCTGACTTCATAAGCCCTGAATAATGGGCTAGGTTTCTAGTATAAGAAAAACTTTCCCTCTTGTACACAATAAAAACATCACTGTTTTTTGTACACTCAGTCAGTCAATACACCTATAGCTTGACTTCCTCTATCTATGGGTCAGGGAGCATCACTAAAGAGCAGACAGAAAGATTATAAGAGCCTGAATACCATGAAATCTGATCTGAACTTGCCTCTATTCTAAATGGTTGAATCAACAACACTGGAACAATGATAATATCAATAGATATGCTGATGTGGAAGGGAAAATCTCATAGGGACTATTCTTAGAAAAATAATAATAACAAGAAAAACAAAGCTAATTAATGATTGTTAATAGAGGAGAAATTAATGGGGAACAGTTTTGAGCCTCCAATTTGTTATTCAATCCAAAGTGATCAGACTTGCAACTATACAATCAAACAACAAAAATGGATTTTAGGGTGTGTGTGTGTGTGTGTGTGTGTGTGTGTGTGCATGTGCATGCATGCATGCATGTGCATATATGTTTATAGCAAAAATAAGAGACAAAGAAGTGTCAATCTGAAGTGAGGGGACATGATAGACACTGGAGTGAGAAAAGGGAAGGGGAGAAGGTATGTAACCATATTTTAATTAAATAATATGAAAATGAAAATGAAAAAGTTTCAGGAAAAATAAATCACTTAAAATGTATAATAGTAAATGTTACAGAATTTTAGAACTAAACTGCATATTCCTTCATAGTAGCCAATAATACCTGTATATATGTAAGCATATGAACATGTGGGTATAGTATAACATGAGAAAAATAGAGCAAGAAAGGCTAAAAATATGAGATGAGAAAAAAATGAATAAAGATAATGAACATGAGTTATGATAGAGATATAAAACTAATTGTTTTCCTAGTTATAATTCTGTCATGATTTATTTTATTTCATTCATGAAAGATTGCATAAAATGTATTTGATAGTGAAAGTATAAAATCTAATGTGAAGCTTCACAACTTCAATTCTAAATGTCAATTTGAACTACGGGGAAATCTCATTAAGTTGTAAAGACTTTGGTTCTATTTTTGCTGAATAATGTTTTCATTTGTTTGCAAGGTTTTTGGAGTAGTATGGTTTATAAATTTAATATAATTAAATACAAGTAATTTAGAGCCCAGTTAGATGAATCAGGGGCTAAAAAATTTTGCTGTGCAAGCACAATACTTGTGTTCCAGAACCCATGGGAATAAATGATGTGTCTTCATTAATACCTGTAATCACTGGTCTGTAGTGGTGCAGACAAGAGGTTTCTTCTTGCCAGTTGTCAGCATACCTACATGTTCAGTGACAAACCTTATTTCTAAGGAATAAGGCAATGAGTAAAACAGCAATATAACTTAAGTGTTCCTCTTTTTTCTTCTCAGGAGTATACAAGTGCACCCACATGAGTACATACACTACACATAAATTTGCATACTCATAGAGCAACTTGAAAATTCATACTCAAAATTATTTCTTATAGCCATCATCTTTTATATTTATATTAACAAAGCCATCTTCTCACCAAGATTCATTTTTCTGGTTCATTAATGTTGGGTGTATCATCATGTTACAGTATCATCATGTTTTAATAATTTCACAGGTAGTACTGATTAGTTTAGGAAACAGTAAGTCAGATATTCTATTAACACACACACACACAGCAGTACTTTGAATGATCTGAAATTCTCTGTTACCTACACAGTGGAAATTGTAACCCTAGAGTATGCACTATTCTAACACTCCCTGGCATATAAACAGTTTTGGAACAAAGTATTTTAAATCTCTAGTGATTTCTTCCTTGCCAATTTGTATCCCTTTGACTTCCTTTTGTTTTCTAATTGCTCTTTCTAGAAATTCAAGTACTATATTGAATAAATATGGGGAGAGAGGGGCAGCCTTGTCTAGTAGCTGGTTTTAGTGGGATTTCTTCAAGTTTCTCTCTATTTAGTTTGATGTTGGCTACTGGTTTGCTGTACATTGCTTTTACTCTGTTTAGGTATGGGCCTCAAATTACCACTATTTGCAGATGATATGATAACGTACTTAAGTGACTCAAAAAAGTCCACCAGACAGCTCCTACAGATGATAAACAACTTCTGCAAAATAGACAGATATAAAATGAACTCAAACAAATCAGTAGCCTTCCTTTACTCAAAGGATATACAGGTTGAGAAAGAAACTAGGGAAATGACACCCTTCACAACAGTCACAAACAATATAAAGTATCTTGGTGTGACTCTAATCAAACAAGTGAAAGATTTGCATGACAAGAACTTCAAGTCTCTGAAGAAAGAAATCAAAGACCTCAGAAGATGCAAAGATCTCTCATGCTCATTGATTGGCATGGTCAATATAGTAAAAACGGCCATCTTGCTAAAGCAATCTAGAGATTCAATGAAATCCCCTTTAAAATCCCTACTCAATTCTTAACAAAATTAGAAAAAGCAATTCTCAAATTTATCTGGAATAACAAAAACCAAGGATATCGAAAACTTCTCAAGAGTAAAAGAACTGGGGGAATCAGTATCCCAGACCTTAAGCAATACTACAGAGCAATAGTGTTAAAAAACTGCATGGTCTTGGTACAGTAACAGGCAGGTAGATCAATGGAATAGAATTGAAGACCCAGAAATGAACCTGCACACCTATGGTCACTTGATTGTTAACAAAGGAGCTAAAATCATCCAGTGGAGAAAAGATAGCCTTTTCAACAAATGGTACTGGCTCAACTGTCAGCTAGCATACAGAAGAATGTAAATCAATCCATTCTTATATCCTTGTACTAAGCTCAAGTCCAAGTAGATCAAGGACCTTCACATAAAACCAGACTGAAACTAATAGAAAAGAAACTGGGGAAGAGACTTGAACACATGAGCACAGGGGAAAATTTCTTGAATAGAACACCAATAGCCTGTGCTCTAAGATCAAGACTTGACAAATGGGACCTCATAAAATTACAACATTTCTGTAAGGCAAAGGACACTGTCAATAGGACAAAACAACAACCAACAAATTGGAAAAAGATCTTTACCAACCTTACATCCAAGAGAGAGCTAATATCCAATATGTACAAAGAACTCAAGAAGATAGACTCAGAGAAATAAATAATCTTATTAAAATGTGGGGTACAGAGCTAAACAAAGAATTTTCACCTGAGGAATATCAAATGGCTGAGAAGCACATAAAGAAATGTTCAAAATCCTTAGTCATCAGGGAAATTTAAATCAAAACAACCCTGAGATTTCACCTCACATCAATCAGAATGGCTAAGTTCAAAATCTCAGGAGACAGCAGGTGCTGGTGAGGATGTGGAGAAAGAGGAACACTCCTCTACTGCTGGTGGGTTTGCAAGCTTGTACAACCACTCTGGAAATCAGTTTGACAGTTCCTCAGAAAAGTGGGCACGATACTGCTGAAAGACCCTGTTATACCACTCCTGGGCATATACCCAGAGGATTTTCCAGCATGTAATTAGGACGCATGCTCCACTATGTTCATAGCAGCCCTATTTATAATAGCCAGAAGCTGGAAAAAAAGCCCAGATGTTTCTCAAAAGAGGCATGGATACTGAAAATGTGTTATATTTACACAATGGAGTACTATTTATCTATTAAAATCAATGAATTCATGAAATTCCTAGACAAATGGATGGAACTGGAAAATATCATCCTGAGTGAGGTAACCCAATCACAAAAGAACCCACATGGTATTATGCACTCACTGATAACTGGATATTAGCCCAGATGCTTGGAATACCCAAGATACATTTTACACATCAAATGATGCCCTGGAAGGAGGAAGAACAAAGTATGGATACTCTTGTACTTCATAGAAAAGAAAACAAAATACCCTCAGGAGGAGATACAGAGACAAAGTATGGAGCAGATTCTGTGGGAAAGACCATCCAGAGACTACCCCTTCCAGAGATCCATCCCATATACAGTTTACAAAACCCAGACACTATTATTGATGCTCACAAGTGCTTGCTGACTGAAGTTGGATATAGCTGTCACCTGGGAGGCTCTGCTAGTATATGAGAAATACAGAGAGGGACACTCTCAGCTAGCCACTGAACTGAGAGGGAAGCAGGAGAGGGTTGATTGGGGAAGGGGAGATGGCTTATAGAATTTTTTGAGGGGAGGAGAGGAGATAGGAAAGGGGATAACATTTGAAATGCAAATAAAAAATACATCTAATAAAAAATCTCTAGTGATTACTCTGGTTTCTTTATGAAAGCACATCTTGTATCACTTGAAAATATCTCACAGATTCCATAGGAGCAGTGGTGTGGAGGATCATGGGAACTTTGGAAACAGTGTGGACATCAAGCAAAGATAGAATAATTCAGTAAGTTTTATTGCTCTCCCCTTCACTTTCCCTTAGTCGATATGTGACATTTGCTACCTTTTTTATGATAATTGCTGTATGATTGTTTTTAATTTATTTAAGTTTTAAGAAGATTAAATTACACAAAGGAAGAAGAATTGCAGTTGGATTTTAATATTTAACTGTAAGTATGAACCAACATATAATCAAGAAACAGCAGAAAAAAGAGGCTTTTCCATATTGTGAGGCTGAAGTATTTGTGGTATGGTCTAGATTGGCATATAAATATCTGATGACTACTTCTTACCGTCTTCCATTTAGGTATGTAACCTTTCAACATCACTAATTCTTTAAATATCCTAGAAATTGTCTTTGGAAGTCTGAAAACATCAAGAGAAATTTTAGTATTTTCACCTGTCTAAGTAACTATACCTTTACCTCCATGCCTAGACACTTCCCACCACACATACTTTTTTCTCTATCTCAACTCTTCTTTCTCAAGGAGACATTGATATACTTACTTTACAGAATAGTTAATTCTGAATATTTCATGGAATTGGACTCATGTCCTAAGTAGTTTCATGTGCCTGTTTTTTTCTTTTCTTGGTAATGTATTCAGGATTCATCAATGTTTGCACTGATATTAGTAGCTAATTTTTTTCTATGAAAAATTGTACAGGCATAACATATTTTGCTTGTATATTCCTGAATTGATGGCTATTGAATTATTATCATATTTTGACTGTTATGAATAATGCACTATGAAGTATCAAGTACAAGTTTTTATATGAATATGTGTCTTCATTTTTTCAGAAAGTAATTAATCAACTGACTTTATGGAACTATACATTTAATTTCTAAATGAATGGTATTTTATATCATATAAAGAATAAAAAGCAATTGTAGTTTTTTCTATGTTGTTCCAAACCTTTGATATTGGATTATTAATTTTTATCCCTATTAATAGGAATTATTTTATCAATAAGGAATTCTTGAAAAAAATTAAAACAGGTCAAAACATATCTTTTAAAACAGAAATAAGGCTATTATAGTAGCCAGAAGCTGAAAACAACCCAGGTGTCCCTCAACAGAAGAATGGATACTGAAAACATGGTTTATTTATATAATGGAATACTTCTCAACGATTAAAAGCAATGATTTCATGAAATTCACAGGAAAATGGATTGAAGTAGAATATATCATCCTGAGTGAGATAACTCAGACACAAAAGAACCCACATAGTGTGTACTCACTGATAAGTGTATCTTAGCCTGAAATTTCATAATATACATGGTACAATCTGCAATCCATATGGAGCATAAGGAAAAGGAAAGCCAAAGTGAAGATGCTTGAGTCCTACATTGAAGGGGGAACAAAATAATCACAGGGGATAGAGAGAGGGATGGATATGAAAGGGAGAAAGGAGGGAGAGGGAAATAGGGGGTACAGGATCAGGTATTGGAAGGGACAGTAGAGAAGTACAGAAGGTCAGGAAATTGAATGGAAATATGTAGCAGTGGGAATGGGAAACTGGGGGTAGCCCAGATGCCAGAAAAACTAGAGACTACCCAGAGTGATGACTTTAGCTGAAATACCCAACAAAGGAGAGAGAACCTGTAGAGAACATCTCCAGTAGATAGGCACAGTCCCCAGTTGAGTGATGGGGCCACCCACCCATCTCAAAATATTTAAACCAGAAGTAGTGTTCCTGTCCAAGAAAAAGACAGATTTTTTTTTTTACAGAGACCAAAGGAAGGTCATCCATAGACCACCCCACCTAGGCATGGATCCCATCTGAAGACACCAAACCCAGACACTATTGCTGATGCCAAGAAAGATTTGCTGTCAGGAGACTGATATAGCTGTTCCCTGACAGGTTGTCTGTGCACCTGACAAATGCAAACACAGATACTCACAGCCAACCATTGGACTGAGGCAGGAACTCCAATGGAAGAGCTAGGGGAAAGATTGCAAAGAGATGAAGGGGATTGTAACTCCATAGGAAAAACAGTATCAACTAACTGGACCACACAGGGCTCCCAGGGACTAAAACACAAATCAAGAATATACATGGAAGGATGCTTGGCACCAGATGCATATGTAGCAGAGGATGGCTTTATCTGACACCAATATGAGGGAGTCCCTTGGTCCTGTGGAGTCTTGATATTGTAGGGGGATGTTGAAATGGTGAAGCAGGAGGGGGTGAATGGGTGGAGGAGCATCCTCAAAGATGCAAATGGGAGCAGGAAGATGGGGGGATTGGGAGAGGGATTGGAGGGATAACATGGAAAGGGGATATCATTTGAAATGCAAATGAATAAAATGATTTTTTAAAAAAGGATAACTAATGCAGTTATCTACAGGAACTAGATGAGATGTAAGCTATTGAATTTGGGGTGCTTTTGTTGCTTCTTTGTTTGCTTGCTAGCTTTCTTGCTTGTTCTGAGACCAAGTCTTTATGTGGTTCTGTGGCTGTTGCTGGCCTAGTTACTACAAAGACCATGCTCACCTTGAATCACAGGCGACCACCTGATTCTGCCTGTAGAGTGCTGGAATTATAGGTGTGTATCATCATCCTCAGCCCTTCAGCTACAGTATACTTGTAATTATTTTCTAATTTTGTGAAGTCACTGATAATAAGCATATTTTAACTACTTTGTACTTTAATTTTCTTTACTTCTTATTTGATCAGTCTGAATAATGCTGTATGATTCATGTTTTCTTGTGTGGATTCTTTCTTTCTGCTCCCTCCTGTTTGTTTATTTGTAGATCAAATTTGTAGATCAAAGCTCTCAGCTACTGTTCTAATGCCATGCCTGGTAATCAGCTGCAATGATCCTGACCAAATGGATTAGATTTCAGAAGTGTAAGTAAGCCCCAATAAAATTATTCTTCTATAATTATTCTCTGTAGAATATGCAATGATAGAGAGATATCGAAAATCATAGGGTGTCTATCAAGGGTTTTACCTATTCCTTTGTATCTGTGAATTGCCATAGCTCCTGACCTATGTTGGAACTCCATACAACCCTTTCCTATCCATGCTAGGATAATAACTGAATTCTACATATCTTTTTTTTTATTCGATATATTTTTTATTTACATTTCAAATGATTTCCCCTTTCCTAGCCCTCCCACTCCCAGAAGGTCCCGTAAGTCCCCTTCTCTCCCCCTGTCCTCCCACCCACCCCTTCCAACTTCTCCGTTCTGGTTTTGCTGAATACTGCTTCACTGAGTCTTTCCAGAACATGGGGCCACTCTTCCTTTCTTCTTGTACCTCATTTGATGTGTAGATTATGTTTTGGGTATTCCAGGTTTCTAGGTTAATATCCACTTATTAGTGAGTGTATACCATGATTCACCTTTTGCGTCTGGATTACCTCACTTAGTATGATGTTCTCTACCTCCATCCATTTGCCTAAGAATTTCATAAATTCATTGTTTCTAATGGCTGAATAGTACTCCATTGTGTAGATGTACAACATTTTTTGCATCCACTCTTTTGTTGAGGGATACCTGGGTTCTTTCCAGCATCTGGCAATTACAAATAGGGCTGCTATGAACAAAGTAGAGCATGTATCCTTATTACATGGTGGAGAATCCTCTGGGTATATGCCCAGGAGTGGTATAGCAGGATCTTCTGGAAGTGAGGTGCCCAGTTTTCAGAGGAACCACCAGACTGATTTCCAGAGTGGTTGTACCAATTTGCAACCCCACCAGCAGTGGAGGAGTGTTCCTCTTTCTCCACACCCTCTCCAACACCTGCTGTCTCCTGAATTTTTAATATTAGCCATTCTGACTGGTGTGTAAGGTGAAATCTCAGGGTTGTTTTGATTTGCATTTCCCTAATGACTAATGAAGTTGAGGATTTTTTTAAGATGCTTCTCCACCATCCAAAGTTCTTCAGGTGAGAATTCTTTGTTTAACTCCGTACCCCATTTTTTAATAGGGTTGTTTGGTTTTCTGGAGTCTAAGTTCTTGAGTTCTTTATATATATATATTGGATATTAGCCCTCTATCTGATGTAGGATTGGTGAAGATCTTTTCCCAATTTGTTGGTTGCCGATTTGTCCTCTTGATGGTGTCCTTTGCCTTACAGAAACTTTGTAACCTTATGAGGTCCCATTTGTCAATTCTTGCGCTTAGAGCACATGCTATTGGTGTTTTGTTCAGAAACTTTCTCCCTGTACCGATGTCCTCAAGGGTCTTCCCCAGTTTCTTTTCTATTAGCTTCAGAGTGTCTGGCTTTATGTGGAGGTCCTTGATCCATTTGGATTTTAGCTTAGTACAAGGAGACAAGAATGGATCAATTTGCATTCTTCTGCATGCTGACCTCCAGTTGAACCAGCACCATTTGTTGAAAAGGCTATCTTTTTTCCATTGGATGTTTTCAGCCTCTTTGTCGAGGATCAAGTGGCCATAGGTGTGTGGGTTCATTTCTGGATCTTCAATCCTGTTCCATTGATCCTCCTGCCTGTCACTGTACCAATACCATGCAGTTTTTAAAACTATTGCTCTGTATTATTGCTTGAGGTCAGGGATACTGATTCCCCCAGACTTTCTTTTGTTGCTGAGAATACTTTTAGCTATCCTGGGTTTTTTGTAATCCAGATGTATTGGATAATTGCTCTTTCTAACTCTGTGAAGAAATGAGTTGGGATTTTGATGGGTATTACATTGAATCTGTAGATAACTTTTGGCAAAATGGCCATTTTAACTATATTGATTCTACCAATCTATTAGCATGGGAGGTTTTCCCATTTTTTGAGGTCTTCTTCCATTTCCTTTTTGAGACTCTTGAAGTTCTTGTCATACAGATCTTTCACATGTTTGGTAAGAGTCAACCCAAGATACTTTATACTGTTTGTGGCTATTGTGAAGGGGGTCATTTCCCTAATTTCTTTCTCAGCTTGGTTATCCTTTGAGTATAGGAAGGCCACTGATTTGCTTGAGTTGATTTTATAACCTGCCACTTTGCTGAAGCTGTTTATCAACTGTAGGAGTTCTCTAGTGGAGTTTTTTGGGTCACTTAGGTAGACTATCATGTCATCTGCAAATAATGATAGTTTGACTTCTTCCTTTCCAATTTGTATCTCTTTGACCTCCTTATGTTGTCGAATTGCCCGAGCTAGTACCTCAAGTACCATATTGAAAAGATAAGGAGAAAGGGGACAGCCCTGGCTAGCCCCTGAATTTAATGGGATTGCTTCAAGTTTCTCTCCATTTAGTTTGATGCTGGCTACCTGTTTGCTGTATATTGCTTTTACTATGTTTAGGTATGGGCCTTGAATTCCTGTTCTTTCCAAGACTTTAAGCATGAAAGGATGCTGAATTTTGTCAAATGCTTTTACAGCATCCAATGAAATGACCATGTGGTTTTTTTCTTTGAGTTTGTTTATGTAGTGGATTGCATTGATGGATTTCCATATAGTGAACCAACCCTGCATTCCCGGGATAAAGCCTACTTGATCCTCGTGGATGATTGTTTTGATGTGTTCTTGGATTCGGTTGGCAAGAATTTTATTGAGTATTTTTTCATCGATGTTCATAAGGAAATTGGTCTGAAGTTCTCTTTCTTTGTTGGATCTTTGTGTGGTTTTGGTATCAGCATAATTGTGGCTTCATAGAAGGAATTGGGTAGTGTTCCTTCTGTTTCTATTTTGTGGAATAATTTGAAGAGTATTGGTGTTAACTCTTCTTTGAAGGTCTGATAGAATTCTGCACTGAAACCATCTGGTCCTGTGCTTTTTTTGGTTGGAAGACTTTCTATGACTCCTTCATTTTCTTTAGGCATTATGTGACTGTTTAGATGATCTATTTGGTCCTGATTTAATTTTGGTACTTGGTATCTGTCAAAGAAATTGTCCATTTCTTCCAGATTCTCCAGTTGTGCTGAGTACAGGCTCTTGTAGTAAGATCTGATGATTTTTTGGATTTCCTCAGTTTCCGTTGTTATATCTCCCTTTTCAGTTCTAAGTTTGTTAATTTGGATACTTTCTCTGTGCCCTTTGGTCAGTCTGGCTAAGGGTTTATCTATCTTGCTGATTTTCTCAAAGAACCAGCTCCTGGTTTTGTTGATTCTTTGTATGGTTCTCTTTGTTTCTACTTGATTGATTTCAGCCCTGAGTTTGATGATTTCCTGCCTTCTACTCCTCCTGGGTGAAATAGTTTCTTTTTGTTCCAGGTCTTTCAGGTGTGTCATTAAGCTGGTAGTGTATGCTCTCTCCATTTTCTTTTTGGAGGCACTCAGGGCTATGAGTTTTCCTCTTAGCACTGCTTTCATTGTGTCCCATAGATTTGGGTATGTTGTGTCTTCATTTTCATTGTGTTCTAAAATGTCTTTAATTTCTTTCTTTAGTTCTTCCTTGACCAAGGTATCATTGAGTAGAATATTGTTCAATTTCCACGTGTGTGTGGGTTTTCTGTTGTTTTTGTTGCTATTGAAGACCACTTTTACTCCATAGTGATCTAATAGGAGGCATGGGATTAGTTTGATCTTATATTTGTTGAGGTCTGTCTTGTGACCAATTATATGTTCGATTTTGGAGAAGGTACCATGAGGTGCTGAGAAAAAGGTATTCTTTTGCTTTAGGATAGAATGTTCTATATATATCTGTTAAATCTAATTGGTCCAAAGCTTCAATTAGTTTCATTGTGTCCCTGTTTAGTTTCTGTTTTCCTGATCGGTCCATTGAGGAAAGTGCAGTGTTAAAGTCACCCACAATTATTGTGTTAGGTGCAATGTGTGCTTTGAGCTTTAATAAAGTTTCTTTTACGAAAGAGGGTGCCCTTGCATTTGGAGCATAGATGTTCAGGATTGAGAGTTCTTCTTGTTGTATTTTTCCTTTGACCAGCAAGAAGTGTCCCTCAGAGTCTCTTTTGATGACTTTGGGTTGAAAGTCAATTTTATCTGATATTACAATGGCTACTCCAGCTTGTTTCCTGACACCATTTGCTTGTAAAATTGTCTTCCAGCCTTTTACTCTAAGGTAGTGTTTGTCTTTGCCCTTAGGTGTGTTTCCTGTAAGCAGCAAAATGTAGGGTCCCGTTTAAGTATCCAGTAAGTTATTCTATGTCTTTTTACTGGGGCATTGAGTCCATTGATGTTAAGAAATATCAAGGAATAGTGATTGTTACTTCCTGTCATTTTTGAAGTTATTTTTTAATTTTGATTGGTTAACTTCTTTTGGGTTTGATGAAAGGTTACTATCTTGCTTTTTCCAGGGTGAAATTTCCCTCTTTGTATTGCTGTTTTCCTCCTATTATCCTTTGTAGGGCTGGGTTTGTGGATAGATATTGGGTAAACTTGGTTTTTTTCATGGAATATCTTAGTTTCTCCATCTATGGTGATTGAGAGTTTTGCTGGATATAGTTGTTTTGGCTGGCATTTGTGTTCTCTTAGAGTCTGCATGATATCAGCCCAGGATCCTCTAGCCTTCATAGTCTCGGGTGAAAAGTCTGCTGTGATTCTGATAGGTCTTCCTTTATATGTTACTTGGCCTTTTTCTCTTACTGCCTTTAATATTCTTTCTTTGTTTAGTACAATTGGTGTTTTGATTATTATGTGACGGGAAGTATTTCTGTTCTAGTCCAGTCTGTTTGGAGTTCTGTAGGCTTCTTGTATATTCATGGGCATCTCTCTCTTTAGGTTAGGGAAGTTTTCTTCCATAATTTTATTGAAGATATTTGCTGGCCCTTTAAGTTGTAAATCTTCACTCTCATCTATGCCTATAATCCTTAGGTTTGGTCTTCTCATTGTGTCCTGGATTTCCTGGATATTTTGGGTTACAAGCTTTTTGCTTTTTGCATTTTCTTTAACTGTTGAGTCCATGGTTTCTATGGTATCTTCATCTGAGATTCTTTCTTCTATATCTTGTATTCTGTTGTTGATATTTGCATCTATGTCCACTGATTTCTTCCCAAGACTTTCTATCTCCAAAGTTGTCTCCCTTTGAGTTTTCTTAGTTGTTTCTACTTCTGATTTTAGATCCTGGATGGTTTTGCTTAGCTCCTTCACTTGCTTGTTTTTGCTTTCCTGTAATTCGTTAAGAGATTTTTGTGTTTCCTCTTTCATGACCTCAGCCTGTTGACCAAAGTTCTCCTGTATTTCTTAAGTGTTTTTTGTGTTTCCTCATTATTGGCTTTTGTATTTTCCTGGATTTCTTTCAATGATTTTTGTGTTTCCCTTGCAAGGGCTTCTAACTTTTGATCCATTTTCTCCTGAATTTCTTTAAGTATGTCCTTCATGTGTTCCTGTACCAGCATCATGACCAGTGATTTTAAATCCAAATCTTGTTTTACTAGTGTGATGGGGTATCCAGGACATGCTGGTAAAGGAGAATTGGGTTCAGATGTTGCCCTCTTGCCTTGATTTCTGTTAGGGACATTCCTGTGTTTGCCTTTTGCCATCTAGTTCTCACTGGTGTTAGTTGATGTTGTCAATGCTGGACTCACCAGTGCAAGCTGCCCCTTCCCAGGTGGCCTCTGGTGCACAGCTTACCTCCTGGACTGCCTGGAGACAGGGTGTTGTTGTCCAGGCTGTTCAGACCCTGAAGTAGACACCTGAAGGCTCCTGCTGGGGCCCACTGGATTCACAGGAGCACACTGACCTCTCCCCAATGGCCGCCCGGAAAACCCACTTGCCTTTTTCAGGACCTGGAGATGAGGTGCTGCTGCTCAGGCTGATCTGGATCTGGAAGCGGAGAGGTCTGAGGGCTACCGCCAGAGGCCTCAGGACCAAAGCCTAAGCTCTGTGCCACAGGAAGGAGCTGTGCTGTGAGCTCCCAGACTGCCTCTGGGTGCACACCAGGTCTCCTGCACTTCCTGGAGACCGAGCACTGAGTCCCAGGCTGTTCAGATCCCAAAGCAGGTGCCTGAAGGCTCCCGCTGGGGCCCGCTGGATTCACCAGAGCACACCGACTTCTCCTGCTGGCTGCCCGGAAGCCCCACTTGCCTCCCCCAGGACCTGGAGATGTGGTGCTGGCACTCAGGCTGATCTGGATCCGAAGTGGAGAGGCCTGAGGGCCACTGCCAGAGGCCTCAGGACTGAAGCCCAAGCTCTGCACCACAGGAAAGAGCTGTGCTGTGAGCTCCCAGACTGCCTCTCGACTTCTACATATCTTGTATATGTAGAAACAACTGTTATGAGTCCATGTGTTTAACTCCGCTTTTATGTCCAGTAAACAATTTCAGTATAGTCATCTACCACTTTTGACTTTTACAATCTTTCTGATCCCTCCTCTGCAATGATGCCCAAGCCTTAAAGAGGAAGAGAAAGATGATATACACGTCCCATTTAGGACCTGCCATACTGCAGTAACTCATTCTCTGTATATATATATATGTCTCTGTACTGATCATCATCTAATACAAAAAGATGTTCTGATTAGAAGTGAGAGATGAACTAGTATATGTGTATGCACTAATACATGGATTGAGTTTTATCCCCATTTGCCTGAATAATAGTACTTTGTTACCCCCTATGATCTAACATGTTTTTGATCCAATTGATGATACCACACTGAATATTTTACTTGTGGACAATTTTTTAAATCAAATAAAATATATGTTGGTGTTCCATTTGTGAACAGATATTACCAGGCTAGTCATTATTGAAGATTTCAGGTTTCACAGATATACAAAATTGTTTATTATTTTTCTTTCTGAAAGTATGTATAAAATGTCACAGCACTATGAAAGTTACTTCACTTGGGTGAAGGTTCTAGGTTTATACAAGCTATAGTTCTGTCCTGTGATTGAAATATGTGGTGTCTTGAACAACAGGATCTTGCCACCAAATTAAAGAAGGTACCCTAGAGCAATGTCAATGAGTTGTAATTTTTGAAGAGGATCAATATGCTCCACTGCCTAACAACTCCAAATAAAGCAAACTATTTTTGGCACTAGATTTTTTTTTATTCAGTAGCCTGTTGTATCTAGTAATAACAGCCCCTCCACCTTCTATAGTTACCACATTCAAACTTTATATTTAATAGCTTAAAGTTTCTTGCAGTTTATTGAGATTTTTTTTATCTACTTTGAAATGGTTTTTGTCCATATAGGAAATATTAATTAAATTTTCCTTTTTTATATGTACTATCCATTTTTAACATTCTTAAAGAGGTTATCATTTTTTTACATGATTTTTCATACCTTTTTGTAGAAAGGGATGCCTGCAGCTTCACGGGTATACTTCTGAATCATGTACACTATAATATCTAAATTTCCTGGGACCTCTTGAGGGTTAGGTACATCATCTATGAATGAACATGGACCCCAGAAGCCCTCTGCTATATGTGTGTTGGGCCTCGTAGCAGCTGCTGTATGTTTCCTGTTTGGTGATCCAGTGTTTGAGAGATATCTAGAGTCCAGACTGATTGAGACTGCTGGTCCTCCTATGGGGTTGCCCTTATCCTCAGCTTCTTTTGGCCTTTACCTAATTCAATGATAAAGTTCAGCTGCTTCAGTCCATTGGTTGGGTCTAAATATCTGCATCTGACTCTTTCAGCTGTTTGTTGGGTTTTCCAGAGTGCAGTTATGCTAGGTTCCGTTTAGTGAGTGCTCCATAGCCTCAATAATAGTATCAGGCCTTGAGATCACCCATGAATCTGGATCCCAATTTTAGCCTGCTGCTGGACCTTCTTTTCCTCAGACTCCTCTCCATTTCCATCCCTGTAATTCATTCATGTCATTTTGCATCTGAGTTACTTCACTCAAGATAATATTTCCTAGTTCCATCCATTTGCCTGCAGAACTCAGGATATCCTCATTCTTAATTGTAGCATAGTATTCCATTATGTAAATGAACCATATTTTCTGTATCCATTCTTCTGTTGTGGGACATATAGGTTGTTTTCAACTTCTGGCTATCAAAAATAAGTCTGCTATGAACATAATGGAACATGTGCCCCTGGGCCATGGTGGGGGCATCTATTGTGTATATTCCCTAGTGTAATATAGCTGGGCATTCAGGTAGAACTATTTCCAATTTTCTGAGGAACCTCCAGATTTATTGCCAGAGTGGTTTTACCAGTTTGCTATCCCATCAGCAATGGAGGAGTGTTCCTCTTTCTCCACATCCTCTCCAACATGTGTTGTCACCTGAGGCTTTGATCTTAGCCATTCTGATTTGTGTAAGGTGAAATTTCAGGATCATTTTGATTTGCATTTCTCTGATCGCTAATGACTTTGATCATTTCTCTAGGTGCTTGTCAGCCATTCAAGATTTCTCAGTTAAGAAATCTCAGTTTAGTTCTATTCCCCATTTTTTGACTGGGTTGTTTGCTTTTTTGATGATTAACTTCTTGAGTTCTTTATATGTTTTGAATATTAGCCCTCTGCAGGATGTGGGGTTAGTGAAGTTATTTTTTTTTCCCATTCTGTAGGTTGCCATTTTGTCTTATGACTATGTTATTTGCATTACAGAATCTTTCCAGTTTTATGAGGTCACATTTATTAATTCTTGATCATAGAACATGAGCTATTGGGGTTCTACTTAGGAAATTTCCCCCTGAGTTCAAGAGTTCAAGACTCTTTCCCACTTTCTCTTCTATTAGATTCAGTATATCTGGTTTTACGTTGAGGTCCTTGATTCACTTGGACCTAAGCTTTGTGTAAGGTGACAAAAATGGGTCTATTTTCATTTTTCTAATACAAACAGCCATTTAGACAAGCATCATTTATTGAAACTGCTTTCTTATTTCCATTTTTAGTGTCTTTGTCAACCATCAAGTGTCTGTTAATGAATGGTTTTATTTCTGGGTCTTCAAGTACATTCCATTGGTCAATATGTCTGTCTCTGAATGAATACCTTGTAGTTTTGATCACTATTGTTCTGTAGTAAAGCTTGAGGTCAGGAATGGTGATTTCTTCAGCTGTTTTCTTCATTATTAAGAATTTTTTCACTACTCTGGAATTTTTGCCTTGCCAGATGAATTTGAAAATTGCTCCTTCCATGTCTTTGAAGGAATGTGTTGAGATTTTGATGGGGATTAAAATGAATCTATAGATTGCCTTTGGTAGGATGGCCATTTTTATTAATGTTATTTCTGCCAATCCATGAGCTTGGGAAATCTCTCCATTTTCTGAGATCTCCTTTGATTTCTTTCTTGAGTGACTTGAAATTGTTGTCATGCAAGTCTTTCATTTGGTTAGGGTTACCCCAAGATATTTGCTATTAGTTGTGGCTATTGAGAAGGGAGTTCTTTCCATAAATTTTTTCTCAGCCTGTTTATAATTTGTATAAAGGAAGGCTTCTGGTTTATTTGAATTCATTTAATATCAGGCCATTTTGCTGAAGTTATTTATCAGCACGAAAATTTCTCCTGTAGAATTTTTGGGTTTGCTTAGGTATACAATCATATAATCTGCAAATAGTGATACATTTGTTTCTTCTTTGCAAATTTATATCCCCTTGATCTCTTTTTATTTTTCTAGCTAGTACTTCTATTACTATATTGAATAGATACAAGGAGAGTGGACATTATTTTCTTGTCTCTGATTTCAGTGGGATTGCTTCAAGTATTCTCCATTTAATTTGATATTGGCTGTTGGTTTGCAGTAAATTGGTTTTGTTATGTTTAGGTATGGGCCTTGAATTCCTAATCTCTCCAATACTTTTAACATGAAGGGGTGTTCCATTTTGTCAAATGTTTTTTCTGCATCTAAGGAGATGATCCAGTGTTATATTTTTCTTTGAGTTTGTTTATATAGTAGATTATGTTAATGGATTTTTGTGTATTGAACCAACCTTGCATCACTGGGATGAAGTCTACTTGATCGTGGTGAAAGATGGTTTTGATGTGTCCATGGATTCTGTTTGTAAGAATTTTATTGAGTATTTTTGCATTAATATTCATAAGCAAGATTGGTCTGAAGTTCTCTTTATTGCTTGGGTCCTTGTGTGGTTTAGGTATCAGCATAATTGTGGCTTCATAGAAAGAGATAGTGTTTTGTATCTTTCTATTTTATGGAATAGTTTGAGGAAAATTGGTATCAGGTCTTCTATGAAGGTCTCATAGAAGTCTGCACTAAAACCTTCAGGCCCTGAGTTTTTTTTGGTTGGGAGGTTTTTAATGACTTCTTTTATTTCCTTGTGTGATATGTGCCTGTTTAGATAGTTTACCTGCTCTTGATTTAACTTTTGTATGGGGTATCTGTCTAGAAAATCATCCATTTCATCCAGATTTTCAAGTTTTGTTGTATATAGTCTTTTATAGTAGGATCTGATAATTTTGAATTTCCTTCATTTCTGTTGTTATGTCTCCCTTTTAATTTCTGATTTTGTTAATTTGGATACTGCCTCTCCACCCTTTAGTTAGTTTGCCTAGGGTTTTATCTATATTCATGATTCTATCAAAGAACCAGCTTTTGGTTTTGTTGATTGTTTGTATATTTTTCTCTATTTCCATTTGGGTGATTTTAGCCATGAGTTTGTCCATTTCCTACCTTCTATTCCTCTTGAGTGAGTTTGCTTCATTTTGTTCTAGAGCAGTTAGGTGTGTTGTTAAGTTTTTAGTGTAAGATCTCTCCAGTTTCTTTACCAGGGAACTTATTGCTATGATTTTCCTCTTAGCACAGTTTTCATTGTGTCCTATAAGTTTGGGTTTGATATGTCAACATTTTTTTTATATTTTAGGAAGTCTTTAATTTCTTTCTTTATTTCTTCCCTGACCAAGTTATCATTGAGAAAAGAGTTGTTCACTTTCTATGTGTGTGACCTCCCCCAGCCCACTGTTCTCAAGAATAGCAGCCAGCAACCTGATCTGCTGCTTCATTGAAGAACAAGAAGAACCAGTTTCCAGCCTTCAGGGGAGGGGCTTGGCCTGCCTTTGTATCTTGGGGAGATGCATTAAAGATGGAGAGTTGAACCAGAAGCCTTGTTTTTGTCTCTCTTCAAGTGTTTTCTCTTGCCACCTGTTCCTATACCCATTTTTCCTTCCAGGGAACCCACCATTAGAATGCAGGAGCTGGACTCTACATATGTGTATATGTGTTTCTGTAGGTTTTGCTGTTATTGACGATCAACCTTAGGCCATGGTGATTTGATAAGATGCATGGGAATTATCTCAATATTCTTGTATTGGTTGAGATTTGTTTTATGACCAATTATATGGTTGATTTCAGAAAAGGTACCATGAAGTACTGAGAAGATGCATCCTTTTGTTTTAGAGTGAAATGTTCTGCAAATATCTGTTAAATCCATTTGGGTCATAATCTCTCTTACTTTCACTCTGTCTCTGGTTTCTGTTTCAATGACCTGTCAAATGGTGAGAGTGGGGTCTTGAATTCTCCCAAAATTATTGTGTTGGTTTCAATGTATGTTTTGGGTTTTAGTAAAGTTTCTTTTATGAATGTGCATGCTCTATCATTTGGGGCATAGATGTTCAGAATTGATACTTTCTCTTGGTGAATTTTCCCCTTGATGAACATGAAGTGTCTTTCTTAATCACACTTGATAACTTTTGGTTGAAAGTCTATTTTAGACCCAGGCATTGGGTGTGCGTGCCTTTAGTCCAAGCACTTGGGAGGCAGATGCAGGAGGTTTTCTGAGTTCCAGGTCAGCTTGGTATACAGAATGAGTTCCAGGACAGCTAGGACTACACAGATAAATCCTGTCTCAAAAACAAACAAACAAACAAAACAAAAAAGGAAAGAAAAGGAAAAAAAGAAAGTCTATTTTATTGGATATTTTAAGATGGAACTCCAGCTTATTTCCTGGGACTATTTGTTTGGAAGACCTTTTTCTATCATTTAATTCTGAGATATGTCTTTGTTTTTGAGGTATGTTTCTTATATGCAGCAAAATGCTGGATCTTGCTTGCATATCCAGTCTATTAGCTTATATCTTTTTATAGGTGAGTTGAGTCAATTAATATTGAGATGCATTAAAGAAAGATGACTATTGGATACTGATATGTTTGTTTTTGTAGGTGACTTTATGTGCTTTTGGTTCTCTCCGTTTCACTTTGTTGTGAGATGCTTAATATTTTTCCCTTTCTTTGGTACAAATACTTTCCTTTTATTGGAGTTTTCCTTCTAGAATCCTCTGTATGGCTGGATTAGTAGACAGATTCTGTTTGAATTTGATTTTCTCCTGGAATATTTTGGTTTCCCCATTTATGTTGACTGAGAGTGTTTTTGGATATAGTAGCCTGAGCTGGCATTTGTGTTTTCTTAGAGTCTGCATGTCCTCTGACCAGGCTCTTCTGGCTTTTATAGTCTCTATTGAGAAGGCTGGTATAATTCTGTTAGGAATATCTTTGTTACCTTGACCTTTTCCCTTGCAGCTTTTAATATTCTGTCTTTGTTCTATGCATTTCGCATTATGGTTATTATGTGATGAGAAGATTTTCTTTTCTGGTCTCATTTATTTGGTATTCTATAAGCTTCTTGTCCCTTTATGGTCATCTCTTCCTTTAGGTTGGGGAAGTTTTCTTCTATGATTTTGTTGAAGACATTTACAGGTCCTTTGAGTTGGGAATCTTTATTCTCCTCTATTCCAATTATTCTTAGATTTGGTCTTTTCACTGTGTCCTGAATTTCCTGGATGCTTTGGGTTAGGAATTTTTCATGGTTTGAATTTTCTTTTACAGTTGTGTCAGTCTCTTTAATGGTATCTTCTACACCTGAGATTCTCTCTTCTATCTCTTGTATTCTGTTGCTAATACTTTTATTTGTAATTCTTGACTTTTTTCCTAGGTTTTTCATTTCCCAGTTTGCCTCCATTTTTGTTTTCTTTATTGTTTCTACTTGTACTGTTAGGTCTTAGATCACTATTTCAATTTCTTCCCTTGTTTACCTGTGCTTTTCTGTGTTTCTTTCAGTGAGTTATTGATAGCCTCCTTAAAGGACTCTATTATCTTGATGAGGTAGGATTTTAGGACAGATTCCTGATTTTCAGATGTGTTGTATTCAGGGCTTGCTGTGGTGAGAGAATTGGGTTCTGATGATGCCCTCATATATTGGCTTCTGTGGCTTATGGTCTTGTGCTTTCCTTTTTCCATCTGGATATCCCTGGTGTTTGTTGATCTGGGTGACCCTCTGGAGTCTCCCTCTTTTGTCCCTGGATCGCTTCTGATCTGGTAGGCCTGCATCCCTGGCTGTAGCAGACCATCTGTGGGGCTTTCCAACTTATAGCTCTTCAGAGGGGCAGAGAAGCTGCTGACTTCTTGCCTGGCCACAGTAGATCTTCTGGGAGGTCTTCAGACTGTTGGGTCTTCAGTGGAACAGTCAAGCTGTTGTCCAAGTGCTCTAGGTACAGTGGATCTTCAATTACTCTGAGTATATCCTCAGCTATTCTAAGTTCTGTATATCCTCAACTGCTGTGAGTGTATCTTTAACTCAACTGCTCTGAGTGCAGTGGGTCCTCTACTGCTTTGAATAGAGCATGTCCTCTAGAATTGGTCCAGATATGGTCTTCATGGGAACAGACCAGCTAGGAGTCTGCCAAGACCAAAAAGATGGACAGAAGGGACAGAAAGGGACTGGTATTTGGTAGAGTAGGGGTTTTGGTTGGTGATGGGTCCAGAGTCCACTGGGCTCCTAGCAGAAACCCTGGAATGCCAGAGTAGGGAGGACAATTCTTTCCAACTGCTCTAAGTGCAATGGGTTCTCTAGAATGTGTCATGATATGGTATCTTCACTGGAGAAGACAAGCTAGGAATCTGTCCCTGCAGAAAGGACTTGGTAGAAGCATTGCTATTTTTCTAAAACTTTTCATCCAAATAATTTTAGAAAATGATGCCCAGTGGTAAACCATAAAGTTACTATGGATGCAAACAGCAAGTACTTAATGCTTATTTCTATCACTCTTTCCATCAGAAATTAATATTTTGTCTATTTTTTCTTTTCATTCACATGGCATAGCTATATGTCTTTTATCCTGTTTCATGCATTATGCTGTCCATTTATGTTTAACCTCTTCTTCTTACTCTTTTCTTTTTAAATTTATTCTACAAACCCCAAAACTTAAATCAAGCTAACAAATCTTCTTCTAGTTGATCCAATAAAATTTGCCACCTCCACCTTTTGTTTGGACTGTTTGCATTCTTCAAACCACTCTGTATATGTTTCATGAGCTTTTCTTCTCTTTTCTCAAATATGATTGTTCAAGCAATTGTTTCCCCCCATAATGACTTTCATTTCTCCTAAAATAAGCAAATCATTTACCTACTAATAGTTTTTAAAGAGCAGTACAGGAATTTTCCTCAGCAGTTTCATCCATCAGCCATGTTTTTCCCTCTTTTGTTGACTTTTCTTTGCTGAACTCAGAGGTAGCACAAGCTTACATTCAATCTACTCATCGACAGCAATCCCAGTATACTTCCCACTGAGCTTCCTTCATACATTTTGAAACTTCTCCTTCAAATTAGGTGCATACACATTTGATATTTTCCAATTTTGAAAAACGGGTATTGAAAGTCAACATATAATCTATTTCAGTTTTGTTTTACTATTTCATTTTTCCTTCACACTGATTATATCTGGGCAGGCATAGTTTCCGTGCCTTCAGTGTGTGAAGTTCTGAAATATTGTGAGCAGAAGCTTCTGTTATCAGTGCTGGGTGGAGATGGCTCACTAGAAACAGTCTGTTGCCCATGATCCATTTCCCTTGGGCAATGTTGGAGTAAAACAGTAAATCCTGTTTCTTGGCTGACCCTTTTATAACCTCTCCCCTCCTTCAGAGAAATACTCTTGAGTAAATGCGTCTTACTGAAAAAAATTCAGTACTTGTATACATGACTAACTTATTTGCACATAGATGTTCATCTATATAAGAACCTGTTATCCTTTTTTTCTACTTAGAGATGCAAAAAAGTTTGAGATAGTATGAACTACAGATTATGTATTTTTGTTTTCTGATGAAATCTTAGTTTATTTGTCTTTGTAGTAATAAGCTTATATAGCAGTGCTAAGCAATGCCTGTAATCTCAGGGATTGTGAGAGTAGGTAGGAGAAAGAGTCCAAAGTCAGTATAGGTGTTTAATGATGACCTGTTATAAACTAAAACAAACAAATTTAAATATACAGGTTTTACTTTGAGTCAAATGATTTCTTTATTGATTACAATTCTTTGTAAAATATCTGTCTTTTATTTTTAGCTACTTTTAAGCATGACATTTCTTTGGGTTCTGCAATAATATATTTAAGTGTTATTATGGGCTAGTAATGCATGTCTTTTAAATCTGCAAATCTGATGTATGTTTTCAATGTTGGAAAACTGTCAGCATCTGTAAAAGCAATGTATTTCCCTCTTTCTTTCAAATTTAAAACCTTAATTTAGGATATATAAGCCAGGAATGGAAAGATAGCTCAGTGGTTAAGAGCATCTGGCACTCACTCTGAGGACTCCAATTGAGTTCCCAGCAGTCTGTAGCCAACTGCAATCTCAATTCTAGATAATACAAAAATCCTCTCCAGACTCTTATAAGCACCAGGAATACACGCAGCACCTATATTCACAAGGAGATAAAATACTAAGACACATAAAATGAAATAATCTATTAAATCTTTAAAAAGTGAATGACATGTAAGTCTTCCTAAATTCTTTCCCAAGGATACACCTCTTTCTAGAGCTTCATGTATCTCAGTGTCAGTCTACCAAAGTTCCATGGATATTCTTCTAATATTCCATACTTATGGGTAAAATGTTTCCCTTTTTCGCTGATTAAATTTTAGTTATTTATTTTTTCCTTAATCAACTTCTCTAGTTTATTGAAGCCTCGATAAAATGATGATGGGCACTTGTATGTAGACATCAACACTTTTAAAACTGATCAGGAGTCCACTTGGCTCCTGGAAGTACTGACAGTGGCCAGCTCTAGCAGGTACAATGTCTAAATCCACTGAAATACCAAAAATAAAGAGGTGTTGTGGCCACACCTAAGGAACATTAACAGAAAGAGGCAGAACTACTAAGCCTATTTCTCTTTCTACAATTATTTAGTAGCTGGTTTTCCTATTTCTCCTTCTGGTTTATCACAAGGTTGAGTTATGTTTATTTAAAATTATGTGTACTCTATAATCATTTCACTATTTTATATGCAACTTTTGGTTTGTAGACTTCATCATAAAGACATTGTAACAAGCCTTCTTCATATAACATGTTTAAATTTGGTAATGCTACAGTGTTTCATTTCATTTCTTGGCATCATTAGCATTTTTCTTTTTCTGTAATCCATATGAATCCCTTTTCTTTTATTGAAAATTGTATTTCTTGATTGTAGCTTCTCTTTCCCCTACTCTTCAAATTCTCCCCCACATCCTCTACATTCTTTATGTATCTTTCCAGAAAATAAACAAGTATCTAGAGAATAATAAAACAAAGAAGCCAATAAAAACAAATCAGAGAAAAGAAACAAGTAGAAGAAAAAGTCAAAGGAGATGTAAGAGAATCAAAGTTTCACACACTCACATACACAGAAAACACATTAAAAAAACTGTAAGTCATTATATATGCATAAGATCTCTAAAGCTAAAATTGAAACCGCTGACAAAACATTTTGAGATGGAGAGCTTTCAAGAGGCCAGTGGGATCGTTTTGTGTTGGCCGTCAATCTCTGGACAGCTGGACAGCTGAGAATGGTCTATATCCTTGATGAAACCTTCTTGCTTGTCACCTCATTTCAGTAGGGGGAACTTAACACAGGTCCTCTTCAAGAATATTAAACACTTTTAACTTATAGCCGTCTCTCCAATCGCAATTATCTTTTACCAATTTACTGCACACTGATGATTTTCTCCCTAAACACTTATTTTACTTTCCACAACAGTCATACAACATGTCCTCATGATTATTATTCTCCTCTACTGAAAGGCGTTACAAAAGCAATCGAACATTTAAAACCCAATATTTATTAGAGAAATTTAGTATAAGAACATATCTAGTCAGCTATGACAACAAAAGTGTGTGTGTGTGTGTTGAGAAAATATGAGTAATTACTTGTACACACCAGACATTGAACCAAAGGCAGACCAAAGAAGTGCTTTCATTCATGTGTAGCTGGAAGCAACTTGTGTATTGAACTTAAATTAAGGAACATTAGGTAATGATGATTAAAAGGAACAGTGGGGACTCAAAGACATCCTCATCACTTAAAAGTCTGCTTCGACATGACAATTTATGCAAGCTGCATACTCTGAGCTTCCTATACCACTTGCATGGAGATCCACTGTAGTCTCATCACCCAGTCAGTGCTTATTGCTTTTGGAAATCTGTGGAAGGGTCTTACAAATCTTCTTTTTGAATCTTGTTAGATCTCTTTATTCCTCCAAGAAGGGGTGTTTAAATTTGGAGAAAAATTTTCAACAGAAAAAAGGTTAGCAAATTATAAAGCAATAAAACATGTTTCTCTATCATTTATATCTGAAAAATCAGTGAAAATACAGTATGTTCTGGGGATATATAATACCTACTCTACAGCATAGAATATGGTTATCCATTGGGTTTCATAAAGATAATTGTTTCTATAATATTTTAGATGTAAAACTATAAAAATCCATAACATTTATACTAATTATTGTTTGTAATAACAAAAGCAAAGCCACATTATAAACAAGTTTTTCTGCTTAAATCAAAGCAACCATAACTGGGAATCATGTCTATAATACAGTCAACAAAAACTTGCAGAATGTTATATTACAAATTTTGCTTCCTGTGGTCCTGCTTTCCAAAATGTCCCCAGGTTTTTGTAGAGACCAACCCATGAGAGGAGCATAAATGTTCATGTTTATAACTTTCAACAATGTTAGAGGTTTCCTGTTTCTGTTCTTTCTGCTGGCCCCCAGGACTTCAGTCCTTTTCCCTCCCCCAATGTCAAATCAGGTTTCCCTCTTCCTTCCTTCCTCCCTCTTCCCAGCCTCATCTAATTTCTCTCCCAGATTCATCCCTCCTTCCTCACTTGTCATTGCTTTCTTCTCTGTCCCATATGGGACTGAGGTGTCTTCATTTGAGCACTTCAGCTTGTTGATGACCTTTTTGAGTTTTGTGGACTGTATTTCATGTATTGTGGGGTTTTTTGGCTAATATCCACTTAATAGTGAGTGCATAGCATATCTTTTTGTGTCTGTGTTACCTGAGTCAGTATGATATTTTCTCCTTCCATCCATTTGCCTACAAAGCTTAGGATAGTGTCCTTCTTAATAGCTGGTGTAGTATTCCATTGTGTAGATAAACCATATTCTCTGTATTCATTCTTCTGTTGTGGGACATCTAGGTTGTTTCCAGCTTCTGGATATCACAAATAGGGCTGCTAGTAACATAATGGAAAAGGTGTCCCTGTGCCATGGTGGCACATCTTTTGGGTATATTCCCAAGAGGGGTATAGCTGGGTCTTCGGGAAGATCTATTTCCAATTTTCTGAGGTGGGGTGACCCTCCAGAATGCACCTAGGGGGTGAGAGACTCAGAACTAAAATTGAGGGTCTTTAGATGAAATGCCTGACAGTAGGGAGAGGGAGAGCCCACCTCCAGAAGGAAAAAAAGGGCTTTAAATGAGGCAGGGGGCCATCCCACAGTCATAACTCTGACCCATAATTGTTTCAGTCTGAAAGAATTACAGGGATGGAATGTACAGCAATAGGCTCAAAGTAGGATCCCACTCAAGGGGAGGTCCCAAGGCCTGACATTACTGAGGCTATGTAGCACTTACAAAAAGGGACATAGCAAGACAGCATTCATTTTTTTTTAAATATTTTTATTTTCTATATTCTTTGTTTACATTCCAAATGATTTCCCCTTTCCCAGATTCCCCCTACCCATATGTCCCATAAACCTTCTTCTCTCCATCCATTCTCCAATCACCTCCCTCCTTTTTCTCTGTCCTTATATTCCTCTCCAATGCTAGATCAATCCTTTCCTGGATCAGGACCATCTCCATACTTCTTCATGGGAGTCATTTGTTATGCGATTTGTGCCTTGGGTATTCAGATATTCTGGGCTAATTAATATCTACTTATCAGAGATTGCATTCCATGTGCATTCTTTTGTGATTGGATATCACAAATAGGGCTGCTATTAACATAATGGAAAATTACCTCACTTAGGATGATATTTTCCAGATCAAACCATTTGCCTAAAAATTTGGTGAATTCATTGTTTCTAATTGTTGAGGAGTATTCCATTGTGTATACATTGTGTATTCCTTTGTGGATACATTTTCTGTATCCATTCCTCCTTTGCGGGACATCTGGGTTCTTTCCAGCTTCTGGCTATTATAAATAAGGCTGCTATGAACATAATGGAGCATGTGTTTTTATTGCATGCCAGGGTATCCTTTGGGTATATGGCCAGGAGAGGTATAGCAGAGTCCTCTGGAAGTGTCATGTCCAGTTTTCTGAGGAGCCACCAGACTGATTTCCAAAGTGGTTGTACCATCTTACAGCCCCACCAGCAGTGGAGGAGTGTTCCTCTTTCTCCACATCCTCACCAACACCTGCTGTCTCCTGAGTTTTTGACCTTAGCCATTCTGACTGGTGTAAGGTGAAATCTCAGGGTTGTTTTGATTTGCATTTCCCTAATGACTAATGACATTGAGCACTTCTTAAGGTGCCTCTCGGCCATCTGAATTTCTTCAGGTGAAAATTCTTTGTTTAGATCTGTACCCCATTTTTAATAGGGTTATTTGGTTCCCTGGGGTCTAACTTCTTGAGTTCTTTGTATATATTGGATATTAGCCCTCTATCAGATGTAGGGTTGGTGAATATCCTTTCCCAATTTGATGGCTGCTGTTTTGTCATTTTAACAATGTCCTTTGCCTTACAGAACCTTTGTAATTTTATGAGGTCCCATTTGTCAATTCTTGATCTTAGAGCATAAACTATTGCAGTTCTGTTCAGGAACTTTTCCCATGTGCCCATGTCCTCAAGGGTCTTCCCTAGTTTCTTTTCTATTAGTTTCAGTGTTTCTGGTTTTACATGGAGGTCCTTGATACACTTGGAGTAAAGTTTAGTACATGGAGATAAGAATGAATCAATTCGCATTCTTCTGCATGCTGACCTCCAATTGAACCAACACTATCTGTTGAAAAGGCTATCTCTTTTCCACTGGATGTTTTTGGCTCCTTTGTCAAAGATCAAGTGACCATAGGTGTGTGGGTTCATTTCTGGATCTTCAATTTTATTCCAATGGTCCACTTGTCTGTCACTGTGCCAATACCATGCAGTTTTTAATATTATTGCTCTGTAGTATTGCTTGAACTCAGGGATACTGATTCCCCCAGAATTTCTTTTGTTGTTGAGAATAGTTTTAGCTATCCTGGGTTTTTTGTTATTCCAGATGAATTTGAGAATTGCTTTTTCTAACTCTGTGAAGAACTGAGTTGGGATTTTGATGGGGATTGCGTGGAATCTGTAGATTGCTTTTGGCAAGATGGCCATTTTAACTATATTAATCCTGCCGATCCACGAGCATGGCAGATTTTTCCATTTCCTTCTTCAGAGACCTGAAGTTCTTGTCATATAGATCTTTCACTTGTTTGGTTAGAGTCACAACAAGATACTTTATTTTGTTTGTGGCTATTGTGAAGGGTGTCATTTCCCTACCTTCTTTCTCAGCCTGCTTATCCTTTGAGTATAGGAAGGCAACTGATTTACTTGAGTTGATTTTATAACCAGCCACATTGTTGAAGTTGTTTATCAGCTGTAGGAGTTCTCTGGTGGAGGTTTTCGGGTCACTTAAGTAGACTATCACGTCATCTGCAAATAGTGATAATTTGACTTCTTCCTTTCCAATTTGTATCCCCTAGACCTCCTTATGTTGTCTAATTGCTCTAGCTAGAAATTCATGTACTATATTGAAAAGATATGGAGAGAGAGAGGACAGCCTTGTCTAGTCCCTGACATTTTAATGGGATTTCTTCAAGTTTTTCTCCATTTAGTTTGATGATGGCTATGGGTTTGCTGTATATTGCTTTAAAGATGTTTAGGTTTGGGCCTTAAATTCCTGTTCTTTCCAAGATTTTTAGCATGAAAGGATGCTAAATTTTGTCAAATGTTTTTTCTGCATCTAATGAGATGATCATGTGGTTTTTTTCTTTGAGTTTCTTTATGTAGTGGATAGCATTGATGGATTTCCTTATATTGAACCATCCCTGCATCCCTGGGATGAAGCCTACTTGATCATGGTGGATGATTGTTTTGATGTGTTCTTGGATTCGGTTGGCAAGAATTTTATTAATAATTTTGCATCAATATTCATAAGAGAAATTGGCCTGAAGTTCTCCTTCTTTGTTGGATCTTTGTGTGGTTTCTGTATCAGTGTAATTGTGGCTTCATAGAACGAGTTGGGTAGAGTTCCTTCTGTTTTGATTTTGTGGAATAGTTTGAAGAGTATCGGTGTTAGGTCTTCTATGAAGGACTGATAGAATTCTTCACTGAAGCCATCTGGTCCGGTGCTTTTTTTGGTTGGGAGACTTTCTATGACCCTTTTTTATTTCTTCAGGTGTTATAGGACTGTTTAGATGATCTATTTGATCCTGATTTAGTTTTGGTGTCTGATATCTGTCTAGGAAACTGTCCTTTTCCTCCAGATTCTCTAGTTGTGTTGAATATAGGCATTTGTACTAGGATCTAATGATTTTTTTGAATTTCCTCAGTTTCTGTTGTTATATCTCCCTTTTCATTTCTAAGTTTGTTCATCTCGATACAGTCTCTGTGCCCTTTGGTTAGTCTGGCTAAGGTTTTATCTATCTTGTTGATTTTCTCAAAGAACCTGCTCAGGGTTTTGTTGATTCTTTGTATGGTTCTCTTTGTTTCTACTTGATTGATTTCAGCCCTGAGTTTGATGATTTCCTGCCTTCTACTCCTCCTGGGTGAACTAACTTCTTTTTGTTCCAGGGCTTTCAGGTTTGTCATTATGCTGGTAGTGTGTGCTCTCTCCATTTTCTTTTTGGAGGCACTCAGGGCTATGAGTTTTCCTCTTAGCACTGCTTTCATTGTGTCCCATAGATTTGGGTATGTTGTTTCTTCATTTTCATTAAGTTCTAAAAAGTCTTTAATTTCTTTATTTCTTACTTGACCATGGTATCATTGAGAAGAATGTTGTTCAGTTTCCATGTATATGTGGAATTTCTGTTGTTTTTGTTGCTATTGAAGACCACGTTTACTCCATAGTGATCTGATAGGAGGCATGGGATTAGTTCGATCTTCTTATTTTTGTTGAAGTCTGTCTTGTGACCAATTATATGGTCGATTTTGGAGAAGGTACCATGAAGTGCTGAGAAAAAGGTATGTTCTTTTGCTTTAGGATAGAATGATCTATATATATCTGTTAAATCTAATTGGTCCAAAGCTTCAATTAGTTTCACAGTGTCCCTGTTCAGTTTCTGTTTTCCTGATCTGTCCTTTGAGGAAAATGCAGTGTTGAAGTCACCCACAATTATGGTGTTAGGTACAGTGTGTTCTTTGAGCTTTAGTAAAGTTTGTTTTATGAATGAGGGTACCCTTGGATTTGGAGCATAGATGTTCAGGACTGAGGGTTCTTCTTGTTGTATTTTTTCCATTGACCAGCAAAAAGTGTCCCTCAGAGTCTCTTTTGATGACTTTGGGTTGAAAGTCAATTTTATCTGATATTAGAATGGCTACTCCAGCTTGTTTCCTGAGACCATTTGCTTGAAAAATTGTCTTCTAGCCTTTTACTCTAACGTAGTGTTTGTCTTTGACACTGAGGTGTGTTTCCTGTATGCAGCAAAATGTAGGGTCCTGTTTACGTATCCAGTTGGTTAGTCTATGTCTTTTTGTTGGGGTATTGAGCCCACTGATGTTAGATATTAATGAATAGTGATTTATTACTTCCTGTCATTTTTGATGTTATTTTTTAAATTGGATTGGTTATCTTCTTTTGGGTTTGATGAAAGAAGGTTACTATATTGCTTTTTCCAGGGTGACGTTTCCCTCCTTGTATTGGTGTTTTCCTCCTATTATCCTTTGTAGAGCTGGGTTTGTGGATAGCTATTGGGCAAACTTGGTTTTGTCATGGAATATCTTAGTTTCTCCATCTATGGTGATTGAGAGTTTTGCTGGGTATAGTAGTTTTGGTTGGCATTTGTGTTCTCTTACTGTCTGCATGAGATCTGCCCAGGATCTTCTAGCTTTCATAGTCTCAGGTGAGAAGTCTGGTGTGATTCTGATAGGTCTTCCTTTATATGTTACTTGGCCTTTTTCTCTTACTGCCTTTAATATTCTTTCTTTGTTTAGAACATTTGGTGTTTTGATTATTATGTGATGGGAGGTATTTCTGTTCTGTTCCTGTCTGTTTGGAGTTCTGTAGGCTTCTTGTATATTCATGGGCATCTCTCTCTTTAGGTTAGGGAAGTTTTCTTCCATAATTTTATTGAAGATATTTGCTGGCCCTTTAAGTTGTAAATCTTCACTCTCATCTAGCCCTGTAATCCTTAGGTTTGGTCTTCTCATTGTGTCCTGGATTTCCTGGATGTTTTGGGTTACAACCTTTTTGCATTTTGCATTTTCTTTAACTGTTGAGTCCATGGTTTCTATGGTATCTTCAGCATCTGAGATTCTTTCTTCTATCTCTTGTATTCTGTTGTTGATATTTGCATGTATGGCCCCTGATTTCTTCTCAAGGTTTTCTATCTCCAAAGTTGTCTCCCTTTGAGTTTCTTAGTTGTTTCTACTTCTGATTCTAGATCCTGGATGGTTTTGCTTAGCTCCTTCACTTGCTTGTTTGTGCTTTCGTGTAATTCTTTAAGAGATTTTTGTATTTCCTCTTTCATGACCTCAGCTTGTTGACCAAAGTTCTCCTGTATTTCTTTAAGTGATTTTTGCGTTTCCTCCTTATTGGCATTTGTATTCTCCTGAATCTCTTTCAATGATTTTTGTCTTTCCCTTGTAAGGGCTTCTAACTTTTGATCCATTTTCTCCTGAATTTCTTTAAGTATGTCCTTCATGTGTTCCTGTACCAGCATCATGACCAGTGATTTTAAATCCAAATCTTGTTTTTCTGGTGTGATGGGGTATCCAGGACATGCTGTTAAAGGAGAATTGGGTTCAGGACAGCATTCTTGCAAACCCAATAGGCAGCTGAAAGACTCAGATGCAGATGTTGTTTGCATCAAACAAAAGTACAGAAACAGCTGACCCCTGCTGTTGAATTAGGGAAGGCTGAATGAAGCTGAGGATGACCCAATAGGAGGACCAGCAGTCTCACTTCTTCTGGACCCTGGGATTTCTCAAACACTGGAGCACCAAACAGGCAACATACACCAGCTGATATGAGGTCCCTAGCACACATACAATAAAGGGTGCATTCAGAGATTATGCACCTAACCCTCAAGAGACTGGAGGCCCCAGGGTGTTTAGAAGTTAGGTAGGGACATCCACATGGAGACAGGGGGAGGGAAGGAGGTATGGGATATGGAACAGTCAGATGGAGGACAGGGGTTGGTGGGGTGGGGAATAAACTACAGAGTGTATAAAAAGAATTAATAAAAATAAAAAAGTCAGGATTTATGGAATAATAATGATTCAGAAAACATGCCAATACAGTGGGGTTTCCATTTGTTTTTTTGCTTATTTTATTTTTTTTTCATGTTTTGTTTTTGGCTTTTTTTTTTGTCACAAACGCCCCCTTTCAGTAAGAAGCTGTCCAGAGTAAACATCTATCAGAGTTTATTTATTCCTATCCTTGTTACAGTAATAGTCCTGGCAGAAATGAATCTATTCTGAAAGTATGCTTGTGTTTTTCAGCTCCCATTAGACTTTTATAATAATGGGCCCCAAATGAGAAATTTCCTAGGAATCTTCTGCATGGAAAAGAAAAGGCTCTAGCCATGAGGAAAAGTTTCCCCCTGGAAAAGATTCTATAAACTTCTAACAACTTCTAAGATCACCTTACAGAATGAAACTGAAACCCAGACTATGACAGGTCAAAAGTGAGAGGGACTTTTGTTGATTAGAGGTGCATATACTTTGCTGTCTATATGAAACTTCAATCTAACTCCAGTACTTAGAAGGTGAATAGACAGGCAGAGAGGTTCTGGATCTTTTTTTACTCTCTTCTGAATATAACCATGCTGAATAAATCATCTTATTCTGCTTTTTAATATTAATAAGGCATATTCAATTGACTTGTTGAGGAATATTGGCTGAAGTTCCATTGAGGGAGATATTTTGCTCCCTAAGTCTGATAATATCATTAACTATAAAGCGATATCTTACACAAAGATTATAGAGTGCTGGGAAGGGTTATGAGATTGCAATGAAATTTAGGAATTCTCAGAAGATTTGAAAACCAAGAAAGTTGAGAGAGGTGGTGTCTTAGTCAGGGTTTCTATTCCTGCACAAACATCATGACCAAGAATCAAATTGGGGAGGAAAGGGTTTATTCAGCTTACACTTGCGCATTGCTGTTTATCACAAAATGAAGTCAGAACTGGAACTCAAGCAGGTCAGGAAGCAGGAGCTGATGCAGAGGCCATGGAGAGATGTTTGTTACTGGCTTGCTTCCCCTGGCTTGCTCACCCTGCTCTCTTATAGAACCCAAGTGCACCAGCCCAAAGGTGGTACCACCCACAAGGGGCCCTCCCCACTTGATCACTAATTGAGAAAATGCACCACAGCTGGATCTCATGGAGGCACTTCCCCAACTAAAGCTCCTTTCTCTGTGATAACTCCAGCCTGTGTCAAGTTGACACACAAAACTAGCCAGTACAAGTGACCCCTTGTCAACTTGACACACAAACACATCACTATTAAGCCTCAACCCTTACTTTCTTATTCATCCCCAAGATCTAAATTACTTTAAATGTCCCACAGTCTTTACATATTAAAAGTTAAATCACCTTAAAACGTCCAATATCTTTCAAATTCAAAGTCTTTTAAAAATTCAGTCTCTCAACTGTGGGCTCCATTAAAATCCTTTCTTCCTTCCAGAGGGAAACATATCAGGGCACAGTCACAACCAAAAGCAAAACTCAAACTCCAATGGTTCAATGTCTGGGATCCAACTCATGATCTTCTGGGCTCTTCCAAGGGCTTGGGTCACTCCTTCAGCTCTGTCCTTTGTAACACACAGCTTGTCTTCTAGGCTCCAGCTGCCTGTACTCTACTTCTGCTGCTGTTCTTGGTGGTCATCGCATGGTACTAGCATCTCCGAAACACTGCTATCTTCCACTGTAATTAGGCTTCACCAATAGCCTCTCATAGGCTCTCATCAGGGTGACAAGCCTCTGCTCCTATGTGTGACTCTTTCAAGTCCTGGGCCATCAATTGGAACTGAGGGTGTACCTTCACCAATGGCCTTCGATGGCCTCTCACTGTGCCAAGAGCCTCAGCCGCTCTTCACGCCTTCAAAACCAGTACCATCTGGGTGACTCGTACACAGTACCAAGTCCAGCCACAGCACAAAATACAATTGTGGCTATATCTGGAACACACTCTCTGTGCTCTCAGAAAACACATACAAGATTTCATCTCAGTGATGCTGGTCTCTTCTTAATCACCGCTAATTTCTTGACTCCAGCTAACCAGTATTAATATTTCCAGTAACACAAAGGTTTGCTTTAGTGGTCCTGGTATCTTGTTCCTCACAGCTGATTCTTCAGCTCCAGCTAACCAAAACCACAGAATATTCACAATCAAAACATGGTCACTGTAAGAGTCTTTAATCTTCCCTCTGAAATTTCACAAGCCAGGCCTCCATCTTTTGCACTGTTCTTAACATTGTCTTCCAAGCTCCTACAGAACTTTCCACCCAGCTCTTAATATTCTAATGGCTTTTCTAGATCAAAGTTCCAAAGTCCTTCCACAGTCCTCCCCAAAACATTGTCAGGTTGTCACAGGAATACCCCACTCCTGGTACCAATTTGTCTTAGTCAGGGTTTCTATTCCTGCACAAACATCATGACCAAGAAGCAAGTTGGGGAGGAAAGGGTTTATTGAGCTTACACTTCCACATTGCAATTCATCACTAAAGGAAGTCAGGACTAGAACTCAAGCAGGTCAGGAAGCCGGAGCTGATGCAGAGGCCATGGAGAGATGTTTGTTACTGGCTTGCTTCCTCTGGCTTGCTCACCCTGCTCTCTTATAGAACCCAAGAGCCCCAGCCCAAAGGTGGTACTACCCACAAGGGGCCCTCCCCACTTGATCACTAATTGAGAAAATGCACCACAGCTGGATCTCATGGAGGCACTTCCCCAACTAAAGCTCCTTTCTCTGTGATAACTCCAGCCTGTGTCAAGTTGACACACAAAACTAGCCAGTACAGGTGGGAACAGATACTCTGATAGATACAATGGATAGCTGTGTAGTAACCCTTATCTCTGTTGTTGTGGTAGGAAAGGCTGCTGAAAGTCACAAGTTTGAGAGAGAAGCTGCAGAAATGAAGAATAGGTAGATAGGCCCTGATGAAGGAACAGAGAGATGTGTGGGCAGTTAGTTGCAGGAGGGAGAACAAGCAAGTATTCTATGTTAGTCCTTGATGCCCAGCATAGAAAGTCATATTATAGGAAGCAGGGTCCATTATCATTACAGTGTTATGTTAAGCGTCTTTGTCATTATGTGGTCTAGAAAAAGCATTCATAAACTTTCACTGCTCTGGCTGTCTGGTAAGTTTTCAGATCTACATTTCTGATATGGGTTTAGTATGTCCATGTGTGTAATCCTCAATTTTGACCTAATAAATTCATAGTATTATACCCTTTTCTAGGGCTAGGAATAAGTTATTTTTCTGCTTGTGCTGCTTGGATGGTTCTGAATCATGTGTCAACTGTGGTGCAGAGATATCCTCCATGCACAAAATGGAGTGCAGCACTGTTTATAAAACGGAGACTCCCAGGACAAGGCATTGGATGACAACCTATTATCCTATACAATATGGAGATATGCAGAGCAAAGCAGAGCTTAGTCTCATTACTGCTTATCTTCAAAATCCTTTCCTGCTTTAACACAATCCTTGAAAGTTAGAACCATGTTCTGGGGGCACATTTTCAGAAAACTGATGTTGGTAATTTTTTGTATGAGGAGTATTCTTCTTTCATTCTGTGATTTTTTTCCTCTTCTCTCATCATAAGCTGTATGCAGTTTCTTTGGGCAGGGAGCCATTCGGGCATGTTGTATAATTTGTTTTGTTCAGTGGTTTCTTATCCTGCATAGATGAAGTGCCTTTTTTTTTATCACTCATTTAAATTATTGTTTTCCTCTGGTGATGGATTTTTGCAGTTTCTGTGTTTACTTTATTACTTGTGACTGAAGCATGATTTCCTATTGGGAACCCAGCAGAGGATTATGTTTAGCATTACTTCATCATCATTCAGGACCACACTCTAAGCAACATCACTACACAGAGAAATAAACAGCTATAGGTTACTTTCAGTGAAATAGTGGCTGTGTTCCTCTAGCTTCAACCTAGCATGCTATTGATTTTAGGCTTTAATAACCTATATTAACATTGTTAATTTATTTTCCCAGCCCAGTATTTCATATAGATATGTTTCTGCTTTAACTACAATAATGAAAGCAATAAAAATGACATGAACATTTTTCATGCCATCCTTTTGTTCCTAACTCAAATATGAAAGGAAGGTTTTTTTTTTTTTTCTAAAATGTCATCTTTAGTGATTTAAATGCATGAGTAAGATATAGACAGACTTTGGAAATTCCTCTAAATCAACTGAAGCTCATGTATTTTACATGAAAACACACATACACGAGAGAGAGAGAGAGAGAGAGAGAGAGAGAGAGAGAGAGAGAGAGAGAGGCTACACTGAGATTCATACACACATATGCAAAGGCACATAAAATACAGGGACCTAGAGACAGGTACACATTCATACCATTCATACACACTAACACAGCATAGCACACACACACACACACACACACATACACACACACATACACACACTCACATCATTAAAAATTAGGGAAAAGGCAAATATATAGAAAATGTTGAGATAATTTCTTAGAGCTTTCACATTGATTCTAGCGAATGTGATTTCATCATTAACTCTCAAGTTTAAAATGTTATAACAATTTCATGAGATCCCAAATCTTATTCTCTTTCCCTAGATTGAACCTTTTAAAAACTGTCATCAATGATAAAAATCTCCTTATTGTTGAGAACCTCTAAGTTAAAACATACTTACCCAGAAATGTTCTTCATTTACTACCAATCTGTGAATATTTGCTAAGGTCTAGCTAAAATCCTGATACCAGTCTAAGTGAAATTCCATTATTCATTCAGAAGAAGATACTGTACAGCAGATAATCTTTCAAGTCTATAACTACCATATAATATTTTATTATCTAAGAAAGGTAAATGATGTAATTAATATCCCTACAAATAATTTATAGCAGACAACACACAAACAGAAGAAATACCATTTATTCAGAGGAATATTTATTTTTTTATAGCTGGAGTGTAAAGCACAGAGTCTCTAGAATTAGAACAGATGTGTCTCTGCTGAAGAATTACCTGAAGTCCAGAGTAGTGGGGATAAATAATAACCTTGACATGAGGATTTCACTGTACATTACATTATGAGATACATTAATGTAGATGTGAAAAGCATTTACCATAGGTCTTAAAATACAAAAAGGCTCAGTTAAAAACAAAAAGAAAAGAAAATTGATCTCAATGATTTGATTTACCCATGCCTATGTTTTTATGCATATTAATTAAACAATTCTTTATGAACAGTTCCCACAAGAGTTTAAAAGATTATAAGATTGTAAGGGATAATTAAATTAAAAAGTTTCATAGAATTTAGTTGGTAACACATTATTATTATACCAATAATAAAATTATAACAATGGATCATAAATATACTTTAAGTTCTTAACCTTTTTTTTTTGTTTTGTTTTGTTTTTTTGTTTTTTTGTTTTTTTGTTTTTTGTTTTTTTTGGATTTGGTTTTTTCGAGACAGGGTTTCTCTATATAGTCCTGGCTGTCCTGGGACTCACTCTGTATATCAGGCTGGCCTCGAACTCAGAAATCCGCCTGCCTCTGCCTCCCAGAGTGCTGAGATTACAGTCATGTGCCACCACCTCCCGGCTGTACTTTAAGTTCATTCCTTAAAAAAACACTTGTAGTGAGACAGGGGCTAGTTCCATGTAGGTAGTAATGAAAAGGGAAAAGACTCATGGAAAGACTGTAGATTGTTCCAAATGTCATAGGACAAACAGAAGGTAGAGTCAAGATGAGGACATAGTACTAAAGTGGTAAAATCAAGAATCTGGTGAAGATGAAGAATAGAGAATGTGATTGGTATAAAATAACCAAGCTTCAGATCTGAGAAGAAACAGTGCTCTTGGGCATTTACCACATGCCATATGGCCCCAGGAAATGTTTAAAGAACATATGTAGGCACTATTGTTATTTTATACATTCTTGTTCCTAGGTCGGCTAACCATACTAGACTAACTTATATTTAGGGTTGAGTTCAAGGAAGTCTGCATTCACTTCAAGAAGAGACCAGAACAGTCTGTAAAAAGGGAACTAAATATAGGTAACAACTTGATGAGAACTACATCTTTGTGACTATGATGAGTTGACTGCTATGGTAAAGTCACAAACTTTTCACGTAGTGTGAATGCAAAGAAAGCTTTGTATATGTAACAGTACTAGACTCATTGCAAGGTTAGAAATTAGCTATGGTGATGAAATGACAGTATACAGTTAGAATCAAATTGAGATTCAGATTGAACAGAGAGGGACTTCAAAACCTTAATTTGAGTGGGCACTACAGGCACATTATATGATAATGACTTGTTTGGCTTATGGTGGCATGTAAAAATCATGTATATCTGCCACTGGCTTAACCCATGATATCCATGTTAATTAAACACCTCAGGAAGAGTTACAACAGCTTACACACAGTTTCTATAATTACTGTATAATTTTATACAATCCCTAGAAAAGGAATTCAAGGACTTTTCCTCTCTGTGAATATCTGTCTATGCTTTCAATAGTTTTTCTTACTTGCCCTGAATGTTTCACTTTTAGGTAATAATTTTTAGTAAAGCCTACATCTACTTTGCTTATTTCCATGAGCACCTGAATGATAGATTTTCTTTGGGATAAGAAAACAAAGTTGTCACTCCTCTCTTAGACTAGCCTTTGATGACTATGGGCATCTGTCATCTTGAGTGCTTGCGACTATGCAGTTAAGCCAGTAAATACTTCTATGACTATATTTTTATTACCTTAATAGAGAAATACAATTGTCTGGAAAACCTCTCTGCCAATAGTATTAAAATGTTCTTAAAACTGGATAAACATAATGAATTATTATTAAAATTATTCACTTACCAATCAAATGAGACTTTATTCAGTCGAAAACCTAAAGTAAACCTGAACAAAACACCTTATTGTTTTCTGTGAGTTATAGATAATGGAGGGACTCAACTAATAGAATTGTAAGAATTATTTCAATATGTGTGAGTATGAATGTATCTGTGATCACTTCCATTAAAGAAATAAAAATCTTTTACTTGCTATTATAACAGTAATATTATTGCCTTTCTTCTTATTAATTTCAATGATTACACTAACTCCTTCATGTTTTTCTTGGATTGCTCATTGTTCCATTCTTTGCTGTTTACTCTAAGTTTTGAATGAAACATTTTGGAGAAACAAAGAATAAACTACAAAGTAAACTACTTAGTTTCTTTGGAAAAGGCTAAAGCTGAATGAATTATTTTGAATCTTGTTTCATGAAGGTTGAAGAATCACACAGATATCAATGCATACTATATCAATTTCCCTCCAAAGTTGCATTTAGTTCACCTCTAAATCATCTTACATTCAATAGCAAGAATGAAGATTTCTGTACGAACTACGTCAAATTTCAAGTAAACTCTTGTTCTTTATCATGGGGGATATCATTGTCAATGTTTTGAAGCTTGATTGATTAGAAATTAGTTTATACTCCAGAAACATTATAAACTGTACTTCAAAATATACTCCATTTATTCTACCCAATTATTTTTTGCATATTTGAAAAGGGCTTTCTATTCTATTGTCTTTTTTAATCTTTTCTAAAATGCATAGACTTTATTCTACATATAGTCTTCATAATCAATGACATATTGGAACAAAATATGCCCTGTATGGAAATCTGTTTTATAGATATAAATGTCTATGTTTTTATTATATTTGATTCTGGAAAATTAAAATGGTAAAGACCAGATTATCTGGTTGGAAAAAAAAACCTGTATATTATTAGTAAATGCATAAGCACTGAAGTTGTTTGGAAAACTCACATAGAAACTACTGTATATGCTTTATATATATTCAAATAAAAGAATTTAATTGAAATGTTCCTACCTATTGGTTAATGCATCTCCTAGAATCCATTTGTAGTCAAATAAAAACCCATCTCCAAATGTGTGACAATCTCAAGTTATTATTGACATGTGTCAAGTTGTTATTGAAGAGCCTTAAAATAATACTGGCTTCTATCGTTGTGTTGGTTTCCTATGACAACTTTATGATAAGATCTTGTTGTAGAAGACATCATATAATGTTCAAAAGACATGGGAAAATCAAGAAATCAGGTTGGTACTGACCAGAAAGCTGCTTCCCAATTGACTGGATTGCTTTTACAGCACCAAAAGATTCTATCCAGTCTAAGAAGGGACGAAAATCAACAATAATCTAAAAATCAGGAGACAGCAGGTGTTGGTGAAGATGTGGAGAAAGAGGAACACTCCTCCAATGCTGGTGGGATTGCAAGATAGTGCAACCACTTTGGAAATCAGTCTGGCGGTTCCTCAGAAATCTGAGCATGACACTTCCGGAGGACCCTGCTATACCACTCCTGGGCATATACCCAGAGGATTCCCGGGCATGCAATAAGGACACATGCTCCACTATGTTTATAGCATCCCTATTTCCAGCCAGAAGCTGGAAAGAACCCAGGTGTCCCTCAACGGAGGAATGGATACAAAAAATGTGGTATATTTATACAATGGAGTACTATTCAGCCATTAGAAACAATGAATTCATGAAATTCTTAGACAAATGGATGGAGCTGGAGAACATCATACGAAGTGATGTGACCCAGTCTCAAAAGATTAACCATGGTATGCACTCACTGATAAGTGGATATTAGCCTAGAAACTTTTAATACCCAAGACATAATCTACATATTAAATGATGTGTCCAAGAAGAATGGAGGACTGGTCCCTGGTTCTGGAAAGACTCAGTTCAGCAGTATAGGGGAATACCAGAACAGGAAAGTGGGAAGGAATAGATGGGGGAACAGGGGTAGGAAAGAGGGCTTATGAGACTTTCGAGGAGTGGAGAGCCACAAAAGGGGAAATCATTTGAAATGTAAATAAAGAATATATTGGAAAAAAAAGACTTTGAATCTAGGAACTTTACCAAGGAACGCAAGATACTTTTTTGCATATAATAGCACTGTGCATGTTATGGGGCTAAGTAACAACATTCTGCTTAGATATAAGTTATATTCCATAGGAGAAAATCCATGCTTATTACTGGTCAAAAACCAATGACTGATGTGTTCATAGGCCAGGGAGATGAACCTGTCTTGATTATTTTTCTAACTGGATATATTTTCAAAGTGTTCTTTAATTTCATATCACTATTCGCAAAGATTAGCTCACCTCTCAGACCTTATCAAAAACTTCCTTTGTACACTGAATAGAATTTAACATCAAAACTTGAAACTGGCCAAAGTGCAAAGAATATATTTACATAGAGTGCTCATTTAAAAAAAAGAGAGATATGAACATAGTACAGGTTACCCCTAATGCACCGGAAGCATCAGAGAAAAGGAAGCAGAAAGGTTGTAAGAAATAGGTTTGGAGGTGGTTGGACTGAAATGGTGTCTTGACATGAGCAGACCATTGCATTCCTGAAATTATAAGAATTCTGATTACTAGGAAAAGACAATAAGACCTTTGTAAAATCAATCCAGTCAACATTTAAACATGGAGAAGGAGGTGTTCCTGAGATCCCAAGTACAGCGGAGGAACAACTGATATTTGGTGGCTGTCAGTAAAAGGAGTGTCAGTTTTATTTAAATGTGTAGTTCTTTTTTGCTTTATAGTTTATTATTTTCTTGTACGGTTATAGTATAGTATTGTATAATGAGCACAGTAAAAGTTGGACCCGTAGACATGTAAAAATAGATTAGTCAGGAAGCTCACCATTCCCAAAGGCTGCACCTGAAAACCGGAACTCAGTGACATTATTCACTCCAAATAACCTGAAACAGCTCTAGAACTCCATGACACCCACTGGACAGAATATAAACAGAGATCAAGAGCTATGCTCTGCTCTGCATATCTGAAGATACATCACCTTGATTTACCCTATGGCTTGAGTATCCCCAAGGATCCTGACCCTAAAATCAGAGAGTACTGTTAGAGAATGGATCTGACCATCAGTTAATATATGTCACACAGGTGAGAAGTCTTGTGGAGATAACCTTAGGTTGGTAGCAATTTAGAGTGTGTGCATGGTGTTTTGATCCTCGGCATAATAAAATACAACTTTTCTTATAATAACAATGTATGTCTACTTTTTGTCTTACAAAATGTGGTTATAGCTGCAACATTTCTTGTATGGTTAGCAATGGGTCTCATACATAATTAGCATCTCACATGATTAAATATGACATGTGGTAGATAACAATATATATATATATATATATATATATATATATATATATATATATATATATATATATATATATATATTGTATAAGTAGAGAGTATGTAACTTGTGATTATACCCAAAAAAATACACTATTGGAACATAAAACTTGAAAACTCATATTTATTTAACCAATTCAAAGAGACCTTTAAGGAAAAATGCTAAATGAGCAATATGCATTAAATCACTTTAGCAACTGTATATACTATATCAAGTTTGATGATCCACTATCAAAAGAAATGCAGAGACCTAAGAAAATGGTATGAGCCAGACATCTGTTTTGATGAGCATATGATGAGAATGGAGTTTCAGGAGCTAGGAAATCAGTGATCCTTTGTTATGCTAGTTAGATTCTCAGCAGCAAGCAAGATAGACAGAATATGAGAAATAGCTTCTTTCTTTAAAGTTAAACCTTTATGGTATTTTAGACCTGGAGAATGCACCATAGAGTTGGAGAACAATAGTAAAACTTCATGATAAATATCAAAAGCTAGACATTCAATCTTTCTGTAACTGATTACAACTTTTCCTATGACAAACATGAAAATAAAAAGTTCTCAAGTTGTAGCTATAAAGACTAATTCCCTTCACTGTCAAATCCTTTAGCAGCCTACATGTGTTAGCTTTCTTATTTTTATCAAGCTAGAAATGTAATTTCCAGCTATATTCCTAAACAGCACATTGGAAGTGTGTTATGCCTATGTGTAATATATAAAATAGCAATAAAAATAATCTAAAATTTACTATGCTCCATAGTAAACTCATTTCCAGTTTTTCTGGCCCCAAAACTTAGAAAAACTCTACTACATTCTCAAAGTTTAATTTAATAAAATATACACTTATATTTTGTCTATGTTCTATTGCTATCAAAATATAGCACTTGCCCCAAAGACAAAAAGTAGTTTATTCTGGAGCCCAATGAGTGGTAATAACATAAGAACACATCTAAGATTGCCTATCTTCCATGTTCCAAAGTGGTACAGAACATCACAAATAAAAAGTCTTTCCCAATACATTAGTCAAATATTAGGTAGGCCAAAATAAACTGAAGAAATTTCTGTGTAGGCCTTAGCTTCCTGCTGTGATATCCTTAGCCATTTGGTTGATGGAAGATAGTAGTAAGTTACCATTAATCCATGGAGATCATCTAAAGAGCCACAAGGATTTTAGGTCAAGCATGGTAGTGGGAAAGCAATGGCTACTGATGAGGAACTAGAAAGACACAATTACTTTAACTAGTCTCTCACCATGGAACCTTCCAACTTGTCTACAATCATTGATATTTTATTTAGTTAGTCAGCAGTATAGAAAGTTCAGGAAATGTTTCATTACAGTAGCTGTTACATGTCAAGACTTTTTCTTTTAAGATCCAACATACATTTACTCACCCCCAATTCCAAGCCCAAGGCACACCAATAAACAAGAAACCACCAAATCCAAAATTGGTGAACCAGTGAGTGTTATATTGAATTATTGACAAGGGGTTACTTACAGGAGGAGAAATGATCCAAAGATATCTTCCACAGTCTATCCCAACACTGATGTCCGCTCACAAATTTAACTGAAACCAAGATCACACTGCACAGTCTAGGAAAAACTTAAGCAGTTGGTCCTACTGCTTTTCAGGCAGCTGAGTTGGGTTCTGATTCTTTAGGCAGCTGGCCTGGTCTCAGAGTCTTCTTTGGGTCTTGACACATATAGAATTTTCTTCATAGTTTCGTTTGTCTGAGAATGGTGTCCAGCAATCTTGTTCACTCTTGGGAGGTTGAGAAGGAGGGACATGGTGAGTCTGGTCAGTTTGAAAAACTTCCTGTAGCTATTTAGAAATTTTTAGCTTCTGTGTTAAGGAGCTTTTTATGGAGGATGGAATGTTTCCATTGTGGGAAGCCATTAGAGACCCTCACTTCGGCTGTCAGGGCAAAGGTCCTGAGTAAAACAAAGGAGAGCCTCTCTGGTAATTGCGGTGGAAGGAAGCCCTGAGATAACTGTGGCAGGCTCCAGCCTGTGCAAACACCTGTTGTCTCCACTGGAGGACCCTTATCTCTTCCTGCTGAAACTGCTAAGATTGTCCTTCCTTTCCTTGTCCTTGCCTTGAGGCACGTCCCTCCTGAAAGCCTTAAAACCTGTGTACCCCCGAACATTAAACAAGACCTTGACAATTGAACTCCCTCTGTCTGGTCTCCGTTCTTCTCCCCCCCCCCCCTTTGGGCCACAGGTAGTGCCCCTTCGGAACCCTGGAATAACTGACCCCCCGGACGGGTTACAGTGGCACCCGAACAGGGACCCAAAGTACGGTCAACTACCGGACGACGAAGCAGAAACCCCGGGAAGAAGATTCAAGGACCCCACAGACCACATCGGTCATGCTCATGAGTCGCTAGAGGGGCAGGTGAGTGGCCAAACATTGTCGTCCGATTGTCATTGGGGGAAAAAAGAGGCTAAAGAGGCTTGATTCATAGGAGAAGGCAAGCATAATTCAGGGAGAGAGGAATAGAGTTAAGAAAAAAGATTTAATTAAGTTCTTTTATTTTGTCATGAGAAATGTGCTTGGTTAATTTTAAGTGGACCCGATATTCACCCGCTAACTTGAGATAAGGTTGTTAAAGAAATTTATAAGATTTTGAAAACAAGTACAGGTGAACCAATGTCTGATACATTCTTTAGTTACTGGGGGCTCATTCAGAGTGCGAACGAGGACCCTGCTGAATATTGCCTCTGCCCTTTGTCTTGGGCACCTTCTGTGACCTCGCTTTCCCCTAGAAAGAACTTTCCAAAACCTTCCTCGGTCATTATAGACAGGTCTGAATGCCCGCCATCCACTCCTGTAACTTCTCTTTATCCTCTGCTCCTGAGGGAACCATGCCCTGCTGATATGCCATTAGGTTAAGAGACCCCCTCCCCCCCCCCCCGGGAGAAAGCCAACTTGGAGGAGAAAAGCTGCAGAGAGCAAGTAGCCCTCTTAAAGGAGCTACGAGGGACAAATGGTCACTCTAACTTCAAGATTTATTTCAAAGTCAAATGCCTAGAAAAAGCTAGAGCCAAAACAAGCCCTCCACGTGGCCCGTCATCCTATACCCAGCGATAGGCATGCAGCGGGGCTCCTCTCAGCCAGGTCCCTCAGACCTTAACTGGGTCCAGGCAATCACTAGAGATCATCCTATACTCAGCCTTAAAATAAATGGTAAAAGATTTGAGGACATCTTAGACTCAGGTGCCAATTCTACTGTGATCTCGCAATGTGCTTGGCCCCCTGCTTGGCCATTGAAAGCCTCTCTGACCCATTTGCAGGGGATTGGATAATCAAAAAAAAAATACTCTCCAGAGCTCACAGTTGCTGACTTGAGAGGACAGTGAGGGAAATACTGGCTCTACTCAGCCCTTCATGGTCCCTGGTCTGCCTGTTAACCTCTGGGGAAGAGACATTCTCTCTCAAATGAAAGTCCTTATGTGTAGTCCCAATGAGGTTATTGCTCAACAAATGCTCTCCCAGGGCTACCTCCCTGGACAGGGACTAGGCAAAAATGGATAGGGAAGACCCATGCAGGTAGAAGTCAGAGACTGCTGCTGAGGTAGCTGGAGAAAAACTGCTCATGGGCAGTATGTAAGACCTAGACTGCAGAGAAATTCCTGGACTCTCCTCCCCTCTCCACAGGTATGTGTGTTCAACTAGGCATCCTCCTTCCCCCTTGTTAAATCTTAAACAAGAGAAAAAGCAGGTTGCAGAAAAGCAGTTTTTCCATGTATAGAACATGGTATCAAAAAAAATAATAATAATGGTTAGAAGCTATTTCAAAACTCTCCTAAAAAGGAGAAGAAAATGGGAGATGTCCTATTTTCTCTCTGAAACCTACTCGAGATCGCCTTAGTTCAGGTTAAGATATTTGGATCTTTTGGGGACATCAAGTTCCCTCGCTGTCTATTGTACGTCTTTGGTGCACCAAAACTTGTCTATATGCATGTCAATTTATGTTGTCTATTGTTTTGTTTGGCTGATTGTTGTTTGTTTTTATGTTTTATGTAAAAAAAATGGTAAAAAGGCATTATCTTACTGACAGTCCTGCCAATTGCTGTTTACACAGAGGAGGCTAATTTGAGGTGCCTCACATTCTAAGGTAGGAGTCAAAGACAACTGGAAAAAAAGCTGCTTCTTAAAGAGCCAGCAGCAGGACAAATAGGAATGGTTAATTTTCCTAAACAAATTTCTATCAGGATGATGATTGGGTTCAAAGTGCTTTATTCCCCTGAAGTTACAGCTAGAAAAAAAAAATGTATTTGGTTTAAATTTATGAGATTTGTATGATCACTTCATTTTTATTTCTAATTAGTCTCAAAGGTATAAATGTTTTACATATCCTGACTATAGAGTTATACATTTATTGGTTATGATTTTAAAGGTATAATGTTATTAAAAAAAAGTTTAATTTAAAACTGATGATTCAGTGTCGGAGCCATCTTAACTAGCTACACGTAGCATGACGCAACCCAGGAAATACAGTCCTCTAAGATGCTTCTAAATTGACATGGTGTTTTGTGTAAATCTTGGCCTGGAGATTGGACCTATAAGAAATACGATTTAAAATAATGTCTCTTCAATAAGTTACAAAGTCATACATTCATACACAAGATGATGGACAAACTTTACAATATAAAAATATATTTGCTATTAATTTTAAGGAGAAAAGATTGTTTAAAACTGGGTTTTACTTTCAACAAATTGTAGTTATGCTTTGATATTACAGGTTCCTTTTGTTATTTGACCTTCATACAATGGGGTCTGGTTACTCTTTACAGGACTGGTGGATGTAGGTCTGGCTTTAGAGATAACAAACTCAAATCAGGAGTTTTACATTTGAGTTAATACAAAGCCCAGAGCTTCCTCAAAGCTGCTCAAAGCTGCAGAGGCTTGAGAGACGCAGTTTTGTCTTACAAGCCTCACTTAGAGAGTTTCTGGCCAAAGGAACATTTTTTAACAGATTCATACAGATATGGTTCAAAATAAAGTTCACACTTAGATCTGTAAAAGATAATAAAGCTATGTAGAAATTATAAAGGCATTAAAATTTGGCCTGTCTACTCCATACAAAATTATTATAGGTATAGAGGGTAGTTTTTTGCTTTGCATTCTGATAATTATAAAACATTCACTTCTAACTTTAAAGGAGCATAAGCTAACTTTAAAAAACCAATAAAATTATTTCAGTAGAAGGTTATTCCTCAAGAAATGGCTTGCTCTTAACATTGGGCTTTTAAATTTTTTAAGAAAATGATTTTCAAAAGGTGTTAAGGTAAATTTTTGGCTAAGACACTGCTTTAAGTTTGTCATTTAAGCCTCTGATATTCTCAAGATAGATGCAAAATAAATATTGAAGGACATAACTTGGAGAAAGCTACCATCAGTATTTGTCAACAGTTTATGATATATGCTCACTTCCATTCCTTAACAAAGAGAACATTAATATAAAATCTCTCCAAATAAGGTTTTGACATCCTCCAATAAAGATTTGATATGATAATAAAATGTTACAAAATAAAATCATAAAAATATTTTTAAAAGAATGTTTTAAGAGCATGATAAATTGTTTGTTCCTTATTTTAAACAACAATCAAATTGATTATTATTAATTGTTAATCTATTACATGACAGGCATTTTCGACAAATTTAATAATTGTTATCTAAAGGATAAATTGTTAAAAATTTGCCTCTATACATGTTTTTATATTGTTATAGATTTATACATGCATCCTATAAAAATGCATCTACTATGGGAATAAAGCTCATATAATTAGATCACATGTTTATTCTTTTGAGTGTCCCCTTGCTTCAGCACAGATAATTGAATTGGGTGCTGTAGCTGTTCTTTTAAAATATTAAAGATCAAACTTTTGATTTTTATATTAATAATATACATATATAGCTCATGGCTTACAATTGCTTAAGTTGTTTCTTTTTAATGCTACTAATTCTTAACTTTTACAATTATTTATACAAATACAATTCAAAATATTAATCAAAATATATACATACGACTATTGACAGCTTTTCAAGCTTTCTAGTTATAACTGATTTAACATAAGAAACAAAATATAAAATTAGTCATTACATATGTTATATTTTAATACTAAATGTTCCAATTCAGATTAAGACAAATATTATAAGTGATTATTATAATCAGTCATTTGAGATGTCTTATTAACAATTTGATATTAGTCATATTACTGAAATTCCTCATAATTCGCAAAGACAAGATATTATAGAACAAGCCCATAGAACTTTACAATATTTTTATAATAAAAGAGGGGAGAATCACATCTCTATATACCACAAAAATTTTAAAATTTTAATGCTAGGGATCTCTCTGAGTATAGAGAAGAGGGCATGTTTGTGTTTTTTTTCTACAGAATGCTGAAGGAGCATGCTAGCTGCCAGAGTGGTTAAGGAGAGATGCTGATCATTGAAAATGGCCGCTGTCCTCAAAACTTTTGGATGCTTCTTACTAATGCTGATACCACAGACAACTATGGACTCAACATTCCTCTTTGCATGGCAATTTTATTTAGCTAAAGATTAAACAAATTATAAACAGATCAAGGGGAAATATTGACTACTGCTGATTGCCCCCTTCAGGGTGTCAAAAGGCCATATATTTAAATTTTACAGATTTCAAGTGTAGTCCAGATAGAATGTGGCCTGCCATTTATTTTCTTTAAGACATCCACAGGCATTGCCTCCCTTGTTACCCTTCAACAGAATCGACAACAATACTATTTACTTAGTGCTGCCATTGATAAGGACCTGGCCGAACTCAGAGATGGTTTAGCTAATTTAAAAGATTCTGCTGCCTCCCTATCAGAAGTAGTATTACAAAATAGGAGAGGGCTTGATCTGCTCTTCTTACAGCAAGGAGGACTTTGTGCAGCCTTAAGGAAAGAATGCTGTGTTTATGCAGACAAGACAGGACTGGTAGATGACAGTCTGAGGAGAGTAAAAGAAAGTTTAGAGAAACGCAAAAGAGAACGAGAACAGCAGGAGACTTGGTATAAAAATTGTTTCTCCACGTCCCCGTGGCTTTCAATCCTACTACCTTCTATCCTAGGACCCTTCATGGGGTTATTGCTGTTAATCTCCTTTGGTCCCTGGGCTTTTCAATGATTAAATTAAATCACAAATAGATTCTACCCTAACCAAGAATTATGTCTCAGTACAGTATCATCAGCTGGACACAGGAGAAATGATGGAACTCAGGAGAAGAGACGGCTAGGCAGAAACAACCATAGCACCTGCCGCGGAGAGGCTCAATTTCAATAAGCTCCTTTGATGAGGCTCTGCCTGGCTCCCACCTATTCATCCCTGGGCTTGTCGGAAGGGGGGGGGCTGACCCAAGGTAGCCGTCTTAAAGACGGGCAACTTCCTCCATCCCCTGACCACCCTAAGACACGGGGCCTTGAGGATGACAAGATCACCCTATGACGGGTAAGGTGGAGGGAAATAGAGGATGATCCTAGACAAGAGATGACTACACATTTTTGGTCTGGCCCTCTTGCCCAGTATTTCCTCCAAACCTTTCCACTTCTAATATAAGGAAAAGGGAGGAAATGTGGGAACTCATTAGAGACCCTCGCTTCGGCTGTCAGGGCAAAGGTCCTGAGTAAAAGAAAGGAGAGCCTCTCTGGTAATTGCGGTGGAAGGAAGCCCTGAGATAACTGCTGCAGGCTCCAGCCTGTGCAAACACCTGTTGTCTCCACTGGAGGACCCTTATCTCTTCCTGCTGAAACTGCTAAGATTGCCCTTCCTTCCTTTGTCCTTGCCTTGAGGCACGTCCCTCCTGAAAGCCTTAAAACCTGTGTACCCCTCAATATTAAACGAGACCTCGACAATTGAACCCCCTCTGCCTGGTCTCCGTTCTCCCCCCTCCCTTTGGCCCGCAGGTAGTGACCCTTCGGAACCCTGGAATAACTGGACCTGCCGGACGGGTTACATTCCATCTTGGTGGAAACTAGTCTCACAACATAACAGAATAACAACAAAGTCCAAACTAACAGATTTGCCAATGCAATAATATGCAAATCAAGGCGTAAGTGTTACAACAAAGTAGGATGCCTTTGTTACAGTTCTCAAATACTATCTGAAAACCTGACTAGTTTTGGAGCTGCTGGAACTAGAGAGTCTGTTTATACATACCAAGCAATTTCTCTAATAGTCACAAGGATGTTAAGATGTTAGAGGAAGGAAATAGGTGACCATTTGAGAGAGCTAAAGGTAAGTCAAGATAATTTGCCTTGGGATCTATAAAATCCCATCCTCTCCACAATCATTATACTTCCAAATTAATCAACTTTTGAAGAGTTGGCTTATTGAAGTAAGGCTTATTTTTGGAAATACTCAGTGACATGTAATATATATACATATACATATACATACATATATACATATACATACATACATATATATATATATATATATATATATATATATATATATATATATATATATATATATATAATATGTTGTGGAAAATATATGTTAAGCAGTAATGCAATGACTTTGTTCAGGGTACCCTTGGTACATAGAGGCCCTGACACATGTTTGGTCTTTTCTGTGCTTTAATTAGCGAACTAGAATTTTACTTACAAACTTTTCATGAACTAGAATATTGTACAATCAATTCTTTTCCATCAATCCACAGCTGTATTCATTGCACTCCTGCTCAATTATTGCTTCTTTGAAAGTAATCTTATATTATAGTGTCGTTTCTAATATAGGTATACAAGTATAGGCTCCTCCCTTGTATTACATCTGATGCTTCAGCATTGTTTTAAGCTACCCACCATGAGTAGCCATCAAAATGGGTCTTATGAAGTCCTCGTTCTCTTTCAAAATGCACTAACCAGTTCATTGTAGTTATCACTACCTATCACATTCCAACTGCTTTTGCTTTTTGTTTAATGAAGCATTGGGGGAACATCTTAAGCAGCTACTCTAAGTCGATTTCCCAATACTTATCTCCTATAACTTCTTTTTGAAGAGTCAGTAAAAAAAAATGACAAAATAGGCTTTCTTAGGTCACCATTTAACTAAGAAACCAACTGTCCACATTTCTGTTTCACGAAAGGTTGGTTTCTCTCTGATGTCTTCTGTCTGAAGTCAGGTACTTTAGCAACCAGCAGTGCTAATAGTGATGAGGCTGCAAGCAGAATGAGAAGGGTCCCTCCTGTCTCTGTGTTGTGCATGCTTGATTGAGGAAAAATATCTAAATATATAAATTGTTCCAATAGCCTTCCTATACTCAAAGGATAAGCAGGCTAAGGAAGAAATTATGGAAATGACCCCCTTCACAATAGCCACAAACAGTATAAAGTACCTTACCAAACATGTGAAAAATCTATATGACAAGAACTTCAACACTATGAAGAAGGAAATGGAAGAAGACCTCAAAAAATGGAAAAACCTCCCATGATCATGGATCGGCAGAATTAATATACTTAAAATGGCCATTTTGCCAAAAGCAATATACATATTCAATGCAATACCCATCAAAATCCCAACTCAATTCTTCACAGAGTTAGAAAGAGCAATCCTCAAATTCATCTGGAATAACAAAAAACCCAGGATAGCTAAAACTATTCTCAACAATAAAAAAAATTCTGGGGGTATCAGTATACCTGACCTCAAGCAATACTACAGAGCAATAGTGTTAAAAACTGCATAGTATTGGTACAGTGACAGGCAGGCAGATCAATGGAACAGGATTGAAGATCCAGAAATGAACCCACACACCTATGGCCACTTGATCCTTGACAAAGGAGCTGAAAACATCCAATGGAAAAAAGATAGCCTTTTCAACAAATGGTGCTGGTTCAACTGGAGGTCAGCATGCAGAACAATGCGAATTGATCCATCCTTGTCTCCTTGTACTAAGCTCAACTCCAAATGGATCAAGGACCTCCACATAAAGCCAGACACTCTGAAGCTAATAGAAAAGAAACTGGGGAAGACCCTTGAGGACATCGGTACAGGGGGAAAGTTCCTGAACAGAGCACCAATAGCTTATGCTCTAAGATCAAGAATTGACAAATGGGACCTCATAAAATTACAAAGTTTATATAAGGCAAAGGACACCATCAAAAGGACAAATTGGCAACCAACAAATTGGGAAAAGATCTTCACCAACCCTACATCAGATAGAGGGCTAAAATCCAAAATATACAAAGAACTCAAGAAGCTAGACTCCAGAAAACCAAATAACCCTATTAAAAAATGGAGTAGAGAGATAAACAAAGAATTTTGACCTGAAGAATTTCGGATGGCAGAGAAGCATCTTAAAAAATGCTCAACTTCATTAGTCATTAGGGAAATGCAAATCAAAACAACCCTGAGATTTCACCTTACACCAGTCAGAATGGCTAAGATTAAAAATTCAGGAGACAGCAGATGTTGGCAAGGATGTGGAGAAAAAAGAACACTCCTCCACTGCTGGTGGGGTTGCAAGTTGGTACAACCACTCTGGAAATCAGTCTGGCGGTTCCTCTGAAAACTGGGCACCTCACTTCCAGAAGATCCTGCTATACCACTCCTGGGCATATACCCAGAAGATTCTCCAGCATGTAATAAGAATACATGTTCCACTATTTTCATAGCAGCCCTATTTATCATTGCCAGAAGCTAAAAAGAACCCAGCTCTTTCTCAACAGAAGAGTGGATGCAAAAAATGTAGTATATATACACAATTCAGCCATTAGAAACAATGAATTCATGAAATTATTAGGCAAATGGATGGAGCTGGAGAACATCATACTAAGTGAGGTAACCCAGACTCAAAAGATGAATCATGGTATGCACTCACTAATAAGTGGATATTAACCTAGAAAATTGGAATACCCAAAACATAATCCACACATCAAATGAGGTACAGGAAGAACGGAGGAGTGGCCCCTGGTTCTGGAAAGACTCAGTGAAGCAGTATAGGGCAAAACCAGAACAGGGAAGTGGGAAGGGTTGGGTGGGAAAACAGGGGGAGGGAAGGGGGCTGATGAGACTTTCGGGGAGTGGGGGTCTAGAAAAGGGGAAATCATTTGAAATGTAAATAAAAATATATAGAATAAAAAAAAAAGAGTGAAGTCTCTCATGCGCACTTGTCCAAAAAAAGAACTGAAAATATGTTTCACTAATGCAGGTTAAGTTTCTACTACCCCTGCTAGCCCCATGACACTTCCTGTTGCATCATTTTGTTGTTAATTTTGTTGTTTGCTTTTACTGTGTTTTGGGTGATGTCTCATCAATCTTTCAACTTAAAAATACAGAATTTGAAGCTGACATTTAAGCTTTTCTATATGTTGCATATTTTTAAAATGGCTTAAATAGCAATTTATATCTTTCAAATTTCTGTTCTGAATTTTTATAATGTATGTGTTATCTACAATACTATCAAGGAGGACTAGGATAGAGGCATAGCTGTAACCCTCAGCAGCTGCTTCAGTGCTTCTGGTTTTATGAAGAACCTCAACTTTGGACAACTCAAGATCCAAAGCTTTGGTATAATTTAACAAAAACAATAAAGATTAATATTATTTAATAAAGTTAATATTATTCAATAAATATTAATTATTTATTATTACTATTTCAGAACTATCCAGTATAAATTAAGTTGAGATTTTGTTAAATATTTTTTAGTAAAGGCCATTAAGATGCTTCAGAAGATAAGGCACTTGCCACTCAAGACTGATACTTAATCACTGTAATACACAATATATGGAAAGATTGATCTGACTCCAAAAACTATCCTCTGAAATCTGCCTCCACGCCATTGCATGTGTATGTCCCTATACACATATATCATACACATGATAATCGTAAATAAACTGAATCTTTTGAATATATGTTTTAGTATAGACATATGAATTGGAGTTAAAGGAGAAAGAGAAGGGCTTAGCAGTACCATGAAGAATTGATTTTCACTTCTCTAAATTATAAGTAGTATTTAAAGGACATATACAACATAAATTTTAATGAAATTCAATAAAAGTAGAGTTTTGGGTGAAGAAAGCAAACACATTCTAGAGCATGGGTATGAATTTCTCTAAAAGAGTAGTATCACGGTTTTATTTTTAAAGATTCTCCATTATAGCTGTACAGCAGCATGTGAGAAGCAGTGATAAGCCCTTAGATGAACCACCTATCCGATATTTCACCACAGAGCTCTGCTTTCTATTTTCTTTCTTTCTTTCTTTCTTTCTTTCTTTCTTTCTTTCTTTCTTTCTTTCTTTCTTTCTTTCTTTCTTTCTTTCTTTCTTTTCTTTCTTTCTTTCTTTCTCTTTCTTTCTCTTTCTTTCTTTCTTTCTTTCTTTCTTTCTTTCTTTCTTTCTTTCTTTCTTTCTCTCTCTCTCTCTCTCTCTTTCTCTAGCTCTTCTTTATATCCTTATAATAGACTCGTTTCTAAATACCACCTTTGTGAAATTCATTCTTCTAGTACTCAAGAAAATTTGCCTAGATACAACTGTTTTGGGTGGCTCTGGTGACATTTTGTTTGTGTGATGCTATCTTTCCCATGTATGCACATTTGAGATTAGAAATCTTCCATTGCTCTCAAAGATACACTATTTGGTTCTGGATTCTATTTGTATTTTGTTGAGGTTTGAAGCAGGTTTTTTATTTTTTCTTGATTTTTTTTTTAAGTTGTTAGGAAAACCAGATGGGATGACAGTATACTTCTAGAGGGAGATCTGAGATCACAGAAATTTAGGAAGTAGGGCTTTCTCCCCAGTAAACAAATTTGATAATCATATCTCTGTTTCACAGGTAACCAGGACAACTAGTGGGTAGGCCTCCCCAAGGAGGCCAACCATATGTATTGTTTAGTTTGATTCACTATCATCTTAACATAAATATCTATATGTGAAAGGGATACTATCTTTACACATTGGTGTTCTTCATAACAAATGTGCAAGTGTTAATTGGCCTAGAATTAGTGTTTTTCAGTTGCTGCACATGACCAATACTTTCAAATGAGAGGGAGGCATCTTGTCCTTCTCAAGTCTACATAATTTTCTTTGTCATTTTATACTGCCTCCACAGACACTAGTCAGCAAACTCTGATTTTCTTGTAATTTTATTTGCTTCGGCTCTGTTTCACACTTAACAACATTTTGTATTCTCTAAAGACCGGTGGAACTCCTAAACTCATTGAAATATGAAAGTCTCTGAAAGGTAAGATGAATTTTAACTTTTAACATTATTCCCCCATTGATTGCCCTTTGCCTTAAGCATTTTCATGAAATTTGTGCCCTGTGGACTGTATCCATGAGAAAAAATGCATTCATCACAATCGAGATGCCTTGATAAGAATGATAACATTATCCCTGTGGGTCCCAGATGATGGCTTTTGGAAGCAGATATGATCATTAGTGCTAACGTTTTGTGTCAGAAACCGAGGCCCAGGCTGATGCTCATCCTCATATGGTCCAGCAAATTTCATCTCTGCCCTCTCATTCAAACCCCATCAACTCTGAAAGCAAAAAACTCAGCAACCCTCTTACCTGATGTCACTAGCCACCCAGAACACATTCCCCTACTCCACATACAGTCTTTAAAAAACTCCCAGGCCATAATCTGCTTATTACTCCTTATAGTTTCATCCCCTGAGACTGGGGAACTCACCTGGAATCCCATTCCCAAATAAACCTATCTATTTTACTTCTAATTTGTCTGAATTGGCGTATTTCTTTGGCAGAGAAATCTCTATCAGAAACCATGTCAACAACTGTAATAACCCTAGAGTGCTCTTTGGACTTCCCTTCATTTGAGAACTCATCAAGAGCAGGACATCCATTGGTCACTATAGTTAAGAAACACTTAGGTACAGTACAGCTAATGATCTTAAAGCAGAGATACAACGAACTAGATACAGAAGACCAGGGTTATGAGCTAGCAGAATACCAACAGTTGCTTCAGTATTGAAGCATGCACCAAGAAAAGTGGTGGGGTAGGGTGGATGAAAGGGTCAGCTCAGAAAGTCAGCTCATGACTTTGGAAAAGTCATAGAAAACTTGCCCCTCCCAGGAGGGAGAGGCTAAATTACATTCTTCAGACCACAGGGAGGTCCCTGCAGCTAGGGGAGGCCAGAGTTATTCTGAGACTTTTGGCCACCTATCTTATTCCCTAACAACCAATTAGTTTAAAGGTAACACTGTGCTGCCAATCATACTGTGCCTATTGGTGGCTGCCCTGAGGACGCTATAAAGGCCCCCACAGTGGGCTGTGCATGGTCATTCTCTCCCCATGTACAGGGTGACCCCAGCATGCTGGATTAAATAAATTTCCTCTTGCTTTTTGCATTAAATAGAAAGAAAGAAACAAACAAATAAACAAAAAACAAAGAATGAAACAAAGAAAGAAACAAAGAAAGAAAAAAAGAGGACCTCAACAGAGGTAAGCATAACTCATTGTTGGACAAAACATTGTACTCTCTATCACCTCATTTTTTTATATTGATTAAGTATGTCTTTCAACAGAGGAATGGATACAGAATCTGTGGTATATATACAAAATGGAGTACTATTCAGCTATTAAAAACAATGAATTCATGAAATCCTTAGGCAAATGAATGGAACTAGGCAAATGGATGTCATGCTGAGCGTGGTAACAAAAGAACTCACATGGTATGCATTCACTAATAAGCAAATGTTAGCCCAAAAGCTCAAAATAAACAAGTTACAATTCACCCAGCACAGGAAGCTTAAGAAGAAGGAGGACTTAAGTGAGGTTGCTTTGGTTCATCTGAGAAAGGGAACAAAATGCTCACAGGAGCAATAAGGGAGACAATGTGTGGAGCAGAGACTGAAGTAAAGGCTACCCAGAGACTGTCCTACTTGGATATTTATCCTATAAACTGTCAACAAACCCTAACACTACTATGGAAGACAAGAAGTGTATACCAAAAGGAGTATGGTTGTCTCTGGAGGGACCCTGCCAGAGCCTCACAATTACAGAGGCAGATGCTAGCAGCCAACCCCTGGACTGGGCAAGGGGGGCCCCAATGGAGGAGCTGGACGGCAGTCTGTAAGAGCTGATGGAGTTTACAGCCCCAAGGGAAGAACAATGTTTTCAGCCACCCAGAAGCCCCAGGACTCCACCATTAACTCCACCTGGACTCACCCAGGGACTGAACCATTAACCAAGGGGTACACATGATTCCAGTCAAAAATGTGGCAGAGGAAGACCTTGTTGGCCATCAGTGGGAGGAGTGGTCCTTGGTCAGGTAAAGGCTCAATATATGCCCCAACAAGGGGAAATCGAGGGGGATGAGGTGGGAGTGAGTCGGGTAGAGGGTTATTTATGTGGAGGCAGGGGGTGGGAGGAAGGGTTGGGGGTCTTTGGGGAGGGGGGAATCCGGAAAGGTTTTACCATTAGCAATGTAAATGAAGATGATATTCAATTAATAATAATAATAATAATAATAGTAGCAATAATAATAGCAATAATAATAATAAAGATAAAAAAATCTTGAGGGCAACAATTAGAAACAGAGAAATCTCAAATCATGCAGACAACAGCAGACAGTTGAAGAGAGGCATTTACTGAGAGCAAGAAAACATGTTTGTAGACATGTACAGGGAAAAAACCCTCTGCCAAACAGAGGAGGGAGTGAAGAAACTGAAAAATCCAGTCCCTTTCTTCTCTATGGCTGGAGGTTTGTTCTAAATCTCAGAAGAGTTTTCCTCCCCCAGACCCCTTCTACTTAGGGTTGGTCAGTTAAAAAAAAAAAAAAAAGAAAAGATTGTTGATTGGCCCAAAATTGATCTGTAACATGTCCACATCTGACCTGGAACTTGTTGAACTAGTCCCTTCATCCAGGGGCTCCTCAAGTGAGAGACAAAAGCTTACAAGGCCTTTGTTGAAAGCTACCAGGCTCTGAGGGGTAGTGGGGACAAAAATAAACAAACAAACACACCTAACAAGCTTCTGTCTCAAGTTAGGGTGAGAAACAAATTTAGCATCAGATCCCTTATGCCTTGAGCCTCATGGTAGCACACAAGAAAATAGACTAGGAATGGTCATTGGATCTGAGGGCTGTTAGGGTCCAGGCTCATAGCTGGAACAGCTACAGCATAATTTCCTGTTGGAGTATTTCTGATCCCAAAATCCTTAGCAAATAATTGAAATGGAATTTCCATGTTAATTTTCATTTATCCTGCCTATTGCAAATGTATAGGAATTTTGCATGGGACTATAACAAAAAGCATTAAAACAGTTGACTTTTTATCTAGTTATTGCTCAAAAACAAGAAAAAATACAAAAATAAAATATGTTACTGTACATAGCTATTTATATTCTAGTATATGTAAATAAAGGGCTCTGCTGAGTGGGAACCTATGGAGAGTGAAATAGGTCCAGTTTAGATTCTCCAACCATCTCAAATCTTTCTAATAAAGAATCTTGTGTATTATTTAAAACTCTAATCATGCTTTCCCTAGGTCTGGGTGAATGGAACGTGTCACTATTAAATTCACAGCAGTCATTCTAACATAAAAATCGCCAAGGGAAAAATAAAGATATGAATGCAATAAGATTTTTTCACACTCTATAAAGTTTTCCTCTTGTTAAGCTTTAAAGATTTTCTAGTGTTTGCCCAGATTAGCATTATTTCTAAAATATGTGATGGTTAGACTGCCTACAGTAAATGAAGTAGTGTCAGATAGGCAGGAGGTAATCCACTTGCTATTTGAAATTCACTACTTCTGGGAGTAGAAACAAGGTCTGCATCTAAACTTAGTATTATTGGTTCTATGCAAGTTTGTAGAGAGTTCTTTTCTTTCTTTCTTTCTTTCTTTCTTTCTTTCTTTCTTTCTTTCTTTCTTTCTTCCTTCCTTTCTTTCTTTCTTTCTTTCTTTCTTTCTTTCTTTCTTTCTTTCTTTCTTTCTTTCTTTCTTTCTTTCTTTCTTTCTTTCTTTTTTTAGAAGCATATGCCATTACAAAAGACAGTATGCTAAACCCATGAACAGGACTAATTTGAACTCCTAATGACAATTGGGCTTCTGTTCTGCAAGTTCTGATTATTTTCTCCTTCCTTACACTCATTGACCACCTTATCTCTCATTCTTGTCAAGTTAGCAATAGGATTAATCCTCGCTGAGTTCACATTGTTATCAATGAAATGTTTAAGTCTGTATCTCTCAAAGAATCTTTTTTTAAAGGATTTGTTCTGTTTTTCTTTGTATGTGTGTTCTGCATGTTAGTATATGAATGTATGTGTGGGTATCCACAGAGGTCAGAAGAGGGTGCTAGATATACTAGAAGTCCTGAAGGTGTTGGGAAAGGGCAATTCAGGGCAGAGATTCCTCCATTTTGTATTCTTGTTGAGACCATTTCAGATTTGACTAGAATTTAATTTCCTTGATGGAGAATGCCATGGAAAATTACCAAACACTGTTGTTGGAGCTCAAGGTCAAGATGCACCAGCTAACTTATCTCAGTTAAAAGGCCTGCAGCTGCAAAGGCCCTACAGCTACCTACTCATCCTCACTTCTGTTGAACTACTTACTTCGTTGATGTTCCTATGCAGCTTGCAGAGTGAGAGGCCAGGGCTTCCTCTGGACACTTGAGGATAGATTCAGGTCCCCAAACACCTGAGTGCACTTCCAGTAGGCTGAACAAAATCCTTCAATAGGATAATAAAATATGTCTGACTGGTCAACACGGGTGGGCTACCCATGACATTTTGACAGAGTTGTGATAGGTAGTTGCAAGAGGAGAAAGCACTGATAAACTTGTAAAACTAACTAGCTCTACAAGTTAGTGATGCACCAGAAAATAATATGAAGAGTTCCCTGAAGACAAAACAAGAAAACAAAGCCCAACAAAACAAAATATAACAATGACTGGAGGCAAATAAGAATGGAGAACCCAGACATTTTTTTGCCAGGCCTGACTATGCTTGGCATTCCAAAGCTTTATGATTTCTATTGATGCCCTGGGGGCAGAACTATGCAGATGAGATAACTAACCCATCACAGAAACTCTTTCTTCACTGGGGCATCTTACTAAATTGGGTATGGAAACAAAACATTTGTCTTTTACTTTCAAATTACCAACTGCACTTGCTTTAAACATTGCTCAATAAAACTAAGGGGGAAAATATAGCTCAAAAATGCAAAAGCTAAGGAAACACTATGATTTTTACATTATTTTAATTTTCTTAACCTAAGATGCTGCACAGGCTAGGGGATAGATGCTTTTAACCTTGCCTGTTGGGGATACATGAGATGCCATGGAGAATCTCTCTTGGGGAAGCCTTGGAGGAGTTCTCCCATGGAAATATCATTCCAATTGTAAGTTTTCTTTCCTGTAGAAGGTCTGTTTTGAAGATAAAAGTGTTATTTTGTAATTAATAAATATTAATTTATATATTCAACAATAAACACTTGAGAGAAAAAGTGGGACTTTTTTTTTTAAGTTATTGAATGAGAGTGACAGGGTCAGTTTAGAATCAGTGAGACTTTGGTTTTGTAAGAGAGTTTAATGAATCCACTCTCTATAAACATACAAGTAGTTATGAATTGGAGAGATATATTTCAGGTTATGAGTGCTGTCATTTGTCCTCTTCTCTTAGCTCTATGACTTCATCTGTTACAGACCTGTCCAGGTCCTCTGCATTTGCTCTCATTCTCTGTGCGTCTGTGTGAAAGGTCTTCTGTCCCTGCTGTTCTCCAGGACACAGGTCTCTTGCATTCTTTCTGCCTCTTCTTCCACAAAGTTCCCTGTGCCCTTAAGTGGGGGATTTCGTGGAAGCTTTCAGTTTAGGGTTGAGTGTTCCAAGGCTTCTCACTCTCTACTTATTGTCTGGCTCTGGGTTTCTGCAAACCCAGAATACTGCAGGATGAAGCTTCTCTGATGGTGGCTAAGCAAGACATAAATTTATGAGTATAATGTAATATTTTAGAAGTCATTTATTGTTATGTCCATTTAGATGAACAATAATGTTTCTTTGTCATTACTGGTGTATCTTGTCTTTAGTTCTCAGCTAGCAAAGTTGGGTATAGTTTTATCTTGTGGAATATGCCATACGTCAAATTAGGTATCAGTTGCCTACTCCAACAAGCTTTCTGCCACTAGTATATCTTACAAGCAGGTCACCATTGTAGATCAAAGGGTTTATAGCTGCATTCATGTTTAGCTTTCTATTTTGGTAGCATACAGAGCACCTACCATCATTACCATGACCATTAGTCCACAAAACTTAAGACTTTATGCAGACACAACATAGAATTCTGTGTTCAATATGTTGAGCAGGTTTTGTCTTCATGCATAGGGCCTTACTGTCAGTTTCTGGAGAGCATGTAAGCAATAGCCTGGTTTGTTTGGAAGTTCCCATGGAACTCCTTTGCTCAATAATTTGAATAAATGAAACCCATTCCCAGTACTGGAAACTTCATTTGAAAAGAGATGCACATCTCCAAATGTTACCAGCATCATTATGGCCAATCTAATTTGTAATATACATACACATGCACATACACATACACATACACATACATATACATATACATATCATATATATCCAAGCTTCTGTTTTATTAGGTTTCCATACTATCCCTCCAATGGCCCTTAATATTTAGCTCTCTCTCCTGTCTCTTCCTTGCCCCTCTTCTTTCACCTCCAGAATTGATCCTATATTCTAGTACCTTCAACACACTGTACTGGTCTGCAATATCTTAGGAAGATACATCTTCCTACCACACACCCAACCCCTTACTCTATAACTAGGTAGGCCATACTCTTTTATACTCTTTGGCAGTTACTAAATTGAGAAAACATAATGTCTTCCACTAGTATCTCTTCATTTTTTATTAGATATTTGTTTTATTTACATTTCAAATGGTATCCCCTTTGTTCATTACCCCTCCTAAAACCCTCTATCCCATTCTCCCTCCCACTCTTATCACATCCCCCCCACACACTTTCCTGACATGGCATTCACCTACCCTGGGACATCAAGCCTTCACAGACCCAAAGGCTTCTCCTCTCATTAATGTCTGAAAAGGCCATCCTCTGCTACACATCAAGCTAGAGCCATGGTTCCCTCTCTGGTTGGAGGTTTAGTCCCTGGGAGGTCTTGGGGTACTGGTTAGTATATATTATTGTTCCTCCTATGGGGCTGCAAACCTCTTCAGCTTCTTGGGTCCTTTCTCAAGCTCTCCAATTGGAGACTCTATGCTCGGTCAATTGGTTGCCTGTGAGTCATGAGTATTTTGATCTACCTTCTAAGAAGGATCAAAGTTTTCACACTTTGTTCTTCCTTCTTCTTGAGCTTCCTGATAGTCTGTGAGTTGTATCTTGGGTATTCTGTGCTTTGGGGCTAATATTGACTTATCAGCAAGTGAATACCATGTGTGTTTTTTATGATTGGGATACCTCACTCAGAATGGTATTTTCTAGTTCCATCCATTTGCCTAAGAATTTCATGAATTCATGGTTTTTAATAGCTGAGTAATACTCCATTGTATAAATGTACCTAATTTCCCTGTATCCATATCTCTGTAAAGAGGCATTTGGGTTCTTTCTAGCTTCTGGCTATTACAAATAAGGCTGCTATAAACATAGTGGAGTATGTGTACTTATTACATGTTGGAAAATCTTCTGGATATAAGACCATGAGGGGTATAGATGGGTCCTCAGGTAGCACTAAGTCCAAATTTCTGAGGAACCACCAAACTGATTTCCAGAATGGTTTTATCAGCTTGCAATCCCACCAGCAATGGAGGAGTTTTCCTCTTTCTCCACATTCTCTCCCAGATCTGTTGTCCCCTAAGTTTTAGATTTAATTATTCTGACTGGTCTGAAGTAGAATTCCAGGGTTGTTTTGATTTTCATTTCCTTGATGATTAAAGATATTGAACATTTTTTTAGGTGTTTCTCAGCCATCTGGTATTCCTCAGCTGATAATTCTTTGTTTAGCTCAGTAGACCATTTTAAACAGTGTTATTTGGTTCTCCAGAGTCTGAGTACTTGAGTTCTTTGTATATATTGGATATTAGCCCTCTATTGGATGCAGGATTGGTAAAGATCTATTCCCAATCTGTTGGTTGCCTTTTTGTCCTATTGACAGTGTCCTTTGCCTTACATTTGTAATTTTATGAGGTCCCATTTGTCAATTCTTGATCTTAGAACATAAGCTATTGGTGGGTACTCTGTTCAGGAAAAGTTCCCTTGTGCCCATGTGCTCCAGGCTCTTCCCATTTTCTCATCAATTAGACTCAGTGTATCTGGTTTGATGTGGAGGTCCTTGATCCACTTGGACTTAAGCTTTGTACAGGGAGATAAGAATGGATCAATTTTCATCTTATTACATGTTGACCCACCACCATTTGTTGAAAATGCAGTCTTAAGTCCACTGGATGTTTTAGCTCCTTTGTCAAAGATCAAGTGACCATAGGTGTGTAGGTTCTTTCTGGGTCTTCAATTCTATTCCACTGATCTACCTGTCTGTCATTGTACCGATACTATGCAGTTTTTTATCACTACTGCTCTGTAGCATAGCTTGAGGTCAGAGATGGTGATTCCACTAGAGCTCCTTTTATTGTTGAGAATAGTTGTCCATCTCCTGGGGTTTTTGTTATTCCAGAAAAATTTGGAAATGGCTCTTTCAAACTCAATGAAGAATTGAGTTGGAATGTTGACGTGGATTGCATTAAATCTGTAGATTGCTTTAGGCAAGATAGGCTCTTTATTATATTAACCCTGCCAATCCATGAGAATTGGAGAACTTTCTATCTTCTGAAGTCTTCAATTTCTTTGTTTGGAGATTTGAATTTCTTTTCACACAAATCTTTCACCTGCTTGGTATTTTATATTATTTGTCACTATTGTGAAGGATGTCACTTCCCTAATTTCTTTCTCAGCCTCTTTATCCTTTGAGTATAAGATGGTTACTGATTTGTTTGAGATCATTTTATATCCAGACTCTTTGGTGAAGTTGTTTGTCAGCTTTAGGAGTTCTCTGGTGCAATTTTTGGGGTCACTTAAATATACTATCATATCATCTGCAAATAGTGATACATTGACTTTGTCCTTTCCAATTTGAATTCTTTTGACCTGCTTTTATTGTCTTATTACTCTGGGTAGGAATTTGAGTACTATATTGAACAGGTAGGGAGAGAGTGGACAGCCTTAGGGACAGAATTAGTCCCTAATTTCAGTGGGATTGCTTCAAGTTTCTCTCCATTTAGTTTGATGTTGGCTACTGGTTTGCTTTATTTATATATTGCTTGTATTATATTTAGTTATGGGCCTTGAAGTCCTGATCTTTCCAAGAGTTTTTATCATGGAGGGTTGGATTTTGTCAAATGATTTCTCAGCATCTAATGAAATGATCATGTGTTTTTTTTTCTTTGAGTTTGTTTATATAGTGGATTATATTTATGGATTTCTGTATATTGAACCATCTCTATGTCCCTGGGATGAAACCTACTTGATCATGGTAGATGATCACTTTGATTTGCTCTTGGATTCAGTTTGTGAGAATAATATTGAGTATATTTGTATTGATATTTCTAAGGGAAATTGGTCTTGAGTTCTCTTTCTTTTTGTGGGGAGGTCTTTATGTGGTTTAGGTATAAGTAAAATTGTGGCTTCATGGAATGAATTAGGTAGTGTTCCTTCTGTTTCTATTTTGTGGAATAGTTTGAAGAGTCTTATTTGTAGGTTTGATAGAACTCTGCATTAAAGCCATCTTGTCCTGGTTCTTTTTGTTTGTTTGTTTGTTTTGTTTTGTTTTGTTTTGTTTGGGAGACTATTAATGTCTGCTTCTATCATTTTAGGGGTTATGGAATTGGTTAAATGATTTATCTGATTCTGACTTTATGTTAGTTCCTGGTATTTGTCTAGAAAATATTCCATTTCATCTCAATTTTTCAGGGTTTTTTCTTTTTTTTTTGAGTATAGGCTTTTGTACTAGGATCTGATGATTTTTTAAAATTTCCTCAGTATCTGTTGTTATGTCTCCCTTTTCATTTCTGATTTTGTTGATTTTTATACTATCTCTGTGCCCTCTGAATAGTTTGATATTAAGGAATAGTGATTGCTGCTTCCTTTGTTATTAGAGGTGGAGTTATGTTTGTGTGCCTCTCTTCTTTTTGGTTTTTTAAAATCAGATTATTTTCTTGCTTTTTCTAGTGTGCAGTTTCTCTCCTTTTGTAGGTGTTTCCATTCATTATTCTTTGAATATAAGGACATGTGAAAGGATATTGTTTAAGTTTGTTTTTGTCATGAAATACTTTGGTTTATCTATCTATGGTAATTGAGGGTTCTATTGGGTATTATAGCCTGGGTTGGCATTTGTGTTCCCTTAGTGTCTATATGACATCTTTCCAGGATCTTCTAGCTTTCATAGTTTCTGGTGAGAAGTCTGTTGTAATTCTGATAGGTCTGCCTTTATATGTTACTTAACATTTTTCCCTTACTAATTTAATATTCTTTCTTTGTTTGGTACATTTGGTATTTTGATTATTGTGTGATAAGAGGAATTTCTTTTCTGGTTGAATCTATTTGGAGTTCTGTAGGCTTCTTGAATGTTCATGAGCATTTCTTTCTTTAGGTTAGGGAAGCTTTTTTCCATAATTTTGTTGAAGGCATTTACTGGCCTTTTAAGCTGGAAATCTTCACTCTCTTCTATACCTATAATCCTTAGTTTGCTCTTTTCACTGTGTCCTGCATTTTCTGGATATTTTGGGTAAGGAACTTTTTGCATTTTCTTTGACTGTTGTCAATTTTTTCTATGGTATGTTCTGTATCTGAGATTCTTTCTTCTATCTCTTGCATTCTGTTATTGATGGTTGCTTCTATTACTCCTGACTTTTTCCTAGGTTTCCCATGTCTAGAGTTGTTTCCCTTTGTGATTTCTTTATTGTTTCTATTTCCACTTTTAGATCCTGGATGGTTTTGCTCAATTCCTTCACCTGTTTGGATGTGTTTTCCTGTATTTCTTTAAGGGAGTTATTTATGTCCTTCTTGAAGTCCTCTATCAGCATCATGAGCTATGATTTTAAATCCAAATCTTACTTGTCCAGTGTGTTGGGGTATCCAGGATTTGCTGTTGTGGGAGAACTGGGTTTCGATGGTGCCATGTCACCTTGGTTTCTGTTGGTAACTTTCTTGTGTTTGCCTTTTGTCATCTGGTTATCTCTGTTGTGATTTGGTCTGACTGTCTCTGGCTAGAGCTTGTTCCTCCTGTGGGCCATCAAGCCTATCTCAGAACCCATGGGAGACCAGCTCTCCCCTGGCACAGCGGGCTGTGGCTGAGTCAAGCTCCTGGGTGCAGATGGAGCTTGGAAGTACCCTATCCCAGCTGCTCTGCCACTCCTGTGTTCCCTATGCTCCTGGCCATACACCTTACACAGTCACTGGAGAGAAAATGGTACTCACACCTCCAAACCTTGGAGTCACTGCACTCCCTGGAGACAAGATCTCCCTTGGCAGGACTGATACACAGAGGAATGTGGAGCTAGTTTCTCTTTCTATAATAAAATTTGCTCTCTTATCTTTTGCATCTTACTTTTCACAAGGTTTTAGTACATATGCTAGAAAATTTTTCTTACTTCCAATAATGCCAGAGACTGAATAATTATCATGACGTTCTTAAGGTTCTATCTGGTATTTAAAGATACAAAAGAATCCTTAGTGCTAAAGAGATGATTTAGCAGTTAAGCACACATATTGCTTTTTTTCAGAGGATCTGAGTATGATCACCCAAACCTCAGTCAGTTACTCACAATACTCTGAGATTTTAGCTTCATGGGATCTTAAATAACTTTTTGATCTCCTAGAACACCCACACTCATAGATGTACAGATGTACATATGGACAAACACACACACACACACACACACACACCTTTAAAAAGAAATCTTAGCTTTCTTGATGTAAAGGTCTATGCAACTTCTTCCTGTTTTCCCATATTTCTTTATTAATATTGGTTTAAACATAAATTTTACCGTTTCCATGCAATTCTTGCTTTGACTCTTAGATTCTGAAGAACTCCAAATTTAACCGTTTGAAAATTAAATATAATCTTCCACCCTCCCCAAAAATCCCCAACCTCTCCTCCCACCCACTGCTAGTAAAATCAAATGTTTTTGTTGATCAACACTGTTTCTAAGCAAACTGTTACTGAAACCATCCAAGAACGAAGAGGTGTGTGAAGAATTCTGAAAGATTGTGAGAAAACAAGATTTGATTCACTAAAACTTTATGCCACTATAAAGTACGCTGGTAATATCCCAACTCTGATCTTTTGAACTTTAATTTTGCATAACATGATTATCAAATGATCATGGATTCATTCTGGTAGTAATACATAAACTCATTCATTTTCTGTCTTTAGTGTCTATTCTTCTTTTACCTATTATGAAAAATTCACAACTATTGTGGTAGTTTCAATGAGAATATCTGCCATAGTTTATATGTTTGAATACTTGGTCTCCAATTGGTAAAACGGTTTGAAAAGAATTGGAAAGATTGCCTTAAGGACAGTGTTTAATACGTTTTGCTGTTGTGTTTTTGTTTAGGATTGGTCATTTGCTATCTATTGTTATGTTAAGTGTGGGCCCCAATACTTGGTTGTTCTGAAGATTGCATTTACATCTTAGACTCAAGTTAAGTCTTAAAGTGAGAGGAAACACAAAAAATACAATCTAAAAAACAGAAGGGAACTTGAGCAAGCATGAAATTCAGGAGCCTGCATTTGGCCTTTGGGGTCATCATTGATTCAAAGAAGGAAAGTATAGTATCAGACTTAGTAACTGTCATTCTCTTGGTGAACAGTGACAATTCTTGGAACATTTTAAGGTATTAATCTCAGTGTGGTAAATATATCATATGTTTTCACTTAAAAAATTGGCTATTTTCTTTGATTTGTTTATTTCTTCTATTTAGAAAATGTGTTTGTGTGCCAGGAAATACATGTGGAAATCACAGAACAGCTTACCAGTGTCTGATTTCTCCTTCTCCCACGCAAGTTGTAGAAATGAAATGCACGGATTTTTTTTTTTTTTTTTTTGGTAGCAGGTTTCTTGAATGAGAAAGTTACTTTGGTGGTCCTTATTTGAGTTTAAGATATATCTCATTAAGTGTTGCCATTCTCCTTGCCATAATAGTAATGAACTCTAATTCTCTGAAAGTGCAAGCCTAAATAAAATCTTTTCTAAGTTTTCTTGGTCATAGATTATTTTCTAGAGCAATAGAACCATATTAAAACAAGCATTAATCTGTGTCAGGAAGATAGTAGTTGTAGAAGTAGAGAAAACTAAAACAATCCAAAATATAAAATAACAGAATAAATGCTATGTTCTTAATCATTTTGCATTTCAAGTCTATATTTTCTATTTGAAAATTGTCATATGTAATTTAAGTATAATATAAATTACTATATTAACTTATTATAATAAGTTGTAGATTCTATTTTCACTTATATAGAAATAGCCCAATTTCTTTCTTTCTTTTTTTAAAGAATTATTTTTTATTTTATGTATGTATATGTGTGCACTGTAGTTGTCTTTAGATACACCAGAAGAGGGCATTGGATTCCATTACAGATGGTTTTGAGCTGCTATGTGGTTTCTAGGAATTGAAATCAAGACCTCTGGAAGCTCAGTAAACTTAACAACTGAGCCATCTCTCTAACCCCCAAAATGATCAAGGCCATGTTCTTCTTCTTTCTTAATATATATGGAATGTTTTACTTGTATATATGCACACATGCCAAAAGATGGTATTAGAATTCAAAGATGATTGTGAGCCACCATGTGGTTGCTAGATCTCTGCAATAGAAGACATTTCAAGATAACTGCTAGGCATTGCAGACTGGTCTGCTGGGGAGGAAATTCACCTCTCTTTTTTCTAATGATGTTATACTCTGTCTAGTTATTGTCAATGTTCCACCAATACTCCCCATGCCACTACCTAGTTTTCTTGTTAAATCCAGAAAGTTAAGAGGAGAGAGTCATGTAGTAAATTAATGGAAATATTTACTTAGCCAAATGTTATCAGTATTCACCAGTTATATTTATGTCTCTGTGTAATTTATCATTTAAATATCATATAATGGATGCCATTGTAAGATTTTTGAAGGCTTTGGAAATGCTTGCAAATCTTTCTTAGCAAATGTACAACATGTTCAATACAGCAATTACTGGAGTCAATTAGTACTTGCTTATGATGAGAAGCTAATGATTAAGGATTGATCTTTTCCTATAAATAAAAGAAAAGTTTTAAACATATGCTTCGTATTTTGTTGGGAACCATATTTCACTCATACATTTAGTTTTCAGAATGAAATATATTCATATTTGTGAATGCTAAGACTTTTTCATCTCTTACATAGCGTTTGCATAGGCAGAGTTGCGAGAATGAGTAATCATGAAGAAAGAGATTTTAAGGGGCTATGGCCATTTCTTTATCCCCCTTTTCTCTTTTACTTCCTTCTTCCATTCTTCTCTTTTCTCTTCCATTTTTGCTCCATTTCCATCTGCTCCCTGCTTTCATGACCTACCTTTTTCCATTCATTTATCCTACCTTCCTTCTTTCACTTATATTGCATATTAGAAATACTTTTGTTCCTACCCTTGTGGTCACAGGAAAGAAATCATTCCCTTAAGATTCATAAATCTATGCAAAAATTCTCAGAAAAATAAACAATTCCTAATCCAATTATTGCATTCATGGATCTTGCACAAAGGTGTGAGTTTGTCCATGTTTTATAAATGCATCTGTAATCTTCTATCATCAGTATGATTTATGTTATATGATATTAAATATAATGTCTGTCATAGTCAACATTTAGGTTTATGCACTTCGTTCTTTTAGTGCTGATATTTCAATAAATTTTTGATGATTGATATAAAACTAATATTTGAATCCCTCAATTAAATCTAGCATTACAAATGCCTTCCCTTCCTGGTTCTGTGATTGATGCTGGTAGTCATGATCTGTACTGGACTGAAAAGAACTGTAGACCTGAACCTGTTCAAAGTTCTTGATAGATCATGCTAGAGTCAATCTGAATATTTTCTGATTAAAATCACTAATACTCACATATATTTAAAATAACTAAAGCATAGTCCAAGGTTTTTTCCCTATTGTTCTTTTATTTTAAGATACGACTCAGATAACAGGATATAGTAGGTTAAATGTCCTATTTAAAGTATAAAGAAACAATCAATTAACACTCATAAGCAATAACACATTTGAATTTTATTTATTTTTTACTTAGTGTATATATGTGGGCAGGTGTAAACATGTACAAAGGTGTACATGCATTTCTAGGTATACAAAGGTCAGAGGTCAACATTTGACCTTCAGTAACTTTGCATCTAGTTTTGTAAGACAGTTTTACACTCAACCCAGAACTCAATTACTCTGGATGGTTAGTAATCTCATCCGTGAGTTCCTCTGTTCCTCCTTACCTCCTAAGTGCTGGGAATTCAGGGAGACAATTCAATACTTGACTTTGCACACACAAATACTAGAAGACACACACAGGTCCTCATACTTGTTATTTCTTTAGTGGATACTGGCATTAAAGAAACACCTAATAGTTCACTGCAATAGGCTTCTGTTTAACTTCTCTCTTTTTCAAAACTCATTTTATTGAAGCCTCAAAATATGGCAAATAGCTTTGAGAAATAACTAACTCAGAACTTTTGTTGCTTTTAGTTTCTTTAAGAGTTAGGAGGATCATTTGCTATCATTATAGAATAAACTAAATGTTGCCTTGAATGAATTAAGCTTATTTAAAATGAACCTTCACATTGCACTTACAGTATTGAGATAATTTACATAGCTTTAATAATTTCATTTCTTCCAGAAGATCCAGATTTGAAAGGAAAATTTTGCCTACTGACTACTGAATGAACAGAACCTTATGTGTATATTTCATATGATGATTAGTTTTATTTTCCATTTAGGAACTACAGAAAAATGCTGTTTTTCAGGTCTGTGAGCATTTCTCCTGTGATGGGAAAACTAAAAATCATGTTGGCGACTGCTGTGCAGTGTTTCTTCCATTGTGTCTTGTGAAATGTCAACCATTAGCATTATGAGGTATATCAAGTATACCTCATATAAAGTAAATGTATTTACAGTATGCTGTTTGGATTTGAAAGGCTGATCTAAACAAGAAGACTAATGTGCATCTCATGGATACTCATTCTAATTTCACTTGATGACAATGATATTTACCTTATAAATTCATTGGCATAAAGTCTTCTCTCTTCTACTGTATCTTCCACTAAAATTAATTTCAATTTAAAATTTTACAGTTTAAAATTGTGCTTTAAATCCAATTGGTTTGTGTATAATAGGGTGGCTGAGAGGATAACAAATGTCTACAAACAGAAATACAATTAGTAATGTCCTGATCTATTGAGATTACCATAGATGCTCTTATCTTAGTTATTGTAAAGAAGGTATTTGAAAAAAGGAAAGAAAAGCCCCACATGATAACTGCATTTCCCAGATAGTTGAATTTGGAAAATAGTCATGTTTTTAGATAGATGTTAGATTCAAGAAAGTTTGTATATGAGATGGTCAAATTGCTTCCTCAGTAATCAACACCATCTCCAATGACTCTCCAATTCAAAGATGAGCATAGACCCAAGTCCCAAGTTTATTCCTAGGATATATAATAAATAGTATATGCAGAACTTGAAATTACAAATAAAACTGGTTTTTCTCACCCAATGATTGTGTTTAGAATGAGACTCTTATGTCATTTTAGAAAATATTTTCACATAGGCTGCTACCTGTAATTTTATCTAATTGATCATATCTTCTTAACTAGTTATGTTAAAGAGTTAAGAGGTGTTAAGAATAATCTAAGGAGTGTTTCTTATATGTAATTTAAGTTTATCTGCAAGCCTGTTAATGTAAGGATTGTGTTTTTACCTGGAAAAAATTTAGAGCACAAGTCTTTTGACTGCAGGGTTTTACTAACAATGCCTGGATTTTTGTAGAAAAAAAAAGTACAATCCACAATTGTTTTCTGCAGACATGCTATCTCCATCATATGCATTCATCTATAAAGAAAAACAAACCTGCCACTTTTTTCTTCTTCATGCATGTATTCAAAAAGCCCCCAGTTACAAGGATATCTGACAATCTGGTGTTCTGATTATCTGGATATATATTATTTTGAATGCTTTTTATTTAGCTTATATTTCTGACAATATTCTATATACCAGTGATACTATAGTATATTAAAGACATGAAGAATTCTATGCATGTCTACTCCAACTGTATATGATTTTATTCATCTCATGGAACAGAAGAAATCAGTGACCAAAGCAGCATGATTTGAAGCAAGGAAATTAAATTCCAAATTCCTTTCTAATGATTAAGCCCATTTACATTATTTTCAGTTTGCTGTTTGATATATTTGGAAGCTGTATCTATGAAAATATCCTACATAGAGCAACTATTTTCATTGTGACAGGAAAAACAAAATAAATAAATATACAAAATAAAACCCAAAATACAATGAACAAACAAACAACAAAACCCCAAAACCTATATACTAGGTAATATAGCACCAATGACAAGAAGGCATGGGAAGACATAAATGGCATGATTGGAAATGGAGTTTTAGTAAGTGGAGAATTTATTTATCTTAGATGTTACTCTGCTGGAAACATTGGCTAAAATCAATAAAAGTATTTGTGAAAAGAAAGCAAGGCTCTAGAATATAAAGGAAAAATGAGAATATTGCTCAGTGAAGGTCAGTTTCTTGACCCTAATGACTGAAACTAACAGTGTGAGATCAGCAGTTAAATGTTCTGTGGTGGGGGTTGGGGAGATAGCTTGTAAGTTAAGAGTACTTGTTAATCTTGCCAAGGATTCCCTTTGGAGTTCCAGTATGAACATGGAATCCTACATAACTCAAGTTCCAGGGAATCAAACACACTCTCTGACTTCTGTGTATGACAGGCATAAATGCAGTGAACAGACTTACATGTGCGCAACACACACAAACATTTCTTTTTTAAAAAATGGATTTTGTACTAAATCTGAAACTCTGGTAACTCAGTAACTGCAGATTACATAGCAATTTTAGAATCTTTTGTTTAATGTCCTGAAAATATAAAATGAAGAGATTATGGAGCGTCAAATCTGGAGTTGTATTGAGCTATCTATCCACTCCCATGTATTCATTCAGAAGCAAACATTGATCTTTCACCCATATTTACTTTAGCTCTACAAATGTCAACTCTGATCTCAACATTCTTCAAATGTCTATTTATTTCTCCATTAAATTCATATAATCTTATGTTAAACATTTTTTGCACACGTCTCCTGACTATGTGGTTCTTTTACTCATTTGTTCTATTGCAAATCCCTCTACTTTTCTAGTCAAATAGAAAACTGATTTTTCTTTTAAATTTTTTATTGATTATTCTATTTATTTACATTTCAAATGTTATCCCACTTCCTGGTTTCCCCTCTGAAAACACCAATTCCACCCCTACCCCTGCTTTGATGAGGGTGTTCCCCTACCCACCCACTCCTGTTTCACCACCCTAGCATTCCCCTATGCTGGGCCATCAAACCTTCACAGGACAAAGGTCTCTCCTCTTCATTGATGCCAGATAAGGCAGGCTATCCTCTGCTACATATGTAGATGGAGCCATGGGTTCCTCCATGGCTTTGGTTGGTTTGGTTCCTCAGAGCTCCAATTAAGTTGGGAGTATTTAAACAGGTGGCTATAGACAATGAAGAGAGCTGGAAATAAGATTTTATTCTTGAAGAGTATTTATTACAGGGTTTCACTGCATGTATGTGCACACGTGCACGCGCAAATACCTTTGAGGCTTAAAGAAAGTGCCATTGTCCATGATACATTTATATCAAAGTAAAACACTGCATAGTTGAAGAACATGAAATTATTTTGCTCTACTACCATGGTGCCAGCAAGGACAGTTGAAATTGGCAGTGACTAAAGTCATTTTTTATCAAGGGACATATAAGCTGAACTTTATCTGTTTAAATACATACCAATCCTAAGGTAACTCTTAAGTCATTGCAGGTGTGTCGGAGATTTGAAAATTGAAAACAAGAATTAGCTTCTTTTACAGGATCCTCCTCCTCTTTAGTTAAACCTTTTCATCATTCTGGAATAGTTCTCTGATCCATTTTATTATATTATTTTTATTCTATAAATTTCCCCTAAAAATAAAATTTTCTCCTAAAAATAGTATTAATGTAAGGATAATCGAATTCTGAGTTCAGATACAAAGGTTCATCAAATTATTATTATTATTATTATTGTCATTACTTTAATAAAAATAGCTTCTTTCAAGAACACAGCTGATCAGGGTGTTTTATTTTAGATAATAATGTAGAGACAAAGAATTCAATGTAAATAAAAACAAATTGAATCACCACTCTCCGATTCAGAAAGTGAAGGCACAAATCATTAGTTTTAAGGAAGAAGAATGCCAATTTAAACATCTTCCATTCTAATTATTCTCCCATATTAATATGTGTCTAAAAACTGCCTTCTATAACATGCTCTTCTATAGAATGTTTTTAGACTTAAAGCACTGTTTTTAGCTGTTGTATATTAATTATTCTTCAAAAGGCTAGGTGCTAAAGCTTGGTTCATAGTTGATGTCTTCTGTCATTGAGAAAGGCCTGAATGATAACCAATGGGTTATTGTATAGGTGGGTTCACAGTTTGATGAGAATATTCTTAGTTAGTACAATCTTCCACATGTTTGGAGGACTAGTTGAAGGTCACAGGAAGTATGATATTGAAAAATAGATCTTTTCGATTCTCCTATTTTCTTCTCTCTCTGGTTCATGAATGCCAAGAAATGTGGAGCTTAACTGCTTACACTACTCAAGTTTACCATGATGCTTTCTTCAACATAGGTCCAAAGTAATGGAGTTAAAAAAAACACTGAATAAAACCTACAAAATAGCGAACGCAACTAAATTGTTGTTGTATACTAATAGGTATAAATTTTGCCTTTAATGTGTTTCAATCAGCTGTTTCCTGCAACAGTGGAAGGTGAACCAAGACAGATGCTATATGTCTTTGGTTTTCTGCTTAGGTTTGAGTGTAGGTATAAAATGAGAACCAAGGAAATACAGGCATGCACATATTTCTGTGGGCCCTATTTGTCTCTAATTGAATTCTACTACAGAGGATAGCTGCCTTTCTTTGTAATAAAGCCTTAGACAGGCTTAAACATCCCACATCTAAACTATCTTAACCTATATAATGATAAGCACATTTTATCAAAGATAAGCCACCTTTTAGAGAAGGCTAAAAGGTAGAAACATATATTGGAATTTTCCATTTGCAGATACTAGTGAAAATAAACTAGTAGTCCTTTACATGCTAGAGATGTGCCAGAATATCCACAAATAATTTTTGGTTTTTGATGAACTAAAGTAGTAGAAAATGTGCAACTTCACATTTTTTTTTTGCTTTTACATTTCAAACAATGTGAATACATTTCTATTATAAGTTTCTGTTACATGAATATTTTTTGCAGAAATGAAGGCAAAACTTTACAGGTATTTTTTTTTCTACAATTTGAGATTGAGGACCAATGGACATATATCAATCTCTAGTTTTATTTCCATCTCTATTTCTATCTTTAACTTTATAATCTGTTTGTATCTGTTACCTTCATTTATATCTATATATCTATAATTATAATCTATATTCTATCAATATACATATATATATATAGCTATATTCATATCTCTATAAAGAAATTGAATATGTTGAATATATGAGCTTTTCAAAGCTGGCTCAAATATTCTAGAAAATGCTAAAGGTTAGAGTATTGAAACATCACTTTGTTAGCTTAATTCTAGTGTTTCTGCTAATGTATTTAGAAAGATCATCAGGTTCATTTTAAAAAGCATTATTTGACATGAACAATAACAAGGTTAGGATCTGTATGCGTTATCACTCTTCTCTTTGAGGCATAGTGGAATAGGAAAACCCCATAAAACTGTACTAAAAAGAGGTTTTACCTCCCAGTATTATTGAAATTGAAACAAAGCTGCTGTTTATAAAAAACGAGTATTTTGTTTCTTGTGTCTGAATTGGTTTCTTAACTCTGACATTTAAAAGTTTAACTCACCATAACATATTTTTATACAGAATGCACAGTATTTGGAATTATATATTATGTTAGTCAAAAGAATTGAGAAAACTTAATGACAAAATTTGAATATAGTACCTGAATTCCTGATCTAATCAAATTTGGCACACGGTATAAAAATGCTGTTGCTTTTTTTCTGCAGAAAACATTTGCATGAAGAGCTGTGCTTTGCTCCACAGACTTTCTCTAGTTTATACTTATGGTAGCTACAGTTACATCCTATACATCCTTCACTACGCACTGTCATCATCTAAATGAATTAGAATGCAGTGAATAAACTTAGAAGAAAACAATTTTGGATTCTAAACCAAAGTCTCACATATGTTTTAAATTTACTACAGAAAAACAATATTAAAGGTAATATATCAGCAAAGAAATACTTTTAGGAAAAATAAATTATAAATATTATCAGAAAAACTAAAATCACATTTCAGATTATATAGAAAGGTCCTAGCCACATATTTCAATAGGATGGGATATAATCAACTATCTTTCAATCATTATGAGTCAGCCAGATTTGACAATCACCAATATATTCTCTTATTGTTATTATTTCACATCACAAACATATTGGCCAGTATATTTAGAATAAAAATAGCATTAGTATGAAGAAATGTACAAAGGTTCAATCTTTACCAATGCTCGCTTTATTCAATGAAACATTCTTACTTTCATTTGTCTGTAAATATGGCATATGATTTACACTTCTCTGACTAGTCTGCCTCTAAATTACCATCAATAGGACTAGAAAAGGATAACAACCAAGAAAATAATAAATCATGATAGGATGTAAATTTATCCAAAATTCTTTTTTTTTGAATCTTTTTTTTATTCGATATATTTTTTATTTACATTTCAAATGATTTCACCACTCCCAAAGAGTCCCGTAAGCCCCCTTCTCTCCCCCTGTCCTCCCACCCACCCCTTCCCACTTCCCTGTTCTGGTTTTGCTGAATACTGCTTCATTGAGTCTTTCCAGAACAAGGGGCCACTCTTCCTTTCTTCTTGTACCTCATTTGATGTGTGGATTATGTTTTGGGTAATCTAGGTTTCTAGGTTAATATCCACTTATTAGTGAGTGCATACCATGATTCACCTTTTGAGTCTGGGTTACCTCACTCAGTATGATGTTCTCTAGCTCCATCCATTTACCTAAGAATTTCATGAATTCGTTGTTTCTAATGGCTGAATAGTACTCCATTGTGTAGATATACCACATTTTTTGCATCCACTCTTCTGTTGAGGGATACCTGGGTTCTTTCCAACACCTGGCAATTATAAATAGGGCTGCTATGAACATAGTAGAGCATGTATCCTTATTACATGGTGGGGAATCCTCTGGGTATATGCCCAGGAGTGGTATAGCAGGATCCTCTGGAAGTGAAGTGCCCAGTTTTCGGAGGAACCGCCAGACTGATTTCCAGAGTGGTTGTACCAATTTGCAACCCCACCAGCAGTGGAGGAGTGTTCCTCTTTCTCCACACCCTCTCCAACACCTGCTATCTCCTGAATTTTTAATAGAAGACCTAGCAAAGCCCCGAGGTAGAGACAAAAAGATACAAAGTAGATAGCATTTCCACTAAGGATATAGAAGGGCTCATTTCATGAAAAAGAAATGAAACTAAATGCATATGATGGCTGAGGAAGGAAGGAAAAAGACACAGTCAGGAAACTAAGAATACATTGCAGTAGGAATATTCGAAAGCTTCCAGAATTATAAAGAAAATGTGAACTAATGAGTAAGACTTTTACAGTGCCATGTGCAGAAGTAAACAAAAAATGGTAAAAAAAAAAAAAAGTATGCAGAGCAAAATAAAAGATTATAGAAGAGAAAAAATACAGTAACTAAGTGAAGAACTTGAGAGGAATGCTAGGCTATTTGGATGAAGGGGTGAATATATGAAAACTAGATAGATAGTCTTGATATTCCAGGCATGAAACTCCTGGCAAGGACCCCAGACATTATAGCCACCAAGCTGTTCAGAAAGAAAAGGCATGCTTCTATGCTTCTATGTTTCTTTTTCTTTCTGAAGTCAAGATCAATTAGTGAGGCTTTATAAAGAAGCATTGAATTGTATATAAACATAAAACTGTACTCAAATTTACATGTTTATAAGAAAATTACTTTAAAATATTAAGGTTTATTTAGTAGATGCTATATATAATTTAATCCTGAGACTAAAGGTAGATTGTTATCTAAAGAAAGAAAGTTAATTCTTACTGGTGTGTCAGCTTGAAAAGTTCAGAAAATATTGTAGTATATATGTCAAGACAGAGAGTATATTTCTTACATAATATGAGAAATGAGTGGCATCAAAAAGAATGAGCAGTTCACATTCCGATGGAATTATAATTTTATTTAAATGTATGTGAAGGCTGAACAAGTCCTCTTATAACCTCCGGAGAAAGACAGCCCAAAGAAAGAATGAGGCAGACTCATTCTGGAGTGAGGATGTGCTGGACACATGAGACCGTCTGCAAGATGCTCAATCAACTTTTGCATAGTTGTTTATTATGTTTTATTTTATACTTATATTGAATTATATTTTATATTTATATTGGTTATATTTACATATATCAAAATGTTAGAACCATTTCTTGAGAATTTGTTTTAAAACAAACACCCCATCGAAATGTATAGCCGATGATACTCTATTAAATTATAAATGTCACCTCAAAACCTTGGAAAAGTGTCCTTGTATTATAGCTTTTGAGTTGTTTTTAAATGAATTATCTTTTACTTCTGATGGTAAAAAATAAGATAGTAGATCTTTTTAATACTATTTTCCTCCTATTTTTCCTGAGCGATATTCTCAGTATTTTATTCCAGCATATACTCAGTTTTCAGCTTTGTAAATTGTAATATAAATGTCTAAAAGTTACTGAATAATTTTGTAGATGCTGCTTTTTGAAGGAGCTGGTCCTCATTTCACAGTTGCCACGTCTATCTTTGTATAACTTACTTTCGTGTTTTTGCTTTTTGTATACAGTGTTTTTTGTTGTTGCTGCTGCTGTTAGTCACGTATATTTTCCTTTTTATTGATTTGGGTTGTTACATTTCACATTGCTGTCTTTTAAAGGAAAGAGAGAATAACTGTATACATAATTAATTCTCAGGTCACTTTCTCTACTCTTCAACCGTTTAGAGCCTCAACCATGGAATGTTGCTATCCAGTTTCATAAGGCCATCATGAATATTCTCAGGCATGCTCATAGGTAAGCCTAATCTAGACAATTCTTCACTGAGACTTCCTTATCAGGTTATCCTGAGTTTAGTCAAGCTGATATTTATTTATGTATTTATTTATTTATAGATTGTTTTTTATTTACATTGAAAATGATTTCCGCTTTTCTGGGTCCCCACTCCCCGCAAGTCCCATAAGCCCTCTTCCCTCCCCCTATTCTTCCATCTACCCCTTCCCACTTCCCTATTTTGGAATTCCCCTATACTCCTGCACTGAGTCTTTCCAGAACCAGGGGCCACTCCTCCATTCATTTTGGACATCATTTAATTTGTGGATTAAGTCCTGGGTATTCAAAGTTTCTAGGCTAATATCCACTTATCAGTGAGTGCATACCATGATTGATCTTTTGAAACTGGGTTACCTCACATAGTATGATGTTCTCCAGCTCCATCCATTTGTCTAAGAATTTCATGAATTCATTGTTTCTAATGGCTGAATAGTACTCCATTGTGTAAATATACCACATTTTTTGTATCCATTCCTCCGTTGAAGGACATCTAGGTTCTTTCCAGCTTCTGGCTACTACAAATAGGGCTGCTATGAACATAGTGGAGCATGTGTCCTTATTGTATGCTGAAGAATCCTCTGGATATATGCCCAGTAGTGGTATAACAGGGTCCTCAGGAAGTGACATGTCCAGTTTTCTGAGGAACAGCCAGACTGATTTCCAAAGTGGTTGCACCATCTTTCAATCCCACTAGCAGTGGAGGAGTGTTCCTCTTTCTCCACATCCTTGCCAATACCTGCTGTCTCCTGAGTTTTTGACCTTAGCCATTCTGACTGGTGTGAGGTGAAATCTCAGGGTTGTTTCGATTTGCATTTCCCTAATGATTAATGATGTTGAGCATTTCTTAAGATGTTTCTCAGCTCCCCGAAGTTCTTCATGTGAAAATTCTTTGTTTAGCTCTGTACGCCACTTTTTAATGGGGTTATTTGGTTCTCTGGGTTCTTCTTTCTTGAGTTCTTTGTATATATTAGATATTAGCCCTCTGTTGGATTTAGGGTTGGTGAAGATGCTTTCCCAGTCTGTTGGTTGACGTTTTGTCCTTTTGACAGTGTCCTTTGCCTTACAGAAACTTTGTAGTTTTATGAGGTCCCATTTGTCAATTCTGGATCTTAGAGCATAAGCTATTGGTGTTCTATTCAGGAACTTTTCCCCTGTGCCCATGTCCTCCAGGGTCTTTCCCAGTTTCTTTTCAATTAGTTTCAGTGTGTCAGGTTTTATGTGGAGGTCCTTGATCCATTTGGAGTTGAGCTTGATACAAGGAGATAAGAATGGATTGATGTGTACTCTTCTGCATGCTGACCTCCAATTGAACCAACACCATTTGTTGAAAGGACTATCGTTTTTCCACAGGATGCTTTCAGCTCCTTTGTCGAAGAGCAAGTGACCATAGGTGTGTTGGTTCATTTCTGGGTCTTCAATCCTATTCCATTGATCCATTTGCCTGATATTGTACCAATACCATGCAGTTTTTATCACTATTGCTCTGTAGTAGAGTTTAAAGTCTGGGATAGTGAATCCCCCTGAAGTTCTTTTACTGTTGAGAATAGTTTGAGCTATTGTGGTTTTTTTGTTATTCCAGATGAATTTGAGAATTGCTCTTTCTACCTCTATGAAGAACTTGGTTGTGATTTTTATAGGAATAGCATTGAATCTGTAGATTGCCTTTGGCAAGATGACCATTTTAACTATATTAATCCTGCCAATCCAGGAGCATGGAAGGTTTTTTCATTTTCTGAGATCTTCTTCGATTTCCTTCTTCAGAGATCTGAAGTTCTTGTCATATAGGTCTTTCACTTGTTTGGTTAGAGTCACCCCAAGATACTTTATGCTGTTTGCAGCTATTGTGAAGGGGGTCATTTCCCTAATTTCTTTCTCAGTCTGCTTATCCTTTGAATATATAAAGGTTATTGATTTGCTTGCATTGATTTTGTAGCCAGCCACTTTGCTGAAGTTGTTTATCAGCTGTAGCAGTTCCCTAGTAGAGTTTTTAGGGTCACTTAAGTATACAATCATAGCATCTGCAAATAGTGATAGTTTGACTATTTCCTTTCAACTTTGTATCCCTTTGACTTCCTTTTGTTGTCTAATTTCTCTAGCTAGGACTTCAAGAACTATATTGAAAAGATATGGAGAGAGGGGGAAGCCTTGTCTAGTCCCTGATTTTAGTGGGATTGCTTCAAGTTTCTCTCCATTTAGTTTGATGTTGGCTACCGGTTTGCTGTATATTGCTTTTACTATGTTTATATATGGGCCTTGAATTCCTGTCCTTTCCAAGACTTTTAGCATGAAAGGATGCTGAATTTTGTCAAATGCTTTTTCAGCATCTAATGAAATGATCATGTGGTTTTTTTCTTTGAATTTGTTTATGTAGTGGAGAGCACTGATGAATTTTCTTATCTTGAACCATCCCTGCATCCCTGGGATGAAGCCCACTTGATCATGGTGGATGATCGATTTGATGTGTTCTTGGATTCAGTGGGCAAGAATTTTATTTAGTATTTTTGCATCGATATTCATAAGGGAAATAGGCCTGAAATTCTCTTTCTTAGTTCGATCTTTGTGTGGTTTTGGTATCAGCGTAATAGTGGCTTCGAAGAAGGAGTTGGGTAGTGTTCCTTCTGTTTCTATTTGGTGGAAAAGTTTGAAGAGTATTGGTGTTAAGTCTTCTTTGAAGGTCTAATAGAATTCTGCACTGAAACCATCTGGTCCTTTGTTTTTTTTGGTTGGAAGCCTATCTATGACCCCTTCTATTTCTTTAGGGGTTATGGCTCTGTTTAGATGGTCTATTTGATCCTGGTTTAATTTTGATAATTGGTATCTGTCTAAGAAAATTTCCATTTTCTCCTGATTCTCCAGTTGTGTTGAGTACAGGTTTTTGTAGTAGGATCTGATGATTTTTTGAATTTCCTCGGTTTCTGTTGTAATATCTCCATTTTCATTTCTAATTTTGTTAATTTGGATACTTTCTCTGTGCCCTTTGGTTAGTCTGGCTAAAGGTTTATCTATCTTGTTGATTTTTTTCAAAGAACCAGATTTTGGTCTTGTTGATTCTTTGTATGGTTCTCTTGGTTTCTACTTGATTGATTTCAGCCCTGAGTTTGATGATTTCCTGTCTTCTCCTCCTCCTGGGTGAATTACCTTCTTCTTGTTCCAGGGTTTTCAGTTGTTCTGTTAATCTTCTAGTGTAAGCGCTCTCGAATTTTCTTTTGGAGGCACTCAAAGCTATGAGTTTTCCTCTTAGCACTGCTTTCATTGTGTCCCATAGATTTGTGCATGTTGTGCCTTAATTTTCATTAAATTCTAAGATATCTTTGATTTCTTTCTTTATTTCTTTCTTGACCAAGGTATCATTGAGTAGAGTATTGTTCAGTTTCCGTGTGTATATGGGCTTTCTGTTGTTTTTACTGTTACTAAAGACCATTTTTACTCCATAGTGATCTGATAGGAGGCATGGGATTATTTCAATGTTCTTATATTTGTTGAGGTCTGTCTTATGACCAGCTATATGATCTATTTTGGAGAAGGTACCATGAGGTACTGAGAAAAAGGTATATTCTTTTGCTTTGGGATAAAAAGTTCTATATATATATCTGTTAACTCCAATTGGTTCAAAGCTTCAATTAGTTTCATTGTCTCCCTGTTTATTTTCTGTTTTCCGGATCAGTCCATTGGTGAAAGCAGAGTGTTGAAGTCACCCACAATTATTGTGTTAGGTGCAATGTGTACTTTGAGCTTTAGTAAAGTTTCTTTTATGAATGAGGGCGCCTTTGTATTTGGGGCATAGATGTTCAGGACTGAGAGTTCTTCTTGTTGAATTTTTCCTTTGACCAGCAAGTAGTGACCTTCCATGTCTCCTTTGAAGACATAAGGTTGAAAGTCAATTTTATCTGAAATTAGAATGGCAACTCCAGCTTGTTTCCTGGGACCATTTGCTTGTAGAATTGTCTTCCAGCCTTTTACTCTAAGGTAGTTTTTGTCTTTGACATTGAGGTGTGTTTCCTGTATGCAGCAAAATGTAGGGTCCAGTTTACATAACCAGTCTGTTAGTCTATGTCTTTTTATTGGGGAATTGAGTCCATTGATGTTAAGAGATATCAAGGAGTAGTGGTTATTGCTTCCTAACATTTTTTATTTTAATATTATATGTGTGTGGTTATCCTCTTTGGGTTTGATGAAAGAAGCTTAATATCCTGCTCTTTCCAGGGTATAGTTTCCCTCATAGTACTGGGGCTTTCCCCCTATTATCCTTTGTAGAGCTGGGTTTGTATAAAGATATTGTGTAAATTTGGTTTTGTCATGGAAAATCTTGGTTTCTCCATCTATAGTAATTGAGAGTTTCTCTGGGTATAGTAGTCTCGGCTGGCATTTGTGTTCTCTTAGAGTCTGCATGAGCTCCGCCCAGGATCTTCTGGCTGTCATGGTCTCTGGCGAGAAATCTGGTGTAATTCTGATAGGTCTTCCTTTATATGTTACTTGCCCTTTTTCTCTTACTGCCCTAAGTATTCTTTCTTTGTTTAGTACATTTGGGGTTTTGATTATTATGTGACGGGAGGTATTTCTGTTCTGGTCCAGTCTGTTTGGAGTTCTGTAGGCTTCTTGTATATTCATGGGCATCTCTCTCTTTGGGTTAGGGAGATTTCTTCCATAATTTTGCTGAAGATATTTGCTGGCCCTTTAAGTTGTAAATCTTCACTCTCATCAATACCTATAATCCTTAGATTTGGCTTTCTCATTGTGTCCTAGATTTCCTGGATGTTTTGGGTTACAATCTTTTTGCATTTTGCATTTTCTTTAACTGTTGAGTCCATGGTTTCTATGGTATCTTCGGCCTCTGAGATTCTTTCTTCTATCTCTTGTATTCTGTTGTTGATATTTGCGTCTATGGTCCCTGATTTCTTCCCAAGGTTTTCTATCTCCAAAGTTGTCTCCCTTTGAGTTTTCTTAGTTGTTTCTACTTCTGTTTTTAGATCCTGGAAATTTTTGCTCAGTTCCGTCATTTGCTTGTTTGTGTTTTCCTCTAATTCTTTAAGAGATTTTTGTGTTTTCTCTTTCATGACTTCTGCCTGTTGATCAAGGTTCTCCTGTATTTCTTTAAGTGATTTTTGTGTTTCCTCCTTATTGGCTTTTGTATTCTCCCTAATTTCTTTCAATGATTTTTGTGTTTCCCTTGTAAGGGCTTCTAATTTTTGATCCATTTCCTCCTGAATTTTTTTAAGTATGTCTTTCATGTGTTCCTGTACTAGCATCATGACCAGTGATTTTAAATCCAAATCTTGTTTTTCTGGTATCTTTGGATATCCTGGACTTGATAATGTTGGAGAATTGGGTTCAGATGCTGCCATAATGCCTTGGTTTCTGTTAGTAAAGTTCAAACGTTTGCCTTTAGCCATCTGGTTCTCCCAGGAGTTAGATGGTCTTATTGTCACTGGCTGGTGCTTCAACCTACTCTGGATCTTTAAGATTATCTCTGCACCACTGGATGACTGAGTTTCTTCTGGCACAAATTACTGATATGCTGTCTTCCTCTTCTGTGCCTTTGGAGCCCTTCTCAGTGTTGCCTCAAGCAATGCTATACTTAGGTTGTCAAGGTCAACCAGGTGTTCTCTGTCTGCTCTATTATGGAGGGAAGAAGTTGTGGTGGGGCTCACTCCCTCTGTTGATTCTCACATAGGACACAGGTCCTGAGATGGACTGGCTTGCAGATGAACCGCCTATGTGCTCAGTTCCTGAGTTCAGGCAGACCCCTGGTGGTTTGCACCACCAGAAATCTAAAGCTCAGGGTGATACAGTACCTAGTGATCCTTTTGTGTCCCTGCAGACAGCAAAAATGGCTGTGGGGCTTCTCTCCTTCCACAGCTTCCTGGGCAGGACACAGGCCCCGAGCCCGGTGGGCTGGCAGACAAACCTGCCTATGTGCTCAGTTCCTGAGTGCTGGCAGACCCCTGGCGGTTTGCACCACCAGAAATCTAAAGCTCAGGGTGATACTGTACCTAGTCATCCTTTTGTGTCCCTGCAGGCAGTGAGTTTGGCTGCGGGGCTTCTCTCCTTCCACAGCTCCCTGGGCAGGATACAGACCCGGAGCCTGGTGGGCTGGCAGACAAAAGCTGCCCAAGCTGATATTTAAACTAGCAATCACATATGGTAATCTTAAAGGTCCTAGAGTTGTTTCATGCTTTTTTGTTCCTGTGTGCTCTTGTGTTTCTGTTTGTAGTGTAGTGCCTAGTTGCCTGTTATTCAGCATCTATAGAATACAAAAATCAGAGGAAGACAGGTCATCTATTGAACTAATCTAATTGATGCATTTAGACATTGGGACAATTCTCCAATGAGTATGCATCTCGCTTTTTTCAGTGAGGAATTCTTATCCCATACCCAGAATTGCCTAGTAATTCAAATCATTATTATGTGACAATAAAAAGATTAATTTTGAGTAGACATTTTTCAATGTAAACCTCACATAATTCAACTGTAATATACATTTCACACATTAAAATGAGTTTCAGTTCAATATAATTTTTTTAAAAATTTTATTGGTTGATGTGTCAAAAGTTACATAGTGATTGAAAAAATTTATTAGATATCATGGTACATATGCATATGAAATCAATAATCCTTTTAAGAACTTTATCTTCTTTCATGTTTAAAAATATTTTGATAATTATGCTAATAGCATTATAATTTCTGGTATAACATTATTGCTAGATATACATCTTCTAAATTTACTAAGACATGAGAAATAAGGGAACAAGTAAATAAAGAAAATTTGACTACCTATTGATACTAATTGACTAATTAGTAAAAAGGAGAGAGAGCAGAAGGATTTGGTAGCATATGTGGAATTGTCTCCACTTGAAATTACACGTTAAGATTTGAGAGAACACATATTTATAAAACATGAACAGATGGCTGTGAAATGCACGAAAAATAGGATTTACAACATTTCACTGTTTGAACACATTGGATCTTAACATACTCAGAATAACGTAGTTAGCATTTCTGCATGATCAAAACAATCTTGAAACAAAATTACAGATGAGAAAATTATAGAACAAAATGAAAACCCAGCTACATCTCCAGCCCTTGTCTACATAGTATTTAAGAATCAAATATAGTCAACTAATTGAATATAACGAATAAGATCTGCTCTCCTCTAACCTTGTCCTCTATCCCTAACTTTTATGGTGGTTCTACAGATTGTAGCTTGATTATCACTGTCTTAGCAGCTGATAGCCACATGTAAATGAATCATACTATTTTTGCCCTTCTGGGTCTGGGTTACCTCAATCAGGATAATTTTTTTCTAGTTCCTTACATTTACTTGCAAATTTCATTTTCTTAATGGCTGAGAAATATTCTTTTATATAAATGTATCACATTTGCTTTATCTGTTCACCAGCTGAAGTCATCTAGGTTGTTTCCAATTTCTGTCTGTTATGAGTAGAGCATCAATAAATATAGTTGAACAAGTATCTGTGTGATAGGATGAAGTGTTATTTAGAACCAATAATAATATAGCTAGAACTTGATTTCCATTTTCTTGAGAAACGATCACACTAGTTTCCATAGTGGCATTTTAATTGATGTATATAATTGGATGCGACATTATACTTTGATTTTATCTATATCTATATCTATATCTATATCTATATCTATATCTATATCTATATCTATATGTTTATCTATATCTATATCTATATCTATATCTATCTATGATATGCAGTATACAGTATGTAAGTTATGGTAAACCATGCCTCTTTTTTCAATACTTATTTTTCTTTATGGCAAAAATAATACCAACTCCAGATAAAACTAATTATGTCCTCAGAAGACTATGAAAGTTTATACAACCTTCAAATATTACAGTCGCTATTGTTCAGAAAAGGAATGATGCTATTCATCTTAGTGATAAAATGCTCATTTGGGTAATGGTATAAAACAGTGGGTAATGGTATATAACATATTCAAACTCAAGAATTGCTTGCAGTTTGTGGAAATTTCTCATTAGCAGAGAGGACACCTAAAGTGATTAGAGCCCTATTTTCTTTTTTTCTGATCAAAAATGCTAAGTTTTTATCCTGGGATCAGAGTAGAAGGACCTTGACCAACTAACTGTACAAGGTGCTGCCTGACTTTCTGATAGTGTGATTCTTATTCTTTTGAACATGATTCTACAGTTGGTTGACGTATACTGAAATGCAGAACATAGAACTCTTTCTTGTTTTGTAAACATGGAATTACTGTTGATGAGATGTTGATTTGCATGGTAGAGGTAAGTATAGAAATCTTGAGGAACTCGGGTTTAAATTTTTAAGCATCAGTGGGGGAGCTATGAGAAACAAAAGGCTCAGCTGTGTGAAAGTCAGTACGTGTGTGCAACACTGAGCTGATACTGTCAAGTTTTGTTTTTGCTGCAAGCTGTGCTTTTAAAGAGTGATACATGAATTAGATAAGACTGGGGTGCAGTTTTTAGTTCATTGCCTCTTCTCAAGAAAAACCAGTTTGTCTAAATGTGAGTCTGTAGGGACATGAATAAGTGGCTTGTGTTAGTTAAGAAAGAAATCTGCCATCGGATGGGAGGTAGATGTATGATCGCAATTCCCTGCAGGATAGAAAAGCTGATATCATTAGTATTAAGATTCCATCAACACCCAGCATGTTATTGAGCTTGTGGCTGGAAATGCTAAGTGATACTGACTCACAAATATTTTCAGGGTCATTTATTGAGAGAGTGTAGTCAGTCTTAGACATTTTTAAACTTGCAGAACAGAAAATAAAAAATAGTTGGGTGTATTGAGGGAGTGTTATATATTAATGTCACAGGGAGCTAATCAGGTTTAAACCTACACCATTCCTCATACACAAACAACAAAGAAAATACATGGGGGAGGTAAGCTGTTTGCAGTTTTAACTTTTTTCCAATTGATTCCATACAAACCCAGGATAACAATGTAAGAGGAGAATTGATACTCCATTTGTCATCTGTCATCTTCTTGAATGACAACTAAAGGACTAGGATGGAAAGATAACTGAGAAGCAGTGAAATTCCATAGTGGGTTAAGCCCCCTGCTGCCAAGCTTAAAAATCTGAGATCAATCTCCAGGGGCTACCTGGTAGAAGGGGAAGCCAATTTTCCCATGTTGACAGACCTCCACACTTACACACTTACACACTTACAGCATGTATGCTCTCTCTCTCTCTCTCTCTCTCTCTCTCTCTCTCTCTCTCTCTCTGTCTCACTCTCTCTTCCTATCTCTCCCCTTCCCTCCCCACTTCTCTCTCTCAAACACACACAATTTCTTACTCTCATACACATACACATAAATAAATAATGGTATAATATTTTTATAGGGAATAATAAATATTGAAAGACAGATCTGAGCCAAAATATTTTAAAGAATCAAATTCTATACTTGAAATGCAGTAAAATGGGATAGTAAAAATCTCTATATAAGAATCTATATATTTTAATGTTAATAATTTTAATTATAAATTCTTGATAAAATATTGCTAGTGATTATTTAATTTACTTATAGATCTTTTGTTGTGAAATGAACTTGAATGTTAGTGTCTCCACACTTCTTTCCAGATATTTTTCAGATCCAAACCAGCTGTGACTGGCCCTTCTTGTCTATCATCTATGAGAAGCAGATACATCTAAATGTTAACACACACATGGAATTTCCAGCTACCATCCTTATTCTTACCCTGAACGATGGGGTAATTTTCTTTTTGACCTGCTATTTGTCAGGTGAAAAAAACAGCATGCAATTTTTAAATAATGTCATATACCTTTAAAATTTGAAATTGAATATTTATTATGGTTCAGGCCACAAGGTACTATTCATTCTGACAATCATATACCCAACTGAAAAAAGAATGAATATGAAGACACAGGATAACTCAGGATTAAGTTCATGAGTTTCTCATTTCTGGTTTTCTTTCACAACTAAATCAGTAGTAGATTGTTACCTTATTTTATTGGGTCCTTATGCCTCTATCTCCCTTCCAGTTCTATTCCACCCTAATTCCTTCCAACCCCCTAACACTAGGTAGAAAAGAAAGAAGATTAGGGATAAAATGGGACATAGATCTCTACAGGCTATTTCCCACTGAAAAAGGGCATTGGATTCTTTAGAGCAATTCCCATATTCATTGTCAGAATAGCCAACAGTCTAGCAAACCAGTAAACAGCTATCCAACAGAAGGAAATTCAGTATCTAGAATGAGCAGGGACAAGTAACAGTATAAGGGAAACAGCAGCAAGGTCAGCAGTTGCCACATACCCTCTAGGAATCTCCCATTTATTCCCTCTTCAGAGTCCCTGCAAATCAAAATAAACTATCGGCAAGTGGCAAAAACAATGCTGCTGTTAGTGCACAGAGCAAATCATAATCACGTACTGTGTAGCAGCTTCTAATCCCATACTTTGGATTAAAACAAAAAGTTATTCATGTAACATAACTAGGTTTTTAAAGAAACCAATATTCTTAGTACAATGAATTTCGCTCATTCTAACAAAAACAGTACAGTTTTGGGAAGCTAAACATACATTTCCATTGTCTGATTTTCTTAAGGAGTAATGTGCTCAGAATCACCTGGAGATTCCATTAAAATGAAGACTGATTCTGTCATTTGAGGTAGGGTCTGAGAGACTATATTTATAATTAGCTCACAGTGTACGTTGATGTTGCTGCGCCCAGGGCAAAGTCTGAATGACAAGGATCTGAAACCTCAAGTTTTGTACTTTTCTGTTGACATCCTATTATTATGGAAAATTCGCTTACAAATTTTTTCACCTGGGTATTTCTATAGTGCATTTTAAAATGATACCTTTAAATTTTTGAAGGCCCAAATGTGGTAATGTGTTATCCAAATGACTACTCTGAAATTAAAAGACAGAGTAATGTTGACCATATATGTAAAACATAGCTGTAAACACCATAATTTCAAATGTCAAGGTAAAAAAAAATTGAAATTCACAGATTCTAAGACTTTTAAAGTCTGAAATACTAATGGCTAAAAATCTCAAAATCATCATACTGAATGTATAAGTTTTAGAGTATTAAAATATAGAATGCCCAATTCTTAAATTTAGCAAGTCTCATGATGGGTGGAATACAGATTTAGTTGACCCATTTCTGCAGTCCTTAAAGTCTTGAGCCTGAGACAAGTGGGTCACGAACCTATGGTCAACCAAGTTTCAGAAGAAGCCTTGGCAGAGAAGGACAGGGAATGAAATTAAGGAGTAGGACCAGTGCCAATATCTAAGATTTCTTTTCTGCCTCTAACCTATGCACATATGGATGTGTGCTTGTCTTTAGAAATGGACTTTGAAAGAATGAAAAAGCTTAACGACATTGTCCAGCAGAGATTTGCCGGTACAGTGGTTCCCTCTGAAACCAAAAGCACATTAAATAATACTTACGTTGGAGATGGAGCCCATGCCTTGCACTGCTTTGATGCCCAGAGTACAAGAGACTGGATACCCAGAGACCTAGGGCAGAACCACACACAACACGCAAAAATAAAAATATCTGCTGTATTAATAGTAACTTTTCTGGCTTCCTTAGGAAAAATGGATTTAGTACATTAAAAGCCTCTGGACTTTCCATGATCTGGGAAAGAAATGTTGATATCATATTTTAAAACTGAAATTTCTGTATTAGCCTTGTCATGTGGTCAAGAAACTCAAGTAGATTGTTTGGTAATGAACTAAATGGCAAAAAATTTTTGAGAATTCCTTCAAATTTAGTAGAAGAAATTTCTTTGTTAGATTTCAAATCTCCAACATAATATGGAATTTCAAAATAATGTATTCCCTCATCTAAAGACAACCATATCTTTAATGAGAATTTAGTAAATGCTTTCCTCTTCATGATCACTAAATGGATGTAAATTCAAAATATGTCAGAAGAAACAGGAATATACTTCAAACATATTCGATTAAAAGGTGCAAACAGTTTAAACTGCCTTCTAGCAGCCAGAGTGAAGAAACTTTTAGGTGTTGTGTTGTGTCTTAAGGGTTTTGTGGTACAGGCCTGGTATGGAATTATATACATGATAGAAAGAGTTATGTTGTTTTTTTGCCAACACTATATTCTCTAAATGTGTCTATGTATGATGGGTTTCTATACAACCACAATATCAGAGCTCAGGTCACAAGAAATGCTTATGTATAATTGTGTCAAATCTCAGGAATTTTTTAAGAGAGCAGCATAATGTAGAAATAAATATAAATATATTCACTAACCAAGGACATGCCTTAAAAGGAAAAAAATAAGTATCAGTCATTGTGAAGATAATCCCCTAAATGTAGTTAATAACTATGAGAGTCATACAGCATCTCTATATCACCTAGAATAACTGCCATCAATCTACCCCAGGAATATATTTCTCATATTTTATTTCACTTTTGGTTTTGGATTATTTTTGTTTTTAACTATGTTAAAAGTAATTTTGTGAGTAAGGTAGCAGCTGACTGAGACAGGTACAGGTACGATACTCATAACTAATTCATTGGACTGAAATCTGGGATCCCTATGGTTGAATTAGGGGAAGGATGGAAGAAGGAAAAGAGGAGGGAGACCCCACAGGAAGTCCAGGAGTCTCAAATAACCCAGAACCCAGATCCCAGACACTGAGCCGGGGAGTATATGGCATCTGGTTTGAGGCCCTCAAGATTTATATAGCAGAGAACTGCCTGATCTGGTCTCAGTTGGAAAAGATGCATCTAATCCTCCAGACACTTAAGGCATCCAGGGAGTGGGAAGGCCTGATGGCGGAGGAACATCCTCTAGCATACAGGTGGAAGGAGTAACTGTAGGAGGGGGACTGGGAGAGGCACATTGTAAATAAAATAAAATATTTTTTAAAAGATACAAAATGGATAAATATATTTTCTTTTTAAATGTTTATAATTACACACACACAGAGACACATACACACACACACACACACACACATTGAAAATATTCTTCTCTCATACATCCACACCACAATTTTCCCTCCGTCTTCTCATCACGCAATCTCTCCACTTCCCCTTTACCCAAATCTAGTGCCCCTACATTTCTTCTTCAGAAAAAAAGTAGGTCTCCAAGAAATTATAGCCAAACAAGACAAAAAAACCCAACAAAAGAAAACAAAACAAATAAAAAAATACAATAAAACAGGACAAAGGTCCTCACTTCCAGGGTAGACTAGGAAACCACGAGGAAAAGAGTTCCAAGACAGGCTGAAGAGTGAGAGATTCATGAGCTCCCACTGTCAGGAATCCCACAAAAGCACCAAGTTAACAGCCATAGCTTACAAACAGGGCCTGGTGCAGAACCATGCAGGCTCAGTGCCTACAGCTTCACTATCTGTGAGCACCTGTGAAGCTTGTTTATTTGATTCAGTGAGCCACGTTCTCCTGGTGTCCTCCAACCCCTTTGACTCCTACATAAATCATTCCTCTGCATTTTCTGCTGAGTTCTGCATAAAACTTATGGAGACTCTTGATCTCTCTGTGCATAATGTCTGGATGTGGGTCTCTTACACCAGCTCTCATTAGCTCTGGAAGAAGGCTCTCAGATAAAGACAGGACAAGGCACAGGTGTATAAGTGTTGCAGAATTTCATTGCTTGTTTTTGAGGTCTTTGTTTCTACATTCTTATTGTTTTCATTGTATCCTAGGTCTTTGGGCTATCCTGTTCCCTACCACTAGGGCCTCAAGTTAAACCAAAGATTGGTGGGCCACTACCACAAGTTCTGTGCTTCCATGCCCCAGCACACCCTGAAGGCAGAAGAGATTGTGGCTGCAGGGTTTTGAGGCTGGGTTGGTGTACAGGTTACTCCTTCTGCAGCCTACAGTGTACATTCTTCCACCAAAGAGTTTAGAATTTATGGCTGAAGGATCCATGCAGGCACAAGATGACATGTCCACATTCATTGAGGTGCATGGATGTTGTCCTTTGGTGATGGGGCCTCACTGTCAGTTTTTAGAGAGCAACCTTGTGCCTAGCATTAGCCTGAATTGTTTAGGAGTCACCATGACAACCCTTGGCCAACATCTCAAAACTGAATGCAACCTAATACCACCACTGGAAAAACTGCCTGGGTATAAAATGTAGACAATTAAGATTCTGTATCCCCTATTACTAGGAGTTCTCACTAGGATAATCCTCATAGATTTCAATAAGTTTCCATTGTGCGAGATACAAAAAAATTCCTCCAACGATCCCCAATTCCAACTGCCAATCCCAGTAGTCTCTCCCTATATTCCATACCTCATCATTTTTGTTCCTGTCCCCACCCACCCCCAGTCAACTTGTCAAATTTATTCAATTTTCCCTTTCCATGGACCTTCATGCATCCCTCCTAGAAGCCCTCTTTGCCTCACCCCCTTGTCCTGTGGATTATAACTTGATTATCATGTACTTAAGAGGTAAAATCCATTTCTAAGTAAATATATACCATGTTTACTTTTCTGGATCTGTGTTACCTCACTCAGGATGATTTTTTTCTAGTTATATTCATTTACCTGGAAATTTCAGAATGCTGTTTTTAAACCACTTGAGTAGCACTCCGTTGTGTAAATGTGCCACACTTTCTTTATTCATTCTTCATTTGAGAGACATCTTAATTGTTTCTAGCTTCTGCCTATATGAATAAAGCCAGCATGAACATAGTTGAACAAGTTTCCTTGTGGTAAGATGGAATATTTTTTGGTTTATTCCTATAGCTAAATCTTGAGGTAGATCAACCCCTAATTTTCTGAGGAACTACCATATTGATTTTCATAGTTGTTGGACATGATTAGACTCCAACTACCTATGGAGGAGTTTTACTCTTGTTCCAGATCCTCACCAGCATGAGCTGTCACTGGTGTTATTTATTTATAGCAGCCATTGTGACAGCTGTAAGATGGAATGTCAGAGTAGTTGGGATCTGCATTTCCATGATGGCTAAGGATGTTGAACAGTTCTTTAAGTGTTTCTAAGCTGTTTGAGATTCTTCTTTTGAGTATAAGGTTTGGATCTGTACTCCATTTTTTATGTATTTTGTTTTGTTTTTTATAACTAATTTCTTGATTCTTTATATATTTCAGATGTTAGACCTCTATTGGATGTTGAGTTGTAATTTTTTTTTTCTTATTCTGTATGCTGCCTCTTTTTCCAATTGACAGTTTCCTTTGCCTTGTAAAAGCTTTTTAGTTTAATGAGGTCTTATTTATTTATTGTTGATTTTAATGCATGTACTATCAGTTTTCTATTCGGATAGTTGTCTCCTGTGCCAATGTGGTCAAGGGTGCTTTACATGTCACTCATGACAAGTTCAGTGTGTCTGTTTTTGTTTGTTTGCTCATTTTCTTTTATTTATTTTTATATATTTTTATTTCACCCACCCCTTCCTGCCCTTGATTCCCCTACACTTGGACATCCATCTAGTCATTACATATCCAAGGACCTTTCCTCACATATAGGCCTGACAAGGCTGTTCTCTGTTACATATGCAGTTAGAGCCATGTGCACTCCTTGGTTGGTGGCTTAGTCCCTGGGAGCTCTGAGGGATCTGGTTGGTTGGTATTGTTGTTTTTCCTATGGGGTTGCAAACCCTTTCAGTTCCTTCAGTTCTTTCTCTGACTCCAACACTGGGGACCCCACTCTCAGTTCAATGGTTGCCTGCAAGAATCTGCCTCTGTATTTGTAAGTCTCTGGCAAGGCTTCCCAGGAGGTAGTCATATCAGACTCCTTTCAGCAAGCAATTCTTATCATCCACAATAGTGTCAACAGTTTGGTGACAGTATGTGGGATAAATTTAGTCATCAGGGAAATGCAAATCAAAACAACCCTGAGATTCTACCTCACGCCAATCAGAATGTCTAAGATAAAAAACTCAGGAGACAGAAGATGCTGGTGAAGATGTAGAGAAAGAATACTCCTCCATTGTTTGTGGGATTGCAAGCTGGTATACCCACTCTGGAGATCAGTCGAGTGGTTCCTCAGAAAACTGGACATCATATTACCTGAGGACCAAGTTATACAACTCCAGGGCATAAGATTCTCCAACATATACCAAAGACACATACTCCACTATGTTCATAGTAGCCTTATTTATAATAGCCAGAAGCTGGAAAGAACCCTGATGTTCATCAACAGAGGAATGGATATAAAAATGTTGTATATTTACACAATACTCAGCTATTTAAAAAAAAAAGATGAATTCATGAAATTCTTAGGCAAATGGATGAAACCAGAAAATATCATCCTGAGTGATATTTTGTGACCCAAACACAAAAGAACACACATGGTATGCATTCACTGATGAATGTATATTAGCTCAAAACTTCGAATATACATAGTATAATTAACAGACCACATAAAGCTCAAGAAGGAAGACCAAAGTGTGGGTGCGTTGGTCCTTTTTAGAAAGGGGAACATAATACTCACAGGAGCAAAAGTACAGAGCAGAGACTGAAAGAAAGGCCATCCAAAGACTGTGCTTGATTTTATATTAAGGCATGTGATTCCTTGGAATTGAGTTTTATGCAGAGTGATAGACATGAATCTATTTTCACTCTTCTACATACAGTTTGACCAGCACAATTTATTGAAGATAATTTATTTTTTCAATTGTTTATGTATTATGTCTTTATAAAAAAATTATTCAGTAGGTGTGCAAATTTACGTCTGGGTTTTTAATTCAATTCCATTGATGAGCATATCAGTGTTTATACCAATAACATGCAAATTTTATTACTGTAACCCTGTAGTGCAACTTGAAATTGATGGTGAGATTTCAAGCAGTTCTTTTGTTGTTCAGGATTGTTTTAGCTATCTTACTGATCGTTTGTTTATTTCTTTTGTCTTTTCCAAATGACTTTGAAAACTATCTAAACAGGATGTGTAAAAAGTTGAGATAAAATTTTGATGGGGATTGTGTTTGTGAATTGCTTTTGGTAAAATAGCCATTCTTATTATGCTAATCCTACAACCCATGATCATCTTCTGATCTTTTTTCTTTCTTTCTTTCTTTCTTTCTTTCTTTCTTTCTTTCTTTCTTTCTTTCTTTCTTTCTTTCTTTCTTTCTTTCTTTTTTTTGACACAATGAAAGCAATGTTAAGAGAAAAGTTAACAGCACCAAGTGTTCTCATAAAGAAACTAGAACATCTATGTCTGTGTGGATGGTCTAATTTCTTTATGACTGCATTTAGTGATGTGAATGTTTTTCTTAGCACTGCAGTCCAATGAATTGTGATATATTATACATTTATTTTCCTAAATTCTAGAAATTCTTTAATACCTTTCTTTAATTTTGTCTTGATCCATTTTTTCTTTTTATTCAATAGAGAGTTGTTCAGTATCCATAAAATTGTAAGAGTTTGGTTTTCTCTGTTATTTTTGATACAGGTTCAATCAATGCTTGTCTGGAGCTGTTTCAATTTTCCTGTATCTATCAAGATTTGATTTGCATCTGAGTATATGGTCAGTCTTGGAGAAATTTATATGACGTGCTGAGTAGAAGGTGTGTGTGTGTGTGTGTGTGTGTGTGTGTGTGTGTGTGTGTGTGTGTATGAAATGTTCTATAAATAACTGTTTTGGTTATTTGGGTTATCATGCAAGTTAACTCCAGAATTTTTCTTTTTAGTTTTCTGTATCACCTGTCAGTTGGTGACATTAAAATATTGACATCTTTCACTACCAGTTTGTGCTGGTCAATATGTGATTTGATCTGTAGTTGTGTTTGTTTTACAACCTTGGTTTCCCTTGTGTTTAAGGCATAGATGTTAAGAACTGAATTGTTGTGTTTGGTGGATTTTCCTTTGATGGATATGTAGTGTCCTTTTCCAACTCTTTTGGTTAATCTTGGTTTGAAGTTTATTTTCCTTGATATTAAAATGGCTACAACACCTTGTATCTTATGGCCATTTGCTTGGAATATTTTTCTCCAGCATTTTTATCCTGATGTAATGTCTGTCCTTGTTATTGATCTATATTTCCTTCATGCAGAAAAAGGTTGGGTAATTTTTTCATATCTATTCTGTTAATCATTGTCTTTTTAATGAGGAACTGAGGCCAATGACATTGAGAGATATCAGTGACTAATTACAGTTATTTAATTTTATGGTGGTGCTTGTGGTTTTGTGTGAGCACTCGCACTTCCCTTATTTTGGTTTTGTTGGATTGAGATTATTTATTAATTTTTGTTTCAAAGGTGTTGTTAACCTCTTCGGTTTCGATTGTTCCATCTACCTCCTTTGATAGTCCCAGATTTGTAGATATGTATTCTTTAAATATGACTGTACCATGGAATATTTTATTTTCTCTATTTATGGTGTTTTTGAAAAATTTTCTAGGTATTTTAATCTGGGTTTCCATCTGTGGTCTTTTAGAAACTAAGGCTTAACTCTTCAATGCTTCTAACTTTTATTCTCTTCCTCAAGAAATCAGAAGTAATTCTAATAAGTCTGTTTTTATATGTTACTTGGTTATTTTCCTCTGGAACTTGTAATATTCTTTCTTTGTTCTCTAGGCTTTGATTATTATATGGCTAGGGGACTTTCTTTTTCTGCTAAACTCTATTTGGTGGTTTGTATGTTTGTGTACAGTTTTTCTTTATGTTAGAATTAGTTTTCTATGATTTTATTGAAAATAATTTCTGGGATTTTGATATGTGATTCTTATCTTTCTTCTATCCATTCTTAGGTTTTGTCTTTTCATAATGTCCCAGATTTCTTGGATAGTTGAGTCACAATGTTTTAATATTTAACATTTTACTTAGCAAGTGTATCCATTTCTTTTATAATATATTCAGTGTATGAGATTCTGTTTTCCATTTATTATATTCTGTTGTGGAACTGTATGTAACTCTTTAATTCCTTTTCTCATTCCTAATTTTTTTTTTATTTACTGAATTTCCTCAGTTTGTTTTTTCTTATAATTTCATTTTAAGGTCTTGAATAGTTTTGTTTCTTCCACTGTTTATTTATTTCTTGGAGATTTCTTTAAGGGACTATATCTATTTTGTTAAGGGATTTACTAATTTCCTTTTTATAAACTGTTATTATCTTTATAGAATGTGTTTTAAGATTTTCATTATTGTTGGTGTGTGTGTGTGTGTGTGTATGTGTGTGTGTGTGTGTGTATGCATGAGTGTACACATTTCATTGGAATATTCATGACTTGCTGTGGTAGGATAACTGAGTGCTCATGGAGACATAAAGTTCTAGGAATTGACTCTTTGGTAGCAAAGAGAATATAGTATGTCTGTCAGCTGTCTTCCATGTCTCCTGGCAGGACTGGACTTTGATTGAACTATTCTTTGCTATTTCCAATTTTCCTATTTAAAATCGTTTTCATGGGCTATTGTAAACAAATCTGCTCCATACTAAATTTTGTTTCATCTGTTAATATTTTGGAGGCATAAACTGTGTGACGATCCTTAGAGAGACTGCTATGCACATATTCTCATGGCTAACATTTAAAGAAATAATAATAAGAGCAAATCCTGTTGAAAGCATGAGAGTATTAATCACTCACAAATTACTAGACAAAATATAATACTTTGAAACTAATTTTTCATTAGCTTTTAATACTAAAATTATATTTATAATAAAATTCATACAGTGAGCTATGATTAATTTTCTGAGAAAAAAATGAAAATTGTAGCCATTCAGAGACTCCTACACAATCATACAATTCCTGTACAATTGGACCAAACTAGAAACATCCAGATATATCAAGCTGAAATGATTAGAAATTCTCTGGTATATTCATGCCATAGACTCAGCAATAAACATTTTTATATACTTGTGAACATAAACAAATTCCAATGAACTTACACTGATGAAGTAACCAAGCCATAAAATACATAAATACTGTAGAATTTCAATAGTCTCAAGATAATAATAAAAATGTGAAATATTATTGACTGTAAAGGATGAGCAAGGAATGAAAGATTGTGATTATAAAGGGGACAGGGCAGTGACCTCTATTTTGATGTTACTTGTACTTCCACAAAAATTACTATCTCAGGAAAGTTCATGGAAATTATACAAAGATACCATAGAATGACCTTATACTGGTGAAATAAGAATAAGCCATGAGTTACAAAACACAGTAGGTGATCACTTTTTATATTATTCTCTGGGTATAAAATAGGCCAACATTGAAGGAAGAGGAATCAATGAAAAATGACACCTGACTATACCATCATCTACAACTACTTGTGAGCACATAGTTATATAAAATATGTTTTTAAAGTCAAGCCATTTTTGCATAGCTGAAAGAAAATGATGATAGTTAGTCACAGTAGAGCGGGACCTTTAATATCTGAGCTATGGTCTACCCTTCTGATAGTCACAATGTGCTGGAGTTACCAAGGTTTCAGTCAAGCTCCATCGTCATGACTTGTAGCAAAATCTTTTGGGATGAGGGTAGGCACTAAACTTCATATATTAGGGGTATATAATTTTAATGTAGCACAGTGTTCTAATTAAGAAGTCCCACCACATGATAATAAGATGTCTATATCAGTAAAATATATTTCTCTTCTTTTTTCACATTTTCAGTCTGTACAAAATAACAGTTGTGTTGAAATGGCAATACAAAGCACCTGATTGTATGATGCCTTCCTAGAAATTAAATATTGCTTTCTTGAAAGCTTGCAAATGATCAACACTATTTTTCCTATCTTTTAACTATAACAAATCTTTGATATTAGAAGCATCTTTCTATTATATGACTTATTCTGAACAATTTAATAGTCAGCTATATGGTTTAACATATGGTTCTTCCTCTCTAGATGATTTCTTCTTAATGGTCATTTTTGTCACTTCTGTCTGGCTTTCTCCCCTCTCTTGTCTGGTATCTGCTTAACTCAAGCATTGCTGAGATTCCACAAGGATTTGATAAGTAGGAAAAATGTTGTCAGGAAGATCATTTTAATCCTCCTCTGGATGTCTCTGGTGTGCATTCTGACAATTCCTTACACACTTTTTACTTAAATTTCTCTCAGGATATTTTAATGGCTTTTAATGGAAGATAGGCCAGACATTGAAATAAATTCTATATTTTTCAGGATATACAACTATGTGACTACCTGAAAAAAAACCCAGGATTTCAGTATTAGTCATTTTTTTCTCCTTTCCTTTCACCAGGAAGTGGGCTAGCAGAGTGGATTTGTAGACAGATTACATTTTTTCCTCATTTTTAATAGGATAAGCAATAAACGTTAAAAGTTGAGAGCACCAGAAAACAAACGACATGCTTGTAAGAAACCAATACATACTATCATTATGAGAAATACAAGACTTATATTTGAAATAGACTATTGATATAGTTTTATTTTCTCCAACAATTTGACATGTACATTATTAGTGTGTTGGGTTACGATCAATGTAATCTAAAATAAATCTTTGATATCTTTGGCAAAATAATGCCAAGTTTACAAACTATATCTTACTTTTTCCTGGCTTAAGAAATAAAATTTGATCCAATTAGACTGTGCTTTGGTTAGTGAAAAGTTAAATACACCTTTTAGAGACATCTATGCCATCTTCCAGATCTCTGTTCAGTGTCACTCTTACAAGATGACCAGAAAGAGAAAGTCTGGCTTCTAGAGGAAATCCTGTCAGTATAAACATTTACATGAGTCAGTTTGAAAACAAAGAGCTTGTGAAACATAAATAATTTCATTCTTTCCACTGAGCTCCCATATTAACTCTTTAAGTTCATTCTGTCCCATTCATCATTTAGTTTAATTGTTTATGTATAAATCATTCTATACAGCAATATTATTTCTCAATTATTCAAAATATAATGTATGATAAAAATTATTTCCAAAAGGAACTTTTCAAAGATATGTTAGACTGTGGTAACCCTTTAAAGACAACACATAAGTATTCCACACAAATAATCTTGTCAATCCAGAGCATAGTAATTAGGTAAACTCTAATAAATATATAGTTACCATGGAAAATATTTACAGATGAGAATTACAGCTCACTGACGTGGATGTGGGCATGGAATGGGAGTTCCTAAGTGCGTAATTTATGTGCAGATTCATAAAAATCTCATTGTACCTTTATAAAGAGAAAGTGTAAATAAAAATAACTGAAAGACACTGGATTGTAGAAAAAACTGTTAAATTAGATATACATTTATAATATAAAGATGATAAAACATAAAAATGTTACACTAGGGAAGAGGTTTTATCTATATTTCCACCAGTGATAAAAAATGAAAAACATCATCATTGAAAAGGATCTGATTCTAGCATATTGAAAATATTGATGTAGAAATGTACAATCAATTTGTATACGGAGTTAAGAATAGATTGATTTGAATTCTTCTACATGCTAACTGACAGTTGAGCCAGCACCATTTATTGAGAATGCTGTCTTTTATACAGTGGGGGGGGGGGTTTAGATTCTTTTTCAAAGATCAAGTGACCAAAAGTGTGTGGGTTCATTTCCAGGTCTTCAGTTCTATCCCAATGATCTACCTGCCTGCAACTATACCAATATCATGCAGTTTTTAATCACGATTTCTCTGTAGTACAGCTTAATGTCAGGGACGATGATTCTACCACTTCTTTTATTGTTGAGAATAGTTTTCTCTATCCTGGTATTTTTTAGATGAATTTTCAATGCTCTTTCTAATTCAATGAATAATTGATTTGGAATTTTGATGGGAATTGCATTGAATATATAGATTGCTTTTAGCAAGATGGTCATTATTACTATATTATTCTGCCAATACATGAGCATTGGATATCTTTCCATCTTCTGCCATGGATGGTCTCATCGGGAAAGATTTAGATCCAAGGGGGAACTTTTGGATTTCAGGAAAAGGCACAGGTTCGATGAGTTGACAGACAGACACAACCACACACAGAGGTAGTTTGAATCTGAATGTATTTTTCTGTTTTGAGGCATGAGCCTTTAAACATGAGGGATTTCCATTTTCATCTCAAAAGATGTATCCAATAAGCAGACACAAGGAACAATTAGCATAACCATTGGGCACAAGGAAAAATCAACCAGGTAAAATGTTTTCCTGTATAACAAATTTAGAAGCTAAGACACAGACAACATCAATCTTCTTGATATAAACTTTTAAAGAGACTTTAAAGGACATTTTGTCAAACTCCCTGAGTCTAAATGAGTCTCCATGAGTAATAAGTATAAACTTCATCCTGAATCACACCTGGATAAGTTAAGAATGTTGTTTTGGCCAAAGACCCCCTAGGTGGGGTCTGCAAGACAAAAGCAGTTCCTCACAAGCTTCCATTGAGACAGCTCTGATCTTTGCACCAACTCAAATGTAAATTCTTTCTAATTTGCCCAACACCCACCTGTTTGGCAAGGACTTTGTATATAGTTCTTCAGATGTAAATATCTTCTAGTCTGGGCCAATTGTTCCAAATCTGCTGTCCTGCAAGGGTGATTATGAAGGTCAAAAAACAAAAGAAACTTATACTTTTTAGGTGTTGCTGGTTAAACTAACCTCTTCTTAATAACATTATATCTTTTAAATTATGTCCAATGATTTATAACCCAATAAACAGTCAAGACACATGAAATATGTTTATACCACTGTGCTAATTGATGCTTTTCATACCATAGTGTCATAGCCATACTTTATTTATATATTGTTGGGAGGTAAATGTAATTATGTAAACGACTGGAGCAAAGCATTGCAGAATTTTCTGGCTAGTGACTTATTTCAAGATGGATTCTTTTACATCTTAATTTGCTTGGTTTTTCTTAGTCCCAGCTACTAAGAAGGAGGAGAGAATAGGAGCAAAGCAAATGACCAAGTGGGATTTTTGGCTTCTTGAATAGAGGTGTTCTGGAGGGCTCCAGGAGACATTTCTCGCCTCAATGTGTAAAACTTTATCTCACAGAGTTTACTGGAGCCACTGCGGCAATCTTATGAGATCAGAGACTCCCCCACCTGGAGATCCATCCCATATACAGCTACCAAACCAGACACTATTGTGGATGCCAACAAGTGCTTGCTGACAGGAGCCTGACAGCTGTCTCCTGAGAGTCCCTGCTAGTGCCTGACAAATACAGAGGGAGATGCTCTCAGCCAACAATTGGACTGAGTACAGAGACTCCCAATAGAGAAGGTAGAGAAAGGACAGAATGAGCTGAAGGGGTTTGTAGTCCCATGGGAGGAACCACAATATGAACCAACCAGTACCCACAGGGCTTCCAGGGTCTAAACCACCAACCAAAGAGTATACATAGAAGAACCCATAACTCCAGCTGCATATGTAGTAGAGGATGGACTTGCAGGACATCAATGACAGGAGAGGCCTATGGTCCGGTAAAGGTTCATTGCCCCAGTGTAGGTCAATGCCAGGACAGGGTGAGTGGGTGGGTTAGTGAGCAGAGGTAGAGGGATGGGTTAGGGGATTTTGGAGTAGAAACAAGGAAAGGGGATATCATTTGAAATGTAAATAAATAATACATTATATAGAAATGCTAATAGAAAAAAAGCAGATGGAAGAGTGGATGCAAAAAATGTGGTATATCTACACAATGGAGTACTATTCAGCCATTAGAAACAATGAATTCATGAAATTCTTAGGCAAATGGATGGAGCTAGAGAATATCATACTAAGTGAGGTAACCCAGACTCAAAAGGTGAATCATGGTATGCACTCACTAATACGTGGATATTAACCTAGAAAACTGGAATACCCAAAACATAATCCACACATCAAATGAGGTACAAGAAGAAAGGAGGAGTGGCCCCTGGTTCTGGAAAGACTCAGTGAAACAGTATTCAGCAAAACCAGAACGGGGAAGTGGGAAGGGGTGGATGGGAGGACAGGGGAAGAGAAGGGGGCTTATGGGACTTTCGGGGAGTGGGGGGGGGGCTAGAAAAGGGGAAATCATTTGAAATGTAAATAAATTATATCGAATAAAAAAAAAAAAGCAGATGGAGCAGGGAGTTTCATGTGAAGAATAATTTAGGTCTTAGCCCTTAAAGGCTGGTTTAAGAGTCACCAAAGGAGCTATTAGAAGAACATGCTTCAGAGAGGTGACTAGTTGATATTGAGCTAAAGGAAATACAATTCAGCATAACCTTCCTTGACATATTTGGACCCTTGCTGACACAATGGATTTTTAAACCCTATTGTAGTTCTGGCTTTCATTCTCATTACAATTATACTATTAAAAACTTGCGATCTCAAAAAAAATAATAAAATAAAACAGGAAAGAAAAAAAGAAATGGGCAATTACTGAAAGATGTGTTTAGGACTTTGTTTATGGGATGATAAGCATCATCACATCAATAGCTCTTCATAAGAATATTTGTGAGATTGATAATTGTTTTGTTGTAAAAGGTTGAACTGTGCACCATGTTTTGCTTAAATAGAAAGGTGGAAGCGGTAAAAAATTTTTCATTAATGCATCAACATGGATGCTCTGGCTGGAATAGAAAGATGCTCTTAATATACACCTTTTGCCACTAACACTGCATATAAGATTAGTTTATTGAAGGAAGCAGACATATTTGAAAGAGATGACTATTTAAGTGGCATACAAAGTAATGAATCAGTAAAAAATTATGTGTTAGATATAGCATATGCTCAACTCTTATGAGAACAGACAGAAGGAAAGGAGTTGAGTCTAATTAGTATAATCAGTTGAGTTTAACAGCTAAGTTAGTTTATGAGTTCATGCAGTTCATTGATGCTCAGCAGAAGGATTTAAAACCAGAGAATAGGAAGGAGATTAAGATTACAAATTGTGAGAGTTAGTTTGAGGCCAAGCTGAGCAATTCAGTGAGAAGCTGAGAGAAATCAGATTGAATCAGTTATCTTGGAGAGTAGTTTGTCCCAGAACAGCAGAGTTGAAACAGCCAGCCAAAGTTCAGAAAGAACTAGAAAGCATGAGCTGATTTAATATTAAGCCTCCCATCCAATAGTAAACTCAGACTAATAAAAGTTACATTGACAAAAATACCACATTATTTTTGCAATTAAATATAAATTCTCAGAGAAACATACCAAATCAAATAACTATAAAATTAATTTCTAATCTTTAGTTTGGTCTCCTTTTTGTAGTATTCAATTTTCTTCACAACTAGACAACAGCCATAACTATATCCTATGACACTTCAAAACTTGCATTCTTTTGTCTCAAATGAAAAGTAGTTTCATACTACAAACTAATCCTGTATTTTATATATTCTTGACTCTCTTGCACTGCTTTATCCAAAAACACCACTTCCAATTTCTTTGAATTGTTTCTTCATACTCACTGATAAAATTTACCAACTTCTGAAAGTGACATTTAAATTACTTTTTTGGTACCTCAAACATCACAAATAAATCACATGTAGTTCTTTTTACATTATTGAACTTATTTATCCATTTGTTGTTTTCTACTTATGAGAGCCTTAAAGTAAAATGACATTTATTATTAATAACTTCATCCTCAGGTTTTTAATATACACACAAGTCAAATACTTTGACACTGTTCCTTCCAAGAATGAGTTGAAATCTTCCTCCCTTTAATGTTGCTCTATGAAAGATTCTTTCCTAACAAATGGGATGTAACTATTTGTTAGGAAACTGCAACCTCTAATTATCAGTTATAATAATACAAAAAAATCACAAAATGACTCCACACTAGTTTTCTATGAAGAAAGTGAAAACACTGGGAGCCATTTTAGAATTGAGCAATAACTACAAACTAAGAAAGAAAATGAAGATGTTAAAAGTCTTGAAGAAATCCTATGTAAACATTGAAGGCAGTTTTGGGGGTTAAAAAAATAGATATCAAAATCTTACTAGAAACTTGGAATGTTTCAATTAGTATCAGAAATGCAATCTTTCAATTAGTATCAAAAAGTTTAGCAAGAATCAGAAAAAAAAGCAAGTAAAAATTAAACCCATAAAGCTTGGATATGTAGCTATGAAGTTTTTCAAATCAAATATTGAGGAGGCCATTGACTTCTTTACAATGTTGCAGGAGAAAGATAAAATAATCTTGCTTGCTCTGAATCTATTGATGTTTGCAGATAGGAACAGCATCAAGAAACATCCTCTAAGTAGAAACTCAAGAACAGGGTTGTAGAATGAATTTTAAGACAAAATGGTCTCTCAAAATTTCATGGGACTAACTCAGTACTTCTTTATATCAGAGTAGGGTGTTACTGAGAAGTTTTTAGGAGGTAGTCTTTAGGAAATATCTAGCAAAAAGTGTACACAGATTCAAGAGATGTGCTGTTGTGACTTTTGGCACAATAAGTAGAATACAAACAAGTTTTAAAATAATTCTATTAGTAGACCAATGCCAAATTGTTCTGAAAGAGACTGTGTAATAGACAGTGTTTCTGGCAATACACTTTTATTTCTATAACTCTTAGCTATTACTCATGTTGCCTACAAAAAATCAGTGAGGAATAGAAGTCTTATGCCAAAAGATTTGTGATTAAAAACTATTTGAGCATGTCAGCTAGTACAGGCAGATATTACAGTGGCTACCTACATTCAGTTGATATCTCCACAAAGACTTACTGGAAACTCAGATTTGAAAGACTTAGGAAGTTATATTTCTCAGAAGGATTTTTATAAAAACTTTGGTTATAAAGCACCATTAAGTTTGGGTTAATTTAATATACAAGAAGAGAAGAAAAGTACAGTTGTTCCCCTATCAAACACATTGTTTGGCACATTGTTGTGATTTGCTAATACTTGTTGGAAGAGAAATAATTGAGAAGGTCATTTAAAGGCTAAATAAAATAAAATGATATCATGCAGAATAATATTTCAACTACTTTGAAATTTGAAAATCATTTGATTTAAAACTTGAAATGTATAGGTTAACAGTGACACATTAAAAAATGGTACATATGATGACTAGTCTTGTAGTCCTGCAAGAACTACAAATGGATCTGCTTTGACATTGTATGAGATCTCTTATGTAAAAATAGTTATTGATGGTCCCTCCTGGCTATGGACCTTGCCTGGAAAAAAAATGTATCTACTGGTACAATAGTCACATGACTATTCTCAGGGTAAGTGATTCACTAGAACTTTTCTCCACAAGACGGAACCCATGCTTGGTACTCTAAACTGGTTCAGGAACCCATAGATAGGTAGGTCATAGGCCCAAGTGTTAACCTATTATTCTTCTCTACAAAAAAATAAAGCAAAACAAAACAAAATAAAAACATGTTGTAAAACTTCCTTCTGTGTTCCTATAGACTAATGCAGCTCTCTGTTTCTGTCACAGAAGCTCACTTTTGACAGTGGGCAGTGGTTAATGCAGAAATTCACAATTATTCATTGTAGTGATCATAAATGAGTCTTGTGTGGTCCTAAACAGGGCATATGTATGTCCCCCATCCAAGGCTCAGAGAACATTGACTAAGCAAGAAGTTACCAACCAGAGCATAGGAAGTGTACAAGGAAAATTATTCCAAGGTGAAGTGCCTATATTTATGAACTCAAGACACATTTTATCACTTGAACAAGAATTATACAGAATTACTCAACACTCTGTAATGTATTATGCAGGGGTTCATGAGGCCTTACCTATCTCTGAGAGTCTGTGGACCAACCATTAATGATCACTGGGAGAAGGAGCATCAGTTTTCAGTGGTTTACCCACTGATAAGTTGCCCTTAGTCCAGTAAATAATTCTGAACCTATGCTTAAAGTATTTAAATGGTGAATCTGAAAGATTCAAAAGAAAACATCAAACTATAAGCAGGGGCATTGGGGTAAGAAGGAGGATTACAGTGAGAGAGTGAAGAATCAGATAGAGTGGTAAAAGGCTGAAAGTGACATACACATGCATACACACACATATGTGTGTGTGTGTGTGTGTGTGTGTGTGTGTGTGTGCGTATGAAATTCTCAAAAAGATAAGAACTTCAGTGATTAAAATATTTACTGAGTTTTTCTACACACGAGACCAATACTTTCCTCTGATATTTACCATCATGTCCAATTTGATATTATCAAAAATTTTATTAGTTGAAATCTACAATTTACATATGAAGAAACATTCTTTAAACCATGAAATAACATTTTTTCAATGATTAAGTAAGATACAGAAGCAATACCTTCTTCAATGCTTTTTCAGTTTCATATCTTCTGACTTCGGTATGATATGGATGATTTTAAGGATGCTGCAATTTAGAGTATAAGCAAAAGATAGGAATTTTCATTTTACAGAAGGGATATTCTATCAAGTTATTTAACAAGAATTTAAAGTTATTAATGGAATGATGGGAAGTAGTCTATGACCAATTGTGTTTATGTCTCTTTGGATATTAAAATTACCTGAAGTAACTGTGAAAATAATGAAGGCTCAAGTTTACTATCACTAATTTGAATGTACTATATTTGGAGAAACTTCACCAAAACAAATAGTGAACCATATCACTGGATATAAAAATAAAATTATTATTTCATTTCTATCTTTACTTTTTCATCAATCCCTATTTGAATTTATTATTTATTTTTAAATTTAATAAAAGAAATAATTTCATTTTGGCGAGTTAACACTTAACAATATAACTAAGCAGTAGCAAAATTACAATACTAATTATGTATAAATTTGACCTATGTATAAGTAACATACATAAATATTTATATGAAATTAACATTTATATACTTTATAAATATATATTTCTATTTATATGTCATCAATATGTTTTTCTATGTGCCTATTTGTCTATTGACCTGCCTACTTACCTATAGGAGTGTACTGCGTATTAAGACAGAGACTTCTTGTATCTCAGCAGATATGCTACTGCTCAGCTTTACCACTGACATGTTAGAATCTTTGACTTTATAAATGACTGTTAATAATGATGATGAAACTAAGAATAAAAAATTGAATTTGCCACAATGCATGCATGAAGCAATCTCAGACTAATTGAAACCAAGTCAGAAGGAATACATCAAAAGTGGGTGATTTGTCACTGTGGGCATGTAAGATAACTTATATAGATAATAGATTATAAAATATGTACAATAATCATGAAAAATTAAAAAGGTATTTTTAATATTTTCATAGACAGAATTAAGACAATATTCAACATGGAACAGTGAGTGGATTTGTTCTATATAATAACCTATCTACTTCGAACAAACTGACATAAGGGGGCTAAGATAATATAATATATTTGGAGCCTGGGTAGCTAGTATCTGAAACTACTCAGCGCTGCCTTTGTGTAGGATAGTAGAACTGGAGGATCTTGCTGCATTATTTCAGAAATAAGAACTGATTACCAGTAACTTTAAAAACATAGGAACAGATGAAATTGTCCAGTATTGGTAAAGTCATAGAAAAAATCAGGTTACGTATAATACAGGAAAAAATAAAAAATATCAAATTCAACCAATATGAATATGGGAAAATCAAGAAAGAGGAAAAAGAAAGATTATAAGAGACAGAATTCCTGAAGGCTTGCTTCTAGATAACATCTCCTAAACAAAATAGAGAAAATATATCCATAAAATCTTAACAGCATCATTGCCTAAACAAGAGGAGCATAATGGCATGTCAACTTGGACAGAACTTGCATATTAATCTAGTTCTAGCTGAAATTTATAGGTCATCAGAGGCTCCTGAGAATAGGTGAGTGTTTCTTGCTGGGACAAGTTCAAGCATACTTTGTCTGATCACAAATGGTTAGCCCTGACACATGTATATACCACTAGTGCTAAATGGACTCGATTGTGTGTATGCATACAATGACAATAATCAAAGAGATATTATGAATCTTTGAGAAGGTATAGCAAAGAAATTAGAAGGGGGATGCAGTATACCCACCCCCACCCCCGACCCCTCACACACATACACACACACATGAACGAATAAATTTTCTCAATATTTCACATTAATAACAAATTAATAAAATACAAAATCTTTATAAATGGCTGACTCTATAATAAACTGGAATGCGAAACTGCCATATTACTATCACAATAAATAATTCTGAATTTAAAATATATCTGCTCCAACAGGTGTGTTTCCTGTGTGGTTCTTTCCATACAATAACTGAAGAATCTACACGTCTTTCTTTTAAAATCAATTAATTAACAATATGAATTGGAATTAATTAATTTCAATATCAATGTCCCCTGGTCTCCCAATTCCCCCTTTGGCAGTTCCTGCTCAGTTCCCTCTACTCTTTTCATCTGAGTTTGGGGAGTCCCCGAATCAAATATCCACCCCCACCCCCATACATCAGTTCTAGGACTACGTACATTCTGTCTCAGCCAAGCCAGACAAGGCATCACAGTTAGGGAATCAGAATTCACAGTTAGCAAATAAATTCTGAAATATCTGTGTTCAGAACTGGGGGACTGGTAAGGAGACCAAAGTTCACATCTACTACTTGTGGGCAAGGGACCTGGGTCCAGTCCATGTTCACTTTTTAGTTGCTACTTTAGTCTCTGGGAGCCCCCAAGGGTCAAGGTTCTTTGACTCTCTTGGTCTTCCTGAGGAGTCCCTATCCTCTTCCAGTCCTTTGATCCTTTCCTGGACTCTTTCACAAGACTCCCTGAGCTCCGTCTAGTGTTTGGCTGTGGGTCTTTGCATCTGTTTTGGTCAGCTGTTGGTTGGAGCCTCTCAAAAGACAAGTAGACCATGCTCCTGTCTGCAAGCACAACAGTATCATTTATAGTATCAGAATCTGGATTTTGCCCATGGGATTGTTCTCAATTTGGGCCAGTCACTGGATGACCATTCCCTCAGACTTTGCTATCTCCTTTTCCCTGCACATCTTGAAGGCAGGACACATTTTAGGTTGAAGGTTTTATATGTGGGTTGCTATCCTTATCCAACTGCTGTTAGTCCTGTCTGGGTACAGAATTTGGATACTTGAAGATCTAAATCTCCTACTGCTACAAGTTTCTGTAGATTGTTTTCTTCTGCCCACCACTGATTTTCATTCTCTCTCCCATTCTCTCCCTACACTTAATCCTCACTTTTCCTCCCCATCCCCTCTCCCACCAAGTTCCCATTCTCTACCCATTTTATATCTTTCCCCCCTTCTGACCAAGATTCAACCAGCCTCTCTTGGGCACTCCTTGTTATTTGAGTTCTTTGGGCTTGTTCATTTTAGCGATTTCATCTTGCACTTCATGCCTAACATCCACCATTAAATGGGCACATACCATTCATGTGCCTTTGGGTCTGGGCTTACATCCAAGTGGTAAAGCCTTCCCTCTTCTTCAGTCTGTACTTGTTGAGAAAAACAATAGGTACATGAAACATTAAAGACATGAAACCCGCAACAGAAATATAAAAGTCTATGTGGGTAAGTTGAGTAGCAGGTCCTCCTAAAGTTTAAATAAATTCACTCAAATCTACTGGCTAACCAGAGACCAGAATATAGTATGTAAATTTCATGATTCCAAGCATGTAATAACCTGAGTGAAATAGAGAAAACAGAGAACACCCAAGAAGAAGAGGGAGAACGAAATTTATAAACATAAGAGATCTCTGTTAAAGGTATTAAATAAAAAGTACAGAATGGCCATGATGGGGGTGTATATTCTACCTAGCCACTACAACTGCACTGTACAATGAAAACATGGTTCTGTGTGGTAGAGTGTTTGCAAATATCTTACAAGTTTAATTTCTTATGGACTAAAACGGAGAGAATCAGTTTCTTACTTCATAGTTAAAAGTCATTGCAAATGATTATCCTCCTCTCACTGATGAGCTTCTGAATTATTTCTTACTTTGTCCTTGATGTTGTTCAGTATGTTAAACAGATATTTATGTCATTAGCTACCTGGCCTATATTATAAAATGCCTTATAAAACAACTCAAGGAGGAAACCATTAATTGAAAAAAAAAAAAAAAAGGTGTTTCAAAGTTTCAAGGCCATGGAAGAGAAAACTTCTCAAAAATGCCTGAGACGTGGTGTCTCTGATTTCTTTTCTTAAAAAAAATATGTGTTTGTGTATGTATGCATACATGCATGCACACACATTCATTCATGCACACACATACATGTCTGCTATTATGAGTGTAAGTGTTTGCTGATGCTACAAGAGAGTGTCAGGTGCCCTGGAACTTGTTTTATACATAGTTGTAAGCCATCCTACATGGGTGCTAGCAACTGAACTCTATTCTTCTGGTAAATCAGCAAGAACTCTGTGTTATTGAGCTATGTCTCTAGTACCTTCCTTACATTTATTTATTTTATTTTGGGAATTAAGCCTATTGTACAATGTCTCACACACTCAGGGCAATTTTTCCTACCTTGTTAATCCCCTCTACTGACACACTCACAGACAAGTGAATTGTATATTTATTAAATTTATGATGTGTTTCAAGCCAATCAAGTAGGCCCTTAAATATAGGCCATCACAGGGCTCTTTGAAATTGACTGTTTATTCCCATTACATGTTAACTTCTTTCTATATTCAGCCCTTTGATATAAACCAAAATAATGTATTTCTCTTTAATATTGTTTATCAGACCCATGTACACATATGGGATTTTTAACATATAAAAATTTGTTTTGATTTGTTAGTTTGGGTCTATTATACACATATTCATTTACTCTAAATCATGTCACACTCTAGATTTGTAGCACAGTCACAGCTCTCTCTCTCTCTCTCTCTCTCTCTCTCTCTTGATAAGTGATTTTGATATTGTTGAGATTTTATAAATGTATTTCATAAACTCGAAAAGTACTTTAAGTAACTCATGTGCCTTGTGACTATGCGAGTGTAACCTGTAGTCATGAAAGTAGAGCTCTGATGTGAAAAAAAGAATAATTGGTGCTACTCTCAGCCTTGGAGAACACTCTTCACTCTTCTCCTGCATTCTCTATGATGCCCATGACCCACAGTTGCACTTGAGCTGTTCTCAGTGGGGACAACCCTGGATTCCCTTAAGCTGTTAATGTCTAATTAAGCAGTTTTAATTCCTTTACTGCCCTAAGGACACATGCCAAGGATGAGCATCAAATGGGTCCTATTACAGGCTTATGGTGTTGGACACCTTACTACTGGTTTTAAAAATGAGTGATAATTGGTAAGGTTTTAGTGTTCCTATTTAAAAGACATTGAGTTTCAGAGAACTTCAGGGACTTTGCCAAGGTTAAAAAGAAAGTGACATTCAGAACTCTTAGATTCTGAGTAAACCAAATAATTAAAAAACAAGACTAGGAGCCAATTTGTCACAGCCCATGGTAGCCACATTTGGAATATATATATATATAATGATATTATATATCATTATAAATTTTGTCTAGATTTTTATGTAAGAAAGACCACACAAGAGAGTGATAGAAATTCATTTCATTCATATTGGGAAATTGCATCAAAATTAGGGGCATAACTGTGTGTCATAGTTTTGATAAAGCTTACTATAAAGTCTACTTGTTGTAAATATTTTGACTTGCAGTTCTTGCCATGTAGAAGGACTGAAACTCTGTGGTCATCATCACTCATTTCTTGGAAATGACATCTGCAGTTTGTACATTTGACACTTCACACCCTTCTCCCACACCCTGCCTCTAAGGGACCTGACCCATGTTTGTAATAGTATGTGAATAACCCCAAAATTGCAACAGCTCACTATTCTATGCCCCAGTTGAACAATTTTTCATTAATTATTTTTTTATTCAGGAATAAAATGCCTTGATATCCACATTTTTCCTATACAGTTTAAGCCATTACCTTATATATACATGGACAATTAAAATAGAAAAAACTTTTAAGCATTTAAACATTTTGACAACTTTATAAACACCCATATTGAAAAACAAGAGTCTTAAACTACACATATTGCAAAACTGTTAAAAAATCTGTACTGTTTCTATTTAAAGAAACTCTGTTTCTATAAGTAAAGTCACCTATACTCTTATCTTTGAAATAGAATCTCATAATTAACATATCTTAATAAAAACAGCATAAGGAGCACTGTTATTTTTATGTATAAATATCAAGAGCATATGTCTTATAATATACTGTTTGAAGGAGAAACTCTCCATAGAATAGTCCTAAAACATTTTATTGTGAGCACTTAAATAGCACAGATTTCAGATAAATGCTTGCTACACATACACTCACACACACACACACACACACACACACACCCTACTACTTATACATTTAGAAATTTTTCAAACCCATATTTGTTTCTCTGTGTTAATGATGAGGCAGGGTAGGAGAAGTTTTCATTCCTGGTGATTGTCTCAAGGTTGATCTGCGTCAGTGCTATAGTGCCCTCTACATACATAACTGGTGCAAGTCAGAGTCTCACAAAGTTGCTCAGTCTGACCTTTACCTCATTCTGTGACCCAGTTGAGTTGCACTTGTCATTTTCCTGTATCAGCATTCTGAGTACTAGTAATTAGAGTCCTATTTCACCAGAATCAGTAAGGATTATTTTAATGCCAATCAATAGCTTCAAAGAACTGTGGATTTCCAGTGGATGTTCTTCACTTGGAGGTTACAGTTACATGTCACAGACATAAGACATCAGAGCCACATATTTTATCAATTTGGTTGAAAGTGCTGTGGGTAGATTTCCACAGGTTGAGGTCCTGTTTGTAGAGGCTATATTTGGTAGAAGCCCTGTGTTGATCCTCGGCATTGTATATATTGAATCGGATATCATACATCTACGATCTCAGCCTTTGGGTGGTAGAAGGAGGAAGATAGGTTATTCTAGTATAATCTATAATGTAGTGAACTTAGGGCATGCCTAGACTCTGTGACAAAATGTCTCTGATAAAACAAACAGATGGACAGACAAACCCTAACAATTTGGATGAGGGAAAGAATTTGGCCGTTTCACACTTAGGTTCACATAGTATATAGAAAAGAGTCGATACAAACATGAATTTCAAGTGCCATTTCACATCATTCCATATTCATATATTTTCAACATCTTTTTCTTTAACCTAATATTATCCTGGAATACAGTTAATTTCATTTCAAGTCCTATAGCTGGCAATGAAGATTAGTTAAAAAAGCATTAAAAGTAATGAAGGTCTTAAATATCTTTTACACATAATATTCATGTGACAATTTTCATTTTATTTTTCTAATTGCAGTGGCCATGTGTTATATAATATTACATAGAGCTGTGGACTCAGTCTCAGAAGCTTTCCCTCTTAGTCTGGAGATTAAAAACTTCAAAGCATGCCTCTGTTTTACTTCTACTTCCAACAGACAAATGATGCTTGAGATGAAACTTTCTAGATATTAACATTAAATTTATAAAACAAGTCTTTAAAGAAGAAACTTCATAGCAAAATTTTATATAATTTATCAAACCTAATGTTTAGATACATATATAATTGTTGAAACTGCCTTTTTTACTGTTCAGTGACTTTAGACAATATTTATTATGATGAAATTTCCTTTAGGTTTCTTAATTTTGTAGACAATTCGTAAAACAGAAAAATCTGAGTTATTTATTTTACATCTTGTAAGTCACTTTGTTAATGATCATACTTTAAATAATGTATTTCCATTTTTTGAAAAAAAGCAACTAATATTGTTACATATTTAAGGTTGATTTTTCTGATACTGAAAGACAAAGTATTCTTTCCTTGGTAAAATGACTATAAGTTGTTTTTCCCAACTAAAAAACTTTGCAACTTTCCAGAAGTCATTGACTAAAATGAATACATAATGGCTAGTTCAAAGGGGGATACCAACATTGATATTTAGCCATTCATGTAAGTCTTGGAAATTCAGTTGAAGAGAAGGCATTTTATTTTATTTTATTTTATTTTATTTTATTTTATTTTATTTTATTTTATTTTTGTTTTTTTTTCTTTTTTTAAAAAATATTTTTATTTTCTATATTCTTTGTTTACATTCCAAATGATTTCCCCTTTCTCGGATCCCCCCTCCCCATATGTACCATAAACCTTCTTCTCTCTATCCATTCTCCAATGACCTCCCTCCTTTTTTCCTCTGTCTTTATATTCCCCTCCAATGCTAGATCAATCCTTTCCAGGATCAGGACCTTAGAAAAGGCATTTTAAAGAGTTTACCCTGACATGGAGGAACCACGCAAGTATTTCAAAACTAATAACTACTGAGAAAACGGGTATGGTTCAGGGTTAAACTAGAAATTAAAAGTAAAGACACGGAACAGGTAACACTTTCTTTACCTGTGTCTAACCTGGTCTGCTGACGGCTTTCTATGTTTTCCTGTGTCATATTTGCACAGCAGACCAGGAACATGATGTTACACTACATTGCGACTCAGTAAAGAAATATAGGTCTTCAGAAATTTAATGAATATATTTGTTTTTGGGAATCATTATTGTCTAACATAGATAGCATAAAATATGTCTCCTAAGACCTTCTAGAATTCTTAATGAATTCAATGCCTAAAAGAAACACATTTGTTATCCATGAACTTATGAGCTTGTATGAAATGATAGAAATCTTTTATATATTTTATAGTTTGCTTCAGTATGGATATTTTCATTTTTTGCCACAGAAAAATGTGGGGATTTTCAGTTTCAATAGTTATTATGGAGTAAAATGAGTTTGAAGATTTAGTAATCCAGAGAATCCCCTCAAGATCATTCTCTACATACACCACCTCTTTGCATGGTATTTTTTCCAACTGACAATGTCATAACTGGATTAGTCCTTGATCTCTCTATTCTCTTGAGTGTGAGTCACAATACAAGAGAACAAGTGATCACATAACTTTTATTAAAAATTAAAATATATTTGATAAGACTCCATCCATCTGCATGACTCCCTCTCCCTTCTTCACTGAAGATCTATTATACAAACTATAATATTATCTTTGAATGCAGTGAACACACAAGGATATTTGTTGCGATATATTACTAATGAATACATATGAATATCAAAAGCTGATGAAAATCAGTAAACTCATGGGTAAATTCTCATGTCAAAGTAATGACAAGCTATCATATGACAACGTGTCTTTTTCTAAAGAGGTAAACTTCTTTCCAAGACTAGTATGTTATGTATAGTTATAACTGTATGCAGTGAAATGAAAACTGCTATTATTTAAGCCCCATTTCCTGGTAATAAAGCAGGTACTAAAGGATATGGATGGAGTTCACTTGATACAGTACTCATTGGCAGTGACAAAAGTCCAAAGCTTTGAGTAGTAAGAACTTTTGTCTCTTAAAGATCCATTTATTGTGTGGATGCTACAGTATTACTCAGTAGGGGGAAGAAAATAATCTCTGGGAAGTAGAGGGAGTGAGGAATCTGGGAGGAGAGAGGAGGAGGAGGAGGAGAGAAAAGGGAGCAGTTCAGATATGGGAGGAGATGGGGAGAAGTTTACAGAGGGTCAGGAATTTGAAAGTAGATGTGTAACAGTGGGGAAGGGGGAACAGAGGAAGCCACTAGAAAGTCCAGATGCCAGGGGCCTACCCAGAATACCCAACAAAGGGGAGAAAGAACCTGTGGACAGACAGATTATGACCACAAAGAAAATTGACTGTTCTATATCTAACTGCAGATACAAATATTATACAGCTTTATAGCCAAATCTTTATTTGTTTTCTTTCTTTATTCGATATATTTATAACATCAACTTTAAAATTGCTTTGTAGTAACACTTAAAATATATCAAAAGCATGTGAGAGAGCGGCATACTGCTCTCACGTTGAGGTTAGTGGTTCTCTTAAGATGGCTACAAACATCACATCGAGATTGCTTAGTAGTTCAGAGTTGAATATTGTTCTTACAGAGAACCTGAGTTTTGTTGCCAGCATCCATTTCTGTTAGCATAACAAGTGCCTGGAATGATAACCCTTTATAATTTTACTTTCTTCTGGCTTCAGTAGGCAGTACTCTCACATTTGCACATGTGAACACATGAATACTTCCAACCCCCCCCCACACACACACAGAGAAAGAAATAGAAACAGAGGCAAGAGAGACAAAGAGAGAGGCAGAATGACAGAAAGACAGAGAACTTAGTTTTAAAATCTTTCACAAAATTCTTATAAAGATGGAGATAATTACAAAACAATTAGACTACAACAAAATTTAATGGAAGGCTGTCCCAGTGGATACATCTACAAAATACTCTATAACTAGTGCTTCTAGAACATTGTGGAAAAGGGGATGGGGAGATAATAAGAGTCAGAGCATCAAGAATATGTCTCCTAGAAATTTCACAAGCTAAAACCATGAAGTCTTAACAACTTTAGTCTTTAAACATAGGCTGAACAAGGACAACAATAATACACATACTAAGATTAGGCAGGCTCAGCCCCTTACAGACAACATCTCCCATGAGATAAAGCAAGACAATGTTTTCTCACTGCAACAATGAAAAAAAGGGAGTTTTTATTGAAGTAGTTTCAGATAAATAGGACACATACTAATAACTGTGGTTTTAAGGAGTTCATGGGTAAAGTTTTAAAAAGTTAGAATGCCCTAACTTTGATTGTATCAATTTGTACCAACACCTATTATTGAAACCTAGGTCAAAGGAATGCTGGAGGAATGAATACAAATATCTTAGAGAATACAGTGAGACACCTCACTCAAACATAGTAAGGAGAAAATTATAAATGTATAAAGTTATGCTAATAATAGCCAAACAAGATGGTGATATAGACCATTCAGGATGTCGAATTTGAAGTCAGTATAATGCAATAAATTTATTTTAAGGAAGTAGAATAGAAAACACTTGGGTAGCAAGAAATATATCCTTAGATTATTTTCATATACAAAGTAAGAAAATTTGTCAAAACTTAGAACAACGTTCATAGTTTCACAAACTAAGCCGGGCAGTGGTGGTGCACGCCTGTAATCCCAGCACTCTGGGAGGCAGAGGCAGGTGGATTTCTGAGTTCCAAGCCAGCCTGGTGTACAGAGTGAGTTCCAGGACAGCCAGGGCTATACGGAGAAACCCTGTCTCAAAACAAAACAAAACAAAACAAAACAAAACAAAAACAAAAACAACAAAAAACAAAAAAATCCAAAAAAAAATTTAGAATAACGTTTATAGTTTCACAAACTAAATAGTGTGCAAAAATGGAAGAGACCATCAAAGTTATGAAGAAAGGCATCAGAGAGCTTTCTTTAGGGAAAAGGTGATAATTGTTTTAAACAGTTTGTAAATTATGTGCCATCTCCAAAGAAATATCATAAAAGCAGTCTTCCTCAACTACTCAGTCATGTTATATTTCTTTGAAGTTTGTGTGTTTCTCATGTGCAATAAAATGAGATTAGTTCAGGTTTTGACCTTGGGTCAGCTTGAAGGGTATATCAATGAGTAGGAAAGATAGGGAGTTATGTATATATTTTTGAAATCACATTCCACCACTGATAACACTTGAAAGGCTTTAAAAAATGCACTTTAGTTCCAACTCTGTTTAAAATTAGAATGGCGTGATTCATTTAATTATTCTAGTATTTAGATGTTCTTTTTACATGAAAAATCTGGGATAAAGTATTGTTGAAGGATCTCTATAACTTTAGTCTTGAGTATGTATCAAAAGATAAACCACAAATTATTGTTTTATACAGAAATGGTGTTGGACTAGGCTGCTTAGTATATTTAGGGGTTTTCTGTAGTCTTAAATAGATAAATCAACATTAAGCACATTTTAAATATACAATGTTATGAGCTTGGGAAAATGTATGTAACCATCACTTGCTCTAGAAAAACTTATTTCCAGTACTCAAAGGAATTTATTTTCCCTCTTTAGAGTTAAAATTTCTGAGTTATCTCTCTCTTTCTTTTAGAAAAAGATTTAGATTGTAATAACAATCTTCTATAGGCATACAATGATCTGAAATTTAAAAAAAATAAATCTAAGGTCCTGTAATACATATATACACACAATTAGTGGGTGAAGAATACTCTAGCAAACACCCAGACAAGTTTTACATATAATATGAATGTATATATATATATATATATATATATATATATATATATATATATATGAATTCACATATATATGTGAATTCATATATATATATGTATAATATATGAATGTAGTTGATAGATGGAAGGAACAATGTTCCAACCCCAACTCACACAAGCTTTATACATATATATGCATACATACACATAGTGGATGAAAGGCACAATGTTCTAATCCTCACATTTTATTTTTTTCTGTAGCTTATCTATCCAAGCAAAATCTTTCATGCAGTATAACATACAGTATAAAATAACAATGTGAGTACCATGTAGTTTTCTTTTCTTTTCTTTTTTTTTTTTTTTTGGATTTGGTTTTCTCGAGACAGGGTTTCTCTGTATAGCCCTGGCTGTCCTGGAACCCACTCTGTAGACAAGGCTGGCCTCAAACTCAGAGATCTGCCTGCCTCTACCTCCCAGAGTGTTGGAATTACAGGCGTGCACCACCACTGCCTGGCGTAGTTTTCTTCTAATGAGTAATTGTGGAAAAACCTGGGTGTTCCCCAAAATCTTTACAAGAAATGACATTATGTTGTACAGGCAACGAAAACAAATTATCCCCCAGACCTGTGCACATTCCTAAGTAAGTGACTGTTATAAATTAACAAAGTGTAAGCAGCCACAGTGGTCTCGACCAGTTTCTCTTACTGGCATGCAACAATTTGCAGTCACAAAGATGGGAGTATTTATTTTATTATATATTTTTTAAAAGTAATCTTGCTAAGGTTCAGGTGGATGAGTGGGTGAGAGGATGGGTAGGGGGATGAGTTGGGAAGCACCCTATCAGAGACAAAGGGGAGAGGAGTGGGGCAACAAACTCTTGGAATGAAGAACAGGAAGGAGGTAAAATTTGGAATGTAAATAAATAAAACAGGTTTTCCTTCTTCTTGAGCTTCATGTAGTCTGTGGATTGTATCATAGATATTCTAAGCTTTGGGGTTAATATCCATTTATCAGTGAGTGCACACCATGTGTGTTCTTTTGTGTCTGAGTTATCTCACTCAGGAAGATATTTTCTAATTTCATTATTTGTCTAAGAATTTTATGAATTCATTGTTTTTATTAGCTGAGCCGTCCTCCATTTGTATAAACGTACCACATTTTCTGTTTGCTTCAGTCTTTCTTAGAAGGGGGAACAAAATGCTCAAGGGAGGAAATACTGAGACAAAGCGTGGAACAGAGACTGAAAGAAAGGCCATCCAGAGACTGTCCCACCTGGGGTCCATCCCATATACAGACACCAAACCCAGACACTATTGCTGATGCCAACAATGGTTGCTGAAAGGAGACTTATATAGCTGTCTCCTGAAAGGCTCTTCCAGAGCCTGACAAGTACAGAGGCAGATGCCTGGCGCCAACCATTGGACTGAAGATGGAATCCCCAGTGGAGGAGTTAGAGAAAGGACTGATGGAGCTGAAGGGGTTTGCAACCCATAGGAAGAACAAAAATATCAACCAACCAGATCTCAGAGACTAAATTACCAACCAAAGGGTACACATGGTAAGACCCATGGCTTCAGAGGCATATGTAGCAGCATAGGATAGACTTGCCAGACATCAGCAGGAGGAGAGGCCCTTAGTCCTGGGAATGCTCAGTGACAAAGTGTAGGGGAAAGCCAGGGCAGGAAATGGGTGTGGGTGGGTATGGGTGGGTGTGGAGTTGTGGGTGGGGTGGGGAAGTACCCTGATAGAAGTAGGGAGAGGGAGAATGGGATATAGGGTTTCTGGGAGGGGAAGCAGAAACCAGGAAAGGGGATAACATTTGAAGTGTAAATATATAAAATACCCAATAATATATATTAATAATAAAATAATAACTAAAGAATTAAAACAATTTTTAAAAGTCTAATCTTGTAAGAATGACAATTTTAAACATTTCTATAAAAATCAGTAATATCTACCTTAAATCCTCATCAGCATTTCTAATAAATCATATCAGGGAGCAAAAGGCGTAAGTGGGAATAGTAAGTCAATTAGCAGCACTCTAGCCTAACGAAGAGTCATGTCAGCCAGTGTGATCATTGTTCTTGTCCCTGACCACAGACGATTCCTAGTTTAACTATTAAGAGTGTGCATTTCTGAACTTCAAATAATTCCCTAAGATTTTCTACATCAGAGTTAGTTTTAAAAGCATACAAACCTAGCTACACTAACAATTTTATTTTGCTAAATGATCTTTTAAGGGTACTGCTCATTGGTGACAATCTATATCTCTAAATCCTTTTTGAGGGTGTGATTGATCTTTTAATCTGTTCCAGTAGCAATGCCTGGAAGAGAACAAACTATTATTTTGATGCCAGAAATACTATCCTGCGATGGACTGAAAGCCCCCTTATAGTTTTCAGGTAATTTTTAGATTAAAATTGTGGTGAGCAGAACTCCTAACAGCATGAAGTACTCAGGGCCCTTGGTCCTTGGGGTCCTGCCACACTAAGGCTCACCCATATGGCTGTGATAACCAATGGGTCACATTCCATGAATCCCAAAGCCATTTGTTGGTCTTCCTGCATGGCTTTAGCAACCATCTTTTGTCAAAAGAAAGACTGGAATACAGTGATAATTGTGTTTCCTCTTAGACTTGATTCCACTATGGCCTTTGCTCTAATGGCTAAAAAAATTAATCCACTGTGCATTTCTATTTTTACTGTACTTTTCTATAATAATAATAATAATAATAATAATAATAATAATAATAATATGCAAGACAGCATACTTCCAGTGATTGTTCTTATATTCAAAAATTTGAAAGAAGATAAATCAACTTTATTTGGAATTAATAGTGCAATCCTAAAATGAAGGTAAGCTATAATAAATGTGAGAAATAAAAACATCGATATTTTCAAAATGTGACATCTTCTCAAATGCATGGATTTATTCTTTTATAGCAATAATGTTTTATGAAGTTATATTATCATTAGGAAAGCTGAAGAACAGCACCAACTATTATAACATTATAATTTAACAAAAAGAACTACTAAGTCCTAGATTATAATGACACATCTGCCAGAAACTGCATTTTTGTATGACTCATTCCACCAACACAAAAGAAGTTCCATAAACAAAAATTACCTCTCTTGCTCTTCTGTGAGGAATTAATAGAGATTTGAGGACAAATTATTAGTTTGTTCTGACAGTCTAAGTACATATTTCTCTTGGAAAAAAATGGGCCTAACCAGTACTTTTCTCAAATCAATTGATTTCAAATGTATTTATTCAATTAGAATTGCTTGTGATCACTAAATTCATTTCAAAATTACACAGTCAAAACTAGAACAAACCACTCTGAAAATAAGTAAGCTTAAATCCCTGCAAATTGTAAAGAACATGGTTTTCTAGGTATCCAATACACTGTGATGTAATGCTTCTTTTTGCTTGATTGATGTGGAGTTTTTCTTGATTTCTTTGCTATCCAGTGAGTAGATATTTTAACCAGTAGAAAGCACAGGAATTAATGCCTATCCTCAGGAAGCTCTGGTTTCTTTGATGACAACAATTAAAAGCACCAACTTATTAGAAAATGTATGTATGTGATGGCAGAGGTCTTAGGCAAATGGCATGTTTAATGGCAAATATAGTAGAGGTGGTGCTACATCAGCACCATTTACTTTATAACTATTAATTTGACCTTCCATTTTCTCCACCTTCCTGTTTCCATGTCAGACATTTGATTAAGGCTCACACTGCAGCACGTCTATACTTGGATCTCTATACCTCACACACGTTGAATATAGGATACATTTATGTCCATTTTCAGTTTATTGTAATGCAATTTGATACCTGTCCACCCATTTCCCTCTAAATGCATCTCTTGTAGTCAGTAATAAGTGTACCATAAGGCCAATCTGACTTCTGATGAGGGAAGAGAAACCTCTTCCTTTTGCTCAGTGTGAGCTCACTGTTAATGAAGCAATGGGCACCAAAAATGATAAGCTGCAAACTTGATCCTAGAAACAGCTTCCACGACAAGAGTCACCTTGTAAATTCAACATGGTAATCTTGTTGAATTTTGGTGATTGGTAGCTTTGACACCTCAATGAACACACCTTCCTGATGTGTTCAAACACAGTTTATATCTAAGATGTATATATAAAGGGTTCATGACCTAAAATCCTCAGGTGGACTGAAAAGTTCTGGACAGGAAAACTGACTTCAATGATAACACCTGACATGGTGCTTCTGACAAGAGGATCAACATAATGTTTTGAGTGACAGCTGCCACGTGAGACCACAGGGACCTACAGATGTGATCATCTGTTTCCACAAAGTACCCTTTTACAATTTATAAAACACAAAGCATTCCTTGGTACATGCTCAAAGTCAGTGGTGCAGATTATATACCTTCCGTTATTCTGATTCAAGGAACAATTATGCCTTTGGAGATGAATGTCTTCTATTATTCCTACAAATCCTGATCTAACTGTATATACTTCAAACTAATTTTAAGGAGAACTTCCAATAAAAAGGTCACATACATTTCCAAGTAAAGTTATCTGGGCCATCTCAAATGAAAGAAAAATAGTTTCTGGATCACTGGACCAGTCTTGCCATCTCTTTCACACAGTCATTAAACATTTTACTTCTTTCTATGTAAATCATGGATACAGAAACTACAAAATTATAATTCAGCTTCTGTACTTAATTGTTAGTATTTGCTAAATATTTGGAAAGCCAGACAGTTATATGAGGCACTACTCTACTGGAACAGAAACATACAACTTTACATCTCGTGCCAACATTTAAACTAATATTTTTTTCTGGGCCTTGGTTTCTCTATTTTCAGTACATAAAATTTCAGAACAAAAGGATAGCATATATATATATATATATATATATATATATATATATATATATATATATATATATATGAGGCAGCACTCAATGTGCAAAATCTGTAATCAAAAAATTGAGAACTTTCAGCAAAATTCAGGAATTTAGATACAAGACTTGAACATCCACCACTTACAGAATACTGTGCTGAATGCAATAGAGTAGGGGCTTGAAGGCTTAATATGCTGAAGTTTCTCTTTGTGATATACAGGCTCTTTTGATTAAGCACTCATTTGTAAAGTTTCCATCATGCCTCCTTCATAGGGTTCATGAAGTCTATGTTAGTAGAGTCTGTAAAAAAACAAATGGAGGAGATATCATGATATTTGTAAGAAAAAAATTAAGGATTATCTAAGGATGCATTACAAAGAATTTACTATGGGAAATACTAATTAATAATATATAAGATTAAAAGGATATCTGAGCAAGAAGAAACTCTAAAGCCTTCCCTATTTTCCTTATGCATCATAGAGTATATGCTTATTCATTGACATGCAGAATTAAGGTGATATTGAATGGAAAAAGTGAGTAGAAATATAATCTGAATAATTTTGAATTGAAATTTGTTGGGTTTTTTTTTTTACAATTGTTAATTAGATACCTGTAGGCTTACATTTTTCAAAACATTTTAAAATAAGGGCTCTTCAGTGATTCAACTTCTCTTATACCCCACTGACTAAAGGTAGAAAAAAATGGATAATAGGACAAGGGTGTGTGGACCTGTTTAGTAGTTCTTTGGAGTGATTCCAATCTTCGTTGTCTGCGGCACAAGCCACTAGCAAAACACCAAACATGTATTAGCAGCAGTATTTTGATCCAGAATAAATGAAGAGGCTCTGCTGATCAGCATGAATCTGCCAAAGCAGCAAGAACCAGACAGAACTAACAGAAATTCTTTGCTGTGCTTCTCTCTACAAAGTTAGGACAAGCAAAGATCAGCAAGGAAAGCAAGGAGAACTAAGGCAATACTTTCAGCAGTGAAGAGCAACCACTGAAGCCAAAACGACCAGCAAGTCAAACCAATGACAAATCATCTGTTGGGTTATACTTATACTCTTTCCCAAGATCACATGTCTTCTAATATCCAGCAAAATATCATATGTTCTTTCACCAGACAGCTTCTAGAAAAAAACACACACATCTGTTTTCAGCAAAACATCCTCTCACATGTATGCTTCTGCAAAACATCATCTCATAAGACAGCTTCCAGAAAACCATCATATAAGACAACTGAGTCTCCAACAAACCCGAAATTCCTACTTCAGATACCTATTAGGATGAAATAGATGGTATTAAGGACTGCCACTGGTATTGTCTTCCCTTGTCAAACTGAAGAGAACGCATTCCTCTAAAGACATAGATGCGATTCATCACAGACTCTGAGTTACACTGTGAAATTTTCAATCTAATATAGCTATTTTTCAAAAAATATGTAACATAAAGTTAAAGAATTTCTGTATTATTATATTTATAGGAGGTTTTTAAATTGTGTGCTATCCAACATGATTCACAATTATGTAAAACATTTTTAGATTGTGAATTACCTAATAACTTCACCAAGTTTTTCATCTATCTGTCTAAGCATCCAACAATCTGTTAAATTATTACTGTACTTCAAAGGATCTGTAAAACATTGTAAAATTTGAAAATACCTCCCAATAAAGCTATGTACAGAAATGTATGATATGAGTTGTTAACTGAAGAAAGAAACTCAAAGGGATTTTACTTATACAACTCTTACATATAAAAAGGGTTAAATATATGAGTGGTATTAACAGTAAACTTAAGAAATCTCAGTAGTTAACAACAATAAAATCTTCAAAAAGATGCATTATGATTGGGTTTGAAAATAAAAATATTCATACAATTTATAGAGAAAGTAGCACATAGAATTAAAAGAACACAACTCATCCTTTAGCAATTAGAAGTGAATTAAAGGGAAAGGTGAAAGAGTTGTAGATATATAGTTTAAAATAATCATTTCCCCTGGGAAGATATTTTAAGATCCACAGTAGACGCTGAAGCTATGTATATAATAAGCCTATATGTCTACTATTTATCCTAAGTATTCTCTAATGTTGCCATGAATTTGACTCATCCTCCTATGCCATGTTCCTGGATACCCACATCATATATCCATGGAGTTTGTAAAATATGTAAAACACTTTACATAATACATGCAAACAAAGGTACTGTATGTGATATAGAGATAATCACATAAGTTTATCTGTTAAGATTAAAAGTTGATACTACCATTAAGTGTGTAGTATTGAAATGTGGACACAGTGGGAAAGGACAGATATGTCTTGAGATGGATACTGTCATCGTCTAGATTCTCTTTTGTTAAGCTATTTTGTCTGTAATACATGGTTGTTCTATTTGGAAGGTTGTGCTGCACTTAGGAGGACAAGCATGATTAGGAAGGAAGGGCTGCTGGTTCCAATTACAGGACTGGGAAGTAGGTTTGAGGATTACATTACACTGTTATTTTTTAGTACCCCATCTTTTCTGCTTGTGGGCTTCAGACAACATTACCCCCTCAACCCTGTCAGCTTACGCTTTCCTCAACATGATCAACTATAACTTTGTATATAATGGCCTAAATGTGAGGAGCACAGCAGGTGTTAATACTGAGTGAGAACTCCTGGCTGAAGGGGTGGGAGAAGCCGGGATAGAGGGTGCTCAATGGCTTCTGTTCTCCCAGAAGCTCCTGTGAGTATGATGTTCTGTATAGCCAGGGCCTCAGCTCCCTGCTGACTCAGGCCAACATCACTCTTATAACTTACTCAGAGACTAACAAAGTTGGAAATATTTTACTAACAAAATTGAAAATATTAAATTAATCTCCTTTTCTCTAATTAAATCTTTCAATGGTTAATATCCTTTTCCGATTCAAAATATTAAGAAAAAAATGAGATCTCAATTTTCTTTCTTCAATAGCTGGTCAATTCTTTTTTATACATATTTTGATTTCTGATTACTTTATCTGATCAGTTTGGCTTAGACCTATTTTTTCCACATTTTCCTGAATTAGTTTCTTTTCTTCATGATATCTTCATATTATAAATATATTTTTCTTTGAATCCCCCCAAATTCTCCAAATCAGTTTTCCTTATTTCTGAAATGTCTCTTAGATCATCCTTTAAAATATGATTTGCTGCACTTGATCTTAACCAAAAGCCCGAGAAACAATATGTGATATGCTAATAAAACTGGTCTGATTAAAATAAAAGTCACATCACATTATGTTTGAGTCATTTTTATTTGAATTTCTACCATATAAAATATGTTAGTTAGTAAAGTCAGCACATGTGTGCCAGGCTTTTGCTCCTGTGTTTATATAGCTAGTGTGCCCTATTCTTACTCATTTTTCACAATATCTTTCTACATAATCAATACACATTTGAATCAATGTATTTTTCTTTGTCATATTTTATCCTTTGTGATCATGCAGATGACCAGATTTTCTATGTGCATTTTCTTTTATTTGTAGATATATGTGTGGTAACAGCTTCAATAACAATATATACTGATTTCCAAAGCTTTATTTCCATTTTCAAATATCAAGTCTTGCTTATCTATTTACCTCATGAGCATTCATTCCTGTAGCGTAGTTGCTATGAGGCTTTAAACATTTGTCAACTCATTCATGGAGTCTTTTACCCATTGTGTTAGAATCATAGAGAAGTCAGTGATTAATTTACTCTGTACTTTCATAGGATATAAGAATTTTATAATATTAAAAAAGTCATGTACATAAAAATTATAAGTAAATAGTCATATTTGTACAGAAAATTACACAGTGTTGAATTAATTTTAGAAGTGTAAATACTTTAAGATAAACAAGTTTCAAAGTAATCGAAATACATTTTCAAAGAAATTCTTCCCTGACTTTGTAATTGGTACTTTTTAGATTACCACAGTACATTATTTTACTGAAATTAAGTGAAGGTCTTCATTTAAAAATATTTAGATCAAATAATTACTAGCTAACAAAAACACCATGTATCTGTAACTACAGGAATTTTTCTTATACTGACCATAGTATGTCTATACACATCACCCAGGTCTCAAATCAGAACATGCAAGAAACTATTCTTGTTCACATAGTATGGAATCACAAAATGTTTTCTTCTTTCTCAATTGTTCTGTTATTTTTATATGACCATATAAATGCATTAGCATGTAAAATGTTAAAAGGGAGTATTGCAGGTTATTTGATCATACTGTGAACTCAAAGATTATGTTATTTACTGGAAAAAAAATAAACCTGTTCTAGTTGTTTGTGGCTCACTCTTTAGCACACATCTTTAATCCCTCTGGTGAGAATACAGATATGTCCTTTGTAAACACTGTTAATTCCAAACAATGAGTGTAACATTAGTTTGTAGAAGGAAGCACCTATGTTTGAAACTGATGTCTAAATGAGTGGCAGACAAAGTGAAAAATATGAGAAAGATTTGACCAAATAGGATATGCCCAATTCTCGGGTAAGAGGAAAAGGAGGCTACTTAATAGAAGAGCACAGAGGAAGGTAAATACAGAAGTTTTACTAGAAAAGTTTTACAGAGACAGGCTGAAAAAAGAATGAGCTCGACACAGGTAAAGACAGAATAAGCCAAAGAACAAGGAGCCAGAGATTAGCAGATATTGTTAAAGTTAGTATGATCTATTCAGAAGAAGCTGAGAGAGAGAATCCAAACCGTATCATTCAGCTTGGAGAGGAATTTGAGCCAGTACAGTTAAGTTGAAGAATCCAGTCAGAGCTCTGCAGAGAACCACAACCCAACATTAGTTGGAGCATGGAGAGTCTTATGAAAAAGTTGAGGGACGTGAAGAGGAAAGGGACTGCACAGGAAGACCACCAGAGACAAATAACCTGGACACTTGTGAGTTCCCAGAGACTGAACCACCAATCAAAGAGCAAGCAAGTGGTAGACCTAGCCCCCTCCACTCATTTATATGCAGCTTGGGTTTCATGCTGGTCGCCCAACAACTGGAGCATGTGCTGTCCCTGAATTTGCTGCCTGTCTGTGAATCTTGTTCCTCCTACTGGAAAGCCTTATCTGGCCTCAATGGCCAGATGGAATGATGTGCATAGTCATGCCGTGACTTAATGTTGAGAGGCAGTGTGTGTGTGTGTGTCTGTGTGTGTGTGTGTGTGTGTGTGTGTGTGTTGCCCAAGGGGAGGTTCTGCCTTCTCGGAGGAGATTGTAAGGGGGGAAAATGAGGTAGGATCTGCATGAGGGGGAACTGGGGGAAGTCAGGGTACTGATATTGGGATATAAAGTAAATTAATTAATTTTAAAAAGCTATGAAAGGTGACCTTATTCAGCAGCAAATCTCAGGGACTGAAAACATTCTATGCCTACCTAGATTAGATAGTAAAGAGCTACAAGTTTCCAGGACTTCCTACCTAGGTTAACAGAGGCATTAAGTAAACTACTGTAAGACAACAATTATAATAGGTGAATAAGACATAATTCTAAAAGTAATAAATAAAATTTTAAACAGTCTCAAAGATTCCCCAATACTTTGAAATCATTAAATGATCAAATGCTACCAACATTTATTCATTGTGCTTAAAAAAATTTAAAGTGCTCTGTCTTATTGTGGAGGAGAATGAAAGGTTGTGTCATCCAGAATGAAGTTTGGGCTGGCAAAAATTTCAGATATTCTTGTTAGGCAGTAATATTTTATAAGAAACAGCTTAATGTCATCTAAATCTCCCCTGCCTATCTTGCTCTCTAGCCTAATCTTTAATTTCTTTAAAAAGATACCACAATACCCACTGCTCATATTTAAACAGCTCTATAACTTTCTCAGCACATAAGCATCTCATAAAGCAATGTCTGGTATATGATTCTGTGTATTGGAGGTCATTTGTTGGGAAGGATTTCTCCTCAGTAGTCCTTAAGACAAAATGACAATTCTGGACTCCTAGCTTGAGTTATTAATAGCTAATATTCTGTGACTATGGTATCTCATTTACAAAAATTAAAAGAGAACATTTATATGTTATTAGGTGATAGTTTTGATTATGAATATTTTATAGATGAAAGTATGGAATGAGATCACATTCAGAAGCCAACCTAGTCACAAACACAAAAATTTAACCAATATGTTAATGTTAAAGAAGAGCTGAAGCTTAGAGATGGTATGACAAATCTGGCCAAGAAAAATCAGTTATGAAGTGCATTTTGAATATCCAGCTGCACTTTTTCAGTCCATGATTAGTCCACTGAGCCCAACAACATTCCGGCCATTTTGAACATTTTTGTTTGTTTGTTTCTTGGATCTGAGCTTGGAAGAAACAAAGTGCTTGAACACTGAGAACCTTCCTGTTACAAGAGGCACTCACAGCTCACCCTGACCTTCAATCCAGATTGGAAACTCTGCGGGAGCACAATTTTACTTCATTTGTATTTTGGAAGCATTACCTGAAAGTTGATAGGCATAGACGTTTTATCATATTATCTGGTTCCTGTCTGCTTTCTCCACCTTTATGTTTCAGTTCTCTACCTCCAAATCACTCAGGGTTCATCACTGTGCTAGAACATGAAAACATGACTTCATTACCATAGCAGTCTTCTCTAAAATTTCCTATAAATGTGTTTATTTTACGAGTTTTGAGCCATCAAGTTTTAATTCCAATATTATATCTTCAGACTGCCTTATCTAGAGGTAGACAGACTCTCTCTCAGCTTAAGATGGAACAACACAACCCCTCCTTTATAAACTGGAGGGTTTACAAAGTCCCCCTGTGGTAGACTTCTATACTTGTCTTTTGAGCTATAGTGCTTTATTCATTTGTCATCATTTTCTACAGACTTCAAGGAAATGCTTCATTTTGTTTTATCCTTTGCTGAGTTTAGGCTTAACATATGTACAAAAATAAATGTGTTTGGATAGTTAAATACAAAACTATAAAATACATGTGTCATTAATAAACAGATTTAATGCATTTTCTTAAAAATAGGATGTTAAAGTACAAATGTTGATATACATTCCAAACTCTTTCCCTCTCTCACTTCAGCAAGGTTGTTAAATTTTAGCAAATAACAGTTTTTGCACCAACTCAACTAGTGAAAATATTAAATATGACTAAGAAGATAGAGACTTGCATGATAAGAATATCTGATCTACCAAATAAAAATTTCTAGTCATTGTGACAGCAAATAGTTTCAGAACTTTCAGAAAATATTTGGGTTAAAATTCATTGATATTTACTTGATCAAGAAAATCATCCTGTGTGCTACTGTTTCTTTTCCTTAATTAAAATTTTACACTCAAACTTACAAAAATGATCAGTGCACATTATGAGCAAATTACTTTCCAACTTCATTTTACTTAATGGGGCTATTTTTGGAGGTAGCAGAGTAGAGACACACACTCTTTGATATTTATACTTCTGTCACTCTTATTATAACTAAAAATGAAGATTTTATTTCCTCTGAATTTATCAAAATCAGGGATTTCATGGGCTCCAAGTTAGTATTCTAAGCTTTATTTTAGAGCAATTTTTTTTCATAGCTGAGAACATTAAGGGCTTATAATGGCTAAGTCAGCAGACCTTTAACTATAGTTATAATGAAGGGCAGCCTGAGCAGAGAGATCTTGCTAACAGAAAAGCATCTACAGAGATATCTTCAAGCTAAAGAGGAAGAAGAGTTACTGATTGGCACTTTGTTACTTGAATGCTCACCCACTGATGAGGGAGAAATGACATTAGAGATGCTTTTTAGTACATTCTAAAACCCTGCCATTGCAAAACATAAGGCAGACAGAGAGCCTTAATGCTCACAATCATGAAAGCTTCTTTTTCCAGATGCCAGGACATATCCTTCCTCAGACTTAATACTGGTAAAATACCCTCTTCATCACTGTGTCTCCTGTCTTACATTCCTCAAGACAAACTTAGGAATCATCTTCATTTATATTCAGCACAATTTTCCCTGGCCTTGGTGCAAGAATATAAATGTGTTTTATTAAAAATTAAAAATATTGGTTTTACTTTCCGTCAGAATGAAAAGTGAAGTCTCATTCTCATCTTTAGCCCTGTGTTCTCAGCCCCATTCTTCTTTCATTGTCTCCCAGACACTGCTATTAACAGATAGGCTGCCTTCCCAGAGCCTTTAAATTATGTCTGCCCTTGGTGAACTCTCAGTCATGAGACAGTAAGAGAAGGAAAATGACTTTCAAAGGACAGTGGAAGAAATGTTGCACTCTCCTGGGAATAAACCTTTTTCTCCATCTTGTGTCAGAATGAGACTGTGAAAAATATATGTGGTGTCTTATCATCCTATAGCATCTGGCTCTTAGAAGTCAAGAAGGCTACTCCACACAGAGGAGAGCTCACAGCCCCAAGGATTACTCAACAGAGTCCAACAGTATTAAAAGTAAAAGTGACAATGCTAACTTTGGTTTGAATTCCTGTGGAAGTGTGTGCTGGCCCTACTGCAGGCTTGCCACTGAGGCTCACACTTTGGATCTCATTGGCTCTTTTCCAAAGTAGAGAAGCACATGTATTCTTAGTGCCCAGAACTAGCTTCTTTCTCAGAGCTGCATGGTTTACAATTTGAAGGTTAATTTACTTTTCTAAGAGACTTGTTGAAGCTGCTCTTCTCGCTGCTTTTATCTAGTGGAATTGTCTGACCTTTGTAAGTGCAAGTCAATATTTAGATTGGTGGAAGGGTGTGGGGTTGTCTGTTTTTCAGTTCCAAGGAGAAACAGTTTGCCACAGGCTCTGGGTGACTAGGGAAGGGGAGGTGATGGACATCAAGCCTTCTCAGTAAAATCCCATAATGTCTTTTACACAGCTTTGAATTTTAACAATGTATACTGGTCATACTAAACTGCAGTAAGATATCGAATTATCAAAGAGATATAATGAGAAATGAATTCTGTTCAGTTAGTTCTACTACTTTTATTCATCAAGGTAGTTTTTTTCCCATAAAAATATTACATCTCTGAAGGCTATCCACAAATGGGCATTAGTAATTTTAATGGTTATCATTAATTCTGATTACCATTAAGATCCAATATTGGATTGACTATTTTAATCAGCTTGCGAGAAAGGATTATGGATTTTGGTTTGCCTTCCGTGTTTAAGTTCCTATAAGATTTAACTCCAGAATAATTTTCATGAATAATTATTAATAAAATGTTCACAAAATGAAAATAAGAAACGAGGCTCTAGGGTTGTTTGCCATTAAACCTGAGAAGCTCAGTTTTGTTCCTGGAACCCAAAAGGTATCAGCGTACAACTGACTCCTGAAAGGCATTGCTGGAGGACTTATCCCACCTCACCAATATACATTATTTAAATATAATAAAAAATTACAATAAAACAAAACCAGAGAAATGATTCTGTTGGCTTCAATTTTAATTGTTTTTTAACTTAATTAAATATCACTAAAATTCACATCCATAATTAATTATGAAACAGATATTATTTAATTAAAAATGTACCAGTAGTCTTATTCTTTGAAGGTTAGGTATATTATTTGATTACTATTCTCATCATTATTTTGGATATCTTTTTATTATAACAATTAGCACATGCTGATTATATGTATTAATGCATTTCCTGAAGGATTTCCATATATAATTTTGCATGCTATGGTTTGAACACATTTATTTTCCATCCATTTCCTTATACTCCCCAATTTTCTGAACTTTTTTACTTCTCTCAGTATTCTAATTTTGTGTTCAGGTCTACTATATGTTATTAACAAAAAAGGATATTCTTAATTACCTCAGTATAGAGGACACCTCTATTTTTTTCCTTCCAAAGATACCATTTTGTTTTATTTATTTTTCTATAGTTCAGTCTTTATCCCCTCCCATTCTGCCTCTCCAACAGTTTCTCATCCAATTCCTCCTCCCCCACCTCCAAGAGGATATCACCACATCTCCATATCTCCCCCCCCCCCATACACACTGCCAGGCCTCCCCATTCCCTGAGGCCTCAAGTCTCTCAAGGGTCTCTTAGGTGTCTCTTCTCTCATTGTGGCCAGACCAATCAGTACTCTGTTGTGTATGTATCTGGGGTCTCAGGCCAGCTTCCTTATGCTGCTTGGTTGGTGGCTCAGTGTCTGCTTCTGTCTCAGTCAGCTGCTTCTTGGACTTCTCAGACGGCAGCCATGTCTGTACTTAAAGCTCCTGTCTTTAAGTATGAATCCAATTTGGGCTGGTCACTGGATCTCTTTTTCCACAGTCTATTCTCTATTTTGATCCCTGTATTTCTTTTAGACAGGGAAAATTCTGAGTCAGAGTCTTTGACTTTGGGATGGCAATACCTTCCCTCCACTTAATGCCCTATCTTTCTACTGGAGATGAATTCTACAATTTATCTGTCCCCATTGTTAAGCATTTCATCTAAGGTCCATCCCTTTGAGTATTGATAGTCTCTCACCTTCTGTCTTTGGTGCATTCTAGAGGGTAACCCCTTCACAACTCCTGAGGTTGTGTATTTCGAATCATTCTTCCAGTCCCTGGGTTTCACTACTGGCTTCCACAATACCTGATCATGTTCCCCTTTTCCCCTGCCCCTCCACTTCCCCTAACCCAACCAGTTACCTCCCTATCTCTACCCTCTGGTTTCTTCTCCCTCCGGAGTAGGATTGAATCATCCTCACTTGGGCCCTATGTCTTGTTAACCTTTTTGAGTTCTGGGGATTGTATCCTGGGTATTCTGTCCTTTTTTGACATCTGGGTTATTTCCAACTTCTGGATATCACAAACAAGGCCACAATAAACACTGCCAAGCATAGAGGGCACTTTTATTAGTCTATTGGTTCATAAAATATAAAATGATGTTTATTGTATTTTATAGAACTGAGCAACCAATTTCATATATTGGCATTATTTTCATAAAGTGAAACACTGAGATGTAGTAGAGAATAGTAGAGAAATAAAACTGTTTAGACTGGTTTACTTTTACATATATATATATGTATATATGTATATGTATATATATATATGCTGTGCAAAGACTAATTTAGAGTTGAATCTTGGTGGTCTTTTCTTTCCTGTAGTAACCATGTTGTTCAGCAGCTCTGTCTTCTTTTTTTTTTCAGTGTTTTCCTTTTATTTGTGTCTTGAGAATAAACTTGAAATGTACAATAGCACAGTAAGAAACCTGCCTACTTAGAATACTGTAGTTAGTCCCCTTTAAATCTCACACACAGGGAGGAAAATGTCCTACTACAGACAGCAAGTTCTATGGTGTCCATGTATTGAGGGCCCAGAATCACCATTTCCCAGGGAGAAGTTCTTCTTATCATGTGGGAATTCTCAAGCTGTAGGTGTTCTCACATGTATAAACTTGAGCAATTTTACCATGTATCAATTCCTTTCCATGGGACTGTGAAATTTTCCTTACAATGAGACCAAACTGCTCAGCCAACAGCAGACACATGGCATTTCACAGCTCAGAGGCCTGAAGTCTGAAATTAAGCTATTGATAGGGCTTGTACTCTTTTAGGGCCAGGAGAAAGGGTTCTGTAACATGGTTTTCTTAGAATTGTAGTGTTGTTTGGCTATAGAAAGTGTACCTCCGTTGTCCATATGGCATTGATCCTTTTGCTCTGTGTGTTATAGCATCCTCTTTTCATGAGATTCTTAATCGTGGTGGATAGAGGTCCAACCCACTTCAATGGGGGCCTCTAGATAATTTCACCTATGATGTTTGATGCAGATGTCATTTTAAATATATTCTGTGGCATTAGAGGTCAGAATTATAACATAATGGATTGGTGGATGACACAAGTCAATATTTTCTTTTTTATTGGTTATTATATTTATTTACATTTTGAATGTTATCCCCTTTCCCAGTTTCCCCTCCACCAATGCCTTGTCCATCTCCACTGCCCCTGGTTTTGTGAGAGTGCTCCCTCAACCACCCACCCACTCCTACCACATTGCCCTGAATTTCCCCTACACTGGGGCATTAAGCCTTCCATGGAACTCTTAACAGAAGTCATGCCTCTTTAAAAAGAAGAGTTGTAACATAGAAGTTTCATAAATAGTAGAAATTAGTATATGTACAAACGAGACAAAGAACGAGCACAAATTATGTCATCACCTTTGGGCTAAATATAGACTGTGAGGAAAGAATGGGAAAGGTCCCAGGGCTCCAAGTCAGAATTTGTAACTGCATTGAGCACTTATATCATTACTTCAAGTGGTCAATCATCTCACCTGCAGATATCAATTTTAGGAAACTAACATTTCTTATTATACTCCAAGCACTACTGTAAACACCATGGTTATATCCCTCTTGTCTTTAATTCTTTTTTTTTATTTTTTATTTTTTATTCAATATATTCTTTATTTACATTTCAAATTATTTTCCCCTTTCTGGTCCCCACTCCCCGAAAGTCCCATAAGGCCTCTTCCCTCCCGTTGTTCCCCCATCCACCCCTTCCCACTTCCCTGTTCTGGTATTCCCCTATACTGCTGCAATGAGTCTTTCCAGAACCAGGGGCGACTATTCCGTTCTTCTTGGACATCATTTAATATGTGGATTATGTCTTGGGTAGTCAAAGTTTCTAGACTAATATCTGCTTATCAGTGAGTGCATACCATGATTGGTCTTTTGAGACTGGGTTATCTCACTTAGTATGATGTTCTCCAGCTCCATCCATTTGCATAAGAATTTCATGAATTCATTGTTTCTAATGGCAGAATAGTATTACATTGTGTAAAAATACCACATTTTTTGTATCCATTCCTCCGTTGAGGGACAACTGGGTTCTTTCCAGCTTCTGGCTACTACAAATAGGGCTGCTATGAACATAGTGGAGTATGTGTCCTTATTGCATGCTGGGGAATCCTCTGGGTATATGCCCAGGAGTGGTATAGCAGGGTCCTCTGAAAGTGTCATGCCCAGATTTCTGAGGAACCGCCAGACTAATTTCCAAAGTGGTTGTACCATCTTGGAATCCCACCAGCAGTGGAGGAGTGTTTCTCTTTCTCCATATTCTCACCAACACCTGCTGTCTCCTGATTTTTTGACTTTAGCCATTCTGACTGGTGTGAGGTTAAATCTCAGGGTTGTTTTGATTTGCATTTCCCTAAAGACTAATGAAGTTGAGCATGTTTTAAGATGCTTCTCAGCCATCTGAAGTTCTTCATGTGAAAATTCTTTGTTTAGCTCTGTACCCCACTTTTTAATAGGGTTATTTGGTTCTCTGGGTTCTACCTTCTTGAGTTCTTTGTATATATTAGATATTAGCCCTCTGTCGGATTTAGGGTTGGTGAAGATCCTTTTCCAATCTGTTGGTTGACATTTTGTCTTTTTGACAGTGTCCTTTGCGTTACAGAAACTTCTTCTTGATACACAGACACAGACATACACACACACACACACACACACACACACACACACACATTCATCTATACATTTTTTAATGAAACTGAGCACATGTTAATCACTGGAAATCATTGTAGGGTTAAAACCAAATATCTTCCAGATCATTTTTGCACGAATTGACCTGTTCCTTAAGCCCCATGGTTTCCTCGACTGAAATTCTTTTGATCATATTCTGCTATTGTATCTTAACTGAAGCTCATAGTCATGGCTTAGTGCAGAGCCATGGTTGTAACCCTTTAAATTGGACAGAATGTTTAAAAAGAAGTATTTATTCACTGATCTAGTTTTTATTGGTTATTTTATGTATTTACATTTCCAGTGATATAGCCTTCCTGGTTTCCCCTCTGCTTTTATGAGGGAGATTCCCTAACCTCTCACCCACTTCCACTTCAGCACCTAGCATTCTCCTACTCTTGATCATCCAGTCTCCACAGGACCAATGGCTCACTTCCCACTGATGCCAGATAAGACAATCTTCTGCTACATCAGCAGCTGGAGACATATGTCCCTCCATATGCACCCCTTGATTGATGGTTTAGTCTCTAGGAGGTTTGGGGACTCTGGGGCTCTGGTTGGTTGATATTGTTGCTCTTCCTATGGTTTTGTAAGCCCCTTCAGTTTCTTTAAACCTTCTCCTAACTCATCCATTGCAGTACCTGTGCTCAGTCTGAAGGGTGGCTCTGAACAGCCATATCTGTATTGGTCAGGCTCTGGAAAAGTCTCTCAGGGGACAGACATACCAAACTCTTTTAAGCAAGCACTTCTTGGCATCAGCAATAGTGTCAGGGTTTGGTGTCTGCATATAGAATGGACCTACGGGGGTCAGTGTGTGGATTGATTCCTCTTCAGAATCTGTTCCACTCTTTGTCCCTATATTTCCTTCAAACAGAAGCAATGCTGGGTTAAAATTTTAGAGATGAGTGGATGGCCCCATCCCTCAAACTGAGGTTGTGCCTAACCTCTAGATATGTTCTCTACAGGTTTTCTCTCCCCTTTGTTGTTCATTCAGCTAATGTCATCCCCATTGGGTCCTGAAAGCCTCTTGCTTTCCTGGTATCTGGAACTTTCTAGTACATTCCATGTGTGTTCTTTTGTGACTGGGTTACCTCACTCAGGATGATATTTTCACGTTCTGTCCATTTGACTGCGGATTTTATGAAGTCATTTTTTAAATAGATGAGTAGTACTCCATTGTGTAAATGTACCATATTTTCTGTATCCATTCTTCTGTTGTGGGTCATCTGTATTGTTTCCAGCTTCTGGTGATTATAATTACAGCTGCTATGAACATAGTGGAACATGTGTCCTTGTTATATGTTGGAGCATATTTTGGGTATATGTCTAACAGTGGTACATTTGGGTCCTCAGGTAGTACTCTGTTCAGTTTCTGAGGAACAGCCAGACTGATTTCCAGAGCAGTTGTACAAGCTTGCTATCCCACCAGCAATGGAGGAGTATTCCTCTTTTCCACATGCTCCATAACACCTATTCTCACATGAGTCTTTGATCTTAGCCATGCTCACTGGTGTGGGGTAGAATCTCATTGTTGTTTTGATTTGCATTTCCATAATGACTGAGGATGAGACCCATGGTCACATGATTTTGAAAAGAAGCCAAAAACATCCAGTGGGGAAAAAGACAGCATTTCAACAAATGGCATGGAGAAGAATACAAATTGATCCATTTTTATCTCCTTTTACAAAGTTCAATCAAAGTGGATCAAGCAAACTCCATGTAAAACAGATACATTGAATCTCATAGGAGAATAACTGGGAAATAGCCTTGAACACATCTGGCCCAGGGGAAATTTTCCTGAACAGAACACCAATGGCTCTGGTTCTAAGATCAACTATAGACAAATGGGATCTCATAAAATTGAAAAGCTTCTGCAAGGCAAGGACATTGTCATCAGGCCAAAATTACAACCTACAGAATGGGAAAATGATCTTTATCAACCCTACGTCTCATAGAGGGCTAAAATGCAATATATACAAAGAAATCAAGAAGTTAGACTCCAGAGAACAAAATAATCCTATCAAAAATGGTATATGAAACTAAAAAATTCTGAACTGAGGAATCTTGATTGACTGAGATGCACCTAAAGAAATGTTCGACATCTTTAGTCATCAGGGAATTATTGATTAATCTAGTACATAAACATATATATGTTAGTTACAAGTACATATGCTCTATACACATATACACACACTCATAATTCTAAAAGGGTGATTTAAAGTTATATATGAGTGACCAGTGACATTAATAAAGTAGACTCACTTTAAGGAACTCTCATGTCTAAATTCAGGACATATTGATGTGCCTAATAAACAATGGTAGAAATAACATCATTCAAAACTGTCAATTAATAGAAGAAACTTGCCTTTCAGGAGCTCTTGAATAAAAGGATTAATCCCAAGAAAAGAACCATTTATAAAATTGCAAACTTGAATCACATTTTCTAATTTATTTATTTTTAAGTTTGTGGTCCAGTGTCCGAGAGATCTTGGAGGTTCACGTTAATTGAGACTGCTGGTCCTATGACAGGGTCAACCTCCTCCTCCTCAGCTTCTCTCAGCATTTCCCTAATTCAACCATAGGCAGAAGCAACCCAATCCATTGATTGTGTGCAAATATCTGCATCTGACTCTTTCAGCTGCTTGTTGGGCCTTTTAGAGAGCAGTCATACTAGGTCCCATTTTGTGAGGGCTCCATAGGCCTCAGTAAAGGTGTTATACCTTGGGGAATCCCATTTTTTAATTTTTAATTTTTTTTAAATTCGGTATATTCTTTATTTACATTTCAAATGATTTCCCTTTTTCTGGCTCCCCACTCCCCAAAAGTCCCATAAGCCCTCTTCCCTCCCCCTGTTCCCCAATCTACTCCTTCCCACTTCCCTGTTCTGGTATTCCCCTATACTGCTGCAATGAGTCTTTCCAGAACCAGGGGCGACTATTCCGTTCTTCTTGGACATCCACATTAATATGTGGATTATGTCTTGGGTATTCAAAGTTTCTAGGCTAATATCCACTAATTAGTGAGTGCATACCATGATTGATCATTTGAGACTGGGTTACCTCAAGTAGTATGATGTTCTCCAACTTTATCCATTTGTTTAAGAATTTCATGAATTCATTGTTTCTAATGGCAGAATAGTATTACATTGTGTAAATATACCACATTTTTTTGTATCCATTCCTCCGTTGAGGGACACCTGGGTTCTTTCCAGCTTCTGGCTATTACAAATAGGGCTGCTATGAACATAGTGGAGCATATGTCCTTATTGCATGCTGAAGAATCCTCTGGGTATATGCCCAGGAGTGGTATAGCAGGGTCCTCTGGAAGTGTCATGCCCAGATTTCTGAGGAACCGCCAGACTGATTTCCAAAGTGGTTGCACCATATTGGAATCCCACCAGCAGTGGAGGAGTGTTCCTCTTTCTCCATATTCTCACCAACACCTGCTGTCTCCTGATTTTTTGACCTTAGCCATTCTGACTGGTGTGAGGTGAAATCTCAGGGTTGTTTTGATTTGCATTTCCCTAATGATTAATGATGTTGAATATTTCTTTTCTTTCTTTTTTTTTTAATTTTTTTTATTCGATATAATTTATTTACATTTCAAATGATTTCCCCTTTTCTAGCCCCCCCACTCCCCGAAAGTCCCGTAAGCCCCCTTCTCTTCCCCTGTCCTCCCACCCACCCCTTCCCACTTCCCCGTTCTGGTTTTGCTGAATACTGTTTCACTGAGTCTTTCCAGGACCAGGGGCCACTCCTCCTTTCTTCTTGTACCTCATTTGATGTGTGGATTATGTTTTGGGTATTCCAGTTTTCTAGGTTAATATCCACTTATTAGTGACTGCATACCATGATTCACCTTTTGAGTCTGGGTTACCTCACTGAGTATGATATTCTCTAGCTCCATCCATTTGCCTAAGAATTTCATGAATTCGTTGTTTCTAATGGCTGAATAGTACTCCATTGTGTAGATATACCACATTTTTTGCATCCACTCTTCTGTTGAGGGATACCTGGGTTCTTTCCAGCATCTGGCAATTATAAATAGGGCTGCTATGAACATAGTAGAACATGTATCCTTATTACATGGTGGGGAGTCTTCTGGGTATATGCCCAGGAGTGGTATAGCAGGATCTTCTGGAAGTGAGGTGCCCAGTTTTCGGAGGAACCGCCAGACTGCTTTCCAGAGTGGTTGTACCAATTTGCAACCCCACCAGCAGTGGAGGAGTGTTCCTCTTTCTCCACACCCTTTCCAACACCTGCTGTCTCCTGAATTTTTAATCTTAGCCATTCTGACTGGTGTAAGATGAAATCTTAGGGTTGTTTTGATTTGCATTTCCCTAATGACTAATGAAGTTGAGCATTTTATAAAATGCTTCCCGCCATCCAAAGTTCTTCAGGTGAGAATTCTTTGTTTAACTCTGTACCCCATTTTTTAATAGGGTTGTTTGGTTTTCTGGAGTCTAACTTCTTGAGTTCTTTATATATATTGGATATTAGCCCTCTATCTGATGTAGGATTGGTGAAGATCTTTTCCCAATTTGTTGGTTGCCGATCTGTCCTCTTGATGGTGTCCTTTGCCTTACAGAAACTTTGTAATTTTATGAGGTCCCATTTGTCAATTCTTGCTCTTAGAGCATACGCTATTGGTGTTCTGTTCAGAAACTTTCTCCCTGTACCGATGTCCTCAAGGGTCTTCCCCAGTTTCTTTTCTATTAGCTTCAGAGTGTCTGGCTTTATGTGGAGGTCCTTGATCCATTTGGAGTTGAGCTTAGTACAAGGAGACAAGGATGGATCAATTCGCATTCTTCTGCATGCTGACCTCCAGTTGAACCAGCACCATTTGTTGAAAAGGCTATCTTTTTTCCATTGGATGTTTTCAGCCTCTTTGTCGAGGATCAAGTGGCCATAGGTGTGTGGGTTCATTTCTGGATCTTCAATCCTGTTCCATTGATCCTCCTGTCTGTCACTGTACCAATACCATGCAGTTTTTAATGTTGAATATTTCTTAAGGTGCTTCTCAGCCCTCCAAAGTTCTTCATGTGAAAATTTTTTGTTTAATTCTGTTCCCCATTTTTAATGGGGTTATTTGGTTCTCTTTGCTCTACCTTCTTGAGTTCCTTGTATATATTAGATATTAGGGTTGGTGAAGATCCTTTCCCAATCTGTTGGTTGATGTTTTGTCCTTTTGACAGTGTCCTTTGCCTTACAGAAACTGTATTTTTATGAGGTCACATTTGTCTATTTTTGATCTTAGAGCATAAGCTATTGGTGTTCTATTCAGGAACTTGGGGAATCCCTTTAATATGAATCCCACTTTGGTCCTGTCTCTGGACCTTCTTTTCCTCAGGCTCTTCTCCATTTCCACCGCTGCAGTTCTTTCAGAGAAGGACAATTAAAGGTCAGAGTTTTTACTGTGGGATGTCAACCCCATCCCTCACTTGATGCCATGTCTTTCTGCTGGGGGTGGGCTCTCTATGTTCTTTCTAACCACTGTAGTGCATTTCATGTAAGGTCCCTATCTTTGAGTCCTAAGAACCTGTCACCTTCCAGGTCTCTGGGACATTCTGGAGGGTCCCTCCAAATTCCTCCCTCCTGAGGTTGCCTGTTACTATTCTTTCTTCTGGCCCTCAGAGCTTCAGTAATTTTCTCCCACTCAGTACAGGCTGAGAATGAAATTAGAGAAACAAATTATTTCACAATAGCCACAAATATTATAAAATATCTTGGGGTAACTCTAACCAAAAAAGTAAAAGTCTTTTAGGACAATAACTTCAAGTCTCCCAAGAAGGAAATCAAAGAAGATCTCAGAAAATAAAGAGATATCTCATGCTCATTGATTGGCTGAATTAACATAGTAAAAATAGCCATCCTACCAAAGGCAATCTACTGATTTAATGCAATTCACATCGAAATCTCAACATAATTCTTCAAAGACATGAAAAGAGCAATTCTCAAATACCCACGGAAGGGAAAAAACACAGAATAGCTAAAACAATTCTTAACGATTAAAGAATGGCTGGGGGAAACCCCTGACCTCAAGCTTTATTACAGAGCAATAAAGATTAAAAAAAAATACATGGTATTGGTACAGACACAGACACGATGCTTATTGGAATAGAATTGAATATACTTGACCTTTGACAAAGAAGTAGAAAATATACAATGGAATTAAGAAAACATCTTCAATAAATGGTGCTGGTCTAATGGGCTGTTTGCACAAAGCTCAAGTCTAAATGGATCAAGAACCCCAACATAAAATCAGATACATTGAATCTAATAAAAGAGAAAATGGGAAAGAGCCTTGAACTCATTGGCTCAGGGGGAAATTTCCTAAACAGAACTCCAGTGGTTCACACTCTAAGATCAAGAATTGATAAATGAAATCTCATGAAACTGGAAAGCTTTGGCAAGGCAAAGTACATAGTCTAAGGCAAATTGGCAACCTACAATAGGGAAAATAATCTTCTCTAACACCATATCCAATAGAGAGCTAATATCTAAAATATAAAAAGGACTCATGAAACTAATCACCAAAAAAAAAAAAAAAAAAATCATACAACCCAATCAAAACAATGGGATATAAAGTTAAACGGAGAATTTCAAAGAATTCCAACTCAAATGGCTCAGAAGCACCTAAAGAAATGTTTAAAGCCCTTAGTGATTAGAGAAATGTAAATCAAAATGACCCTGAGATTCCACTTTACACCAATCAGAATAGCTCAGATCAAAACCTCAGGTGGCAACACAGGTTGGAGAGGATATGGGGAAAGAAGAACATTCCTCCATTGCTGATGTGATTGACAAGTGGTACAACTACACTGGAAATCAATCTGGAGGTTCCTCAGAAAATTGGAAATAGATCTACCTGAAGAGACAGAAATACCACTCTTGGGAATATACCCAAAAGATGCCACACCATGCCACAGGGGCATGAGTTCTACTATGTTCATAGTGGACTTGTTTGTGATAGCCAGAAGCTAGAAACAACCAAGATGTCCCTAGACAGAAGAATGGATGCAGAAAATGTGGTTCATTTACATAGCTGAATACTACTCAGTTATTAAGAATTAGGACAACCTGAGTTTTGCAGGCAAATGGATGGAACTAGAAAATATCATACTGAGAAAGGTAACTCATAACCAAAAGGACATGCATGGTATGTACTGACCAATAAGTGGATATTAGCCCAAAAAGAAAGTACAGAATAACTAAGATACAATCCACAGAATTCAAAAATATCAACAAACTGAAGAGCACAAGTTAAGATGTCTTAGTCCCACTTTGGTCAGAGAAGAAAGCAATCACAGTGGGGAGTAAGGTACCTGGGAGGGAAAATGGATGGGGTGGAGGAAGAGGGGTGCATTTTCTAGTTTATAAAAGCTAAAACAAAATAGAAATTATTATGCATATAGTCATAAATATAATAACTTGCATAAACTAAAAGTAGAACATATGATCATTCCCAAGGCTGGAAGGCATAAGGAAAGCTGATGACCTTATTTAAAAATCAAAGCATGCTGATAAATCTGTCTCAACTTTCAGTTATAGAGTGAATAAGTTGTAGAGATCTAGCAATAATGTATTTAGTAAAGACAATGACAATGTATTACCTTCTTGTAATTTGCCAATAACATATATTTTAATACTCCCACTAGAACCAAGTGCTCATATTTATGATGGATATACTATATTGATTATGAAAATAAAATAAATTAAATTTACATTAAAAATACTCTGTTGGAAGAAAGCCAGGTTTATTGACATTAGCTTATAATTCTTATGTAGGCTTTATGTGGCTCCAGTGGCCAATAACTCAAAGGAGATAACATAATTGGTACTGGAGGTTTTATTTTCTACCATGTGATACCTGATTTTAGTGTTACACCACAGTAGTAGCATAATGCCAGTAATCATTTGTTTAGATATTTATATATTTTAAGACCATATTGTGGAAGATACAACATACTTGAATTATAGAACATGTCATGGAGTCATTAAGATGTTACTCATGTGAAAGCTTCATTTCTATTGGCTAGTGTTCATAGTGCTAGAGAACAAAATTAAGCATCAATATCACTCAGATTTGGACCCTCTAAGCTTCAAGAGCAACACACCTCAGAAGATAGTTTTACTGGTTCAGTAATAGCATAAGTATTATGGTAGTAGCCAACATCTTTCTGCTTATATTAAATGAAAACTATGTCTGCTAAAATTAAAAGGAGCTAGGACCTAATTTTAGATATAGACCATATTTTATAAGTGAGGACCAAATACTATTACATATTTGAATGCACATAGTATTAAGATGAATCCTTGATAACTTATTGCCATACCTATAGATAAAATAATTTTTCAGCAATCATCAGAGCTTTTTTTTGTAGTATATACCAACAAATATATATAGAAAATGGTCAGCATTCACAGAGAAATCACTGTGAAGGACTTATCAGTAAATCTGATATTAATATCTCCTCTCCCAAATCTCAAGGACTTTTGTGTTGTGGGGATGGAAAGTTGTAAGAATCATTTGTGGTTTATTTATTTTCTTTTTTTATTCGATATAATTTTTTTTGTTTTGTTTTTTGTTTTGTTTTTTTTTATTCGATATGATTTATTTACATTTCAAATGATTTCCCCTTTTCTAGCCCCTGACTCCCCGAAAGTCCCGTAAGCCCCCTTCTCTTCCCCTGTCCTCCCACCCACCCCTTCCCACTTGCCCGTTCTGGTTTTGCCGAATACTGTTTCACTGAGTCTTTCCAGAACCAGGGGCCACTCCTCCTTTCTTCTTGTACCTCATTTGATGTGTGGATTATGTTTTGGGTATTCCAGTTTTCTAGGTTAATAACCACTTATTAGTGAGTGCATACCATGATTCACCTTTTGAGTCTGGGTTACCTCACTTAGTATGATGTTCTCTAGCTCCATCCATTTGCCTAAGAATTTCATGAATTCATTGTTTCTAATGGCTGAATAGTACTCCATGGTGTAGATATACCACATTTTTTGCATCCACTCTTCTGTTGAGGGATACCTGGGTTCTTTCCAGCATCTGGCAATTATAAATAGGGCTGCTATGAACATAGTAGAGCATGTATCCTTATTACATGGTGGGGAATCCTCTGGGTATATGCCCAGGAGTGGTATAGCAGGATCTTCTGGAAGTGAGGTGCCCAGTTTTCGGAGGAACCGCCAGACTGCTTTCCAGAGTGGTTGTACCAATTTGCAACCCCACCAGCAGTGGAGGAGTGTTCCTCTTTCTCCACACCCTCTCCAACACCTGCTGTCTCCTGAATTTTAATCTTAGCCATTCTGACTGGTGTAAGATGAAATCTTAGGGTTGTTTTGATTTGCATTTCCCTAATGACTAATGAAGTTGAGCATTTTTTAAGATGCTTCTCCGCCATCCGAAGTTCTTCAGGTGAGAATTCTTTGTTTAACTCTGTACCCCATTTTTTAATAGGGTTGTTTGGTTTTCTGGAGTCTAACTTCTTGAATTCTTTATATATATTGGATATTAGCCCTCTATCTGATGTAGGATTGGTGAAGATCTTTTCCCAATTTGTTGGTTGCCGATCTGTCCTCTTGATGGTGTCCTTTGCCTTACAGAAACTTTGTAATTTTATGAGGTCCCATTTGTCAATTCTTGCTCTTAGAGCATACGCTATTGGTGTTCTGTTCAGAAACTTTCTCCCTGTACCGAAGTCCTCAAGGGTCTTCCCCAGTTTCTTTTCTATTAGCTTCAGAGTGTCTGGCTTTATGTGGAGGTCCTTGATCCATTTGGATTTGAGCTTAGTACAAGGAGACAAGGATGGATCAATTCGCATTCTTCTGCATGCTGACCTCCAGTTGAACCAGCACCATTTGTTGAAAAGGCTATCTTTTTTCCATTGGATGTTTTCAGCCTCTTTGTCGAGGATCAAGTGGCCATAGGTGTGTGGGTTCATTTCTGGATCTTCAATCCTGTTCCATTGATTCTCCTGCCTGTCACTGTACCAATACCATGCAGTTTTTAACACTATTGCTCTGTAGTATTGCTTGAGGTCAGGGATACTGATTCCCCCAGATTTTCTTTTGTTGCTGAGAATAGTTTTAGCTATCCTGGGTTTTTTGTTGTTCCAGATGAATTTGATAATTGCTCTATCTAACTCTGTGAAGAATTGAGTTGGGATTTTGATGGGTATTGCATTGAATCTGTATATTGCTTTTGGCAAAATGGCCATTTTAACTATATTGATTCTACCGATCCATGAGCATGGGAGGTTTTCCCATTTTTTGAGGTCTTCTTCCATTTCCTTCTTCAGAGTCTTGAAGTTCTTGTCATAAAGATCTTTCACTTGTTTTTTAAGAGTCACCCCAAGATACTTTATACTGTTTGTGGCTATTGTGAAGGGGGTCATTTCCCTAATTTTTTTTCTCAGCCTGTTTATCCTTTGAGTATAGGAAGGCCACTGATTTGCTTGAGTTGATTTTATAACCTGCCACTTTGCTGAAGTTGTTTATCAGCTGTAGGAGCTCTCTAGTGGAGTTTTTTGGGTCACTTAGGTAGACGATCATGTCGTCTGCAAATAATGATAGTTTGACTTCTTCCTTTCCAATTTGTATCCCTTTGATCTCCTTATGTTGTCGAATTGCCCGAGCTAGTACCTCAAGTACAATATTGAAAAGATAAGGAGAAAGGGGGCAGCCTTGTCTGGTCCCTGATTTCAGTGGGATTGCTTCAAGTTTCTCTCCATTTAGTTTGATCTGGCTACCGGTTTGCTGTATATTGCTTTTACTATGTTTAGGTATGGGCCTTGAATTCCTGTTCTCTCCAAGACTTTAAGCATGAAAGGATGCTGAATTTTGTCAAATGCTTTTTCAGCATCCAATGAAATGACCATGTGGTTTTGTTCTTTGAGTTTGTTTATGCAATGGATTGTATTGATGGATTTCCGTATATTGAACCAACCCTGCATTCCCGGGATAAAGCCTACTTGATCATGGTGGATGATCGTTTTGATGTGTTCTTGGATTCGGTTGGCAAGAATTTTATTGAGTATTTTTGCATCGATGTTCATAAGGGAAATTGGTCTGACGTTCTCTTTCTTTGTTGGATCTTTGTGTGGCTTTGGTATCAGCGTAATTGGGTAGTGTTCCTTCTGTTTCTATTTTGTGGAATAGTTTGAGGAGTATTGGTGTTAACTCTTCTTTGAAGGTCTGATAGAATTCTGCACTGAAACCATCTGGTCCTGTGCTTTTTTTGGTTGGAAGACTTTCTATGAATCCTTCTATTTCTTTAGGCATTATGGGACTGTTTAGATGGTCTAGTTGGTCCTGATTTAATTTTGGTATTTGGTATCTGTCAAGGAAATTGTCCATTTCCTCCGGATTCTCCAGTTGTGTTGAGTACACGCTCTTGTAATAAGATCTGATCATTTTTTGGATTTCCTCAGTTTCTGTTGTTATATCTCCCTTTTCATTTCTAAGTTTGTTAATTTGGATACTTTCTCTGTGCCCTTTGGTCAGTCTGGCTAAGGGTTTATCTATCTTGTTCATTTTCTCAAAGAAACAGCTCCTGGTTTTGTTGATTTTTTGTATGGTTCTCTTTGTTTCTACTTGATTGATTTCGGCCCTGAGTTTGATGATTTCCTGCCTTCTACTCCTCCTGGGTGAAATAGCTTCTTTTTGTTCCAGGGCTTTCAGGTGTGTCATTAAGCTGGTAATATATGCTCTCTCCATTTTCTTTTTGGAGGCACTCAGGGCTATGAGTTTTCCTCTTAGCACTGTTTTCATTGTGTCCTATAGATTTGGTTATGTTGTGTTTTCATTTTCATTGTGTTCTAAAAAGTCTTTAATTTCTTTCTTTATTTCTTCCTTGACCAAGGTATCATTGAGTAGAGTATTGTTCAGTTTCCACGTGTATGTGTGTTTTCTGTTGTTTCTCTTGCTATTGAAGACCACTTTTACTCCATAGTGATCAGATAGGAGGCATGGAATTAGTTCGATCTTCTTTTATTTGTTGATGTCTGTCTTGTGACCAATTATATGGTCGATTTTGGAGAAGGTACCATGAGGTGCTGAGAAAAATGTATATTCTTTTGTTTTAGGATAGAATGTTCTATATATATCTGTTAAATCTAATTGGTCAAAGCTTCAATTAGTTTCATTGTGTCCCTGTTTAGTTTCTGTTTCCCTGATCAGTCCATTGAGGAAAGTGCAGTGTTGAAGTCACCCACAATTATTGTGTTAGGTGCAATGTGTGATTTGAGCTTTAATAAAGTTTCTTTTACGAAAGAGTGTGCCCGTGCATTTGTAGCATAGATGTTCAGGATTGAGAGTTCTTCTTGTTGTATTTTTCCTTTGACCAGCAAGAAGTGTCTCTCAGAGTCTCTTTTGATGACTTTGGGTTGAAAGTCAATTTTATCTGATATTAAAATGGCTACTCCAGCTTGTTTCCTGAGACCATTTGCTTGTAAAATTGTCTTCCAGCCTTTTACTCTAAGGTAGTGTTTGTCTTTGACCCTGAAGTGTGTTTCCTGTAAGCAGCAAAATGTAGGGTCCTGTTTACGTATCCAGTCAGTTAGTCTGTGACTTTTTATTGGGGCATTAAGTCCATTGATGTTAAGAGATATTAAGGAATAGTGATTGTTACTTCCTATCATTTTTGACGTTATTTTTTAAATTTGATTGCTTAACTTCTTTTGGGTTTGATCAAAGGTTACTATCTTGCTTTTTCCGGGGTGTAGTTTCCCTCCTTGTATTGGTGTTTTCCTCCTATTATCCTTTGTAGGGCTGGGTTTGTGGGTAGATATTGGGTAAACTTGGTTTTGTCATGAAATATCTTAGTTTCTCTATCTATGGTGATTGAGAGTTTTGCTGGATATAGTAGTTTTGGTTGGCATTTGTGTTCTCTTAGAGTCTGCATGAGATCTGCCCAGGACCTTCTAGCCTTCATAGTCTCAGGTGAAAAGTCTGCTGTGATTCTGATATGTCTTCCTTTATATGTTACTTGGCCTTTTTCTCTTACTGCCTTTAATATTCTTTCTTTGTTTAGAACATTTGGTGTTTTGATTATTATGTGACGGGAAGTATTTCTGTTCTGGTCCTGTCTGTTTGGAGTTCTGTAGGCTTCTTGTATATTCATGAGCATCTCTCTCTTTAGGTTAGGGAAGTTTTCTTCCATAATTTTATTGAAGATATTTGCTGGCCCTTTAAGTTGTAATCTTCACTCTCATCTATGCTGCCGGGACCTCCCCTGTGTTCTGCTCACTCTGCTGGGCAGCCGATCCCCCAACCGGGCTGGTGCACACAAGGTTAGCCTGGCTGCCCAGGCCCTGAGTCCAGGCAAAAGCCTGGGAGGCCAAGGTCTGAGCCAAGTTCCTCTAGGGCTATGACTGTTAATTGGGTCCGCCAGGCGACCAGGATGGCGGGCATGTGTGCCCGCACTCCCCGAAAGCACCGGGAGAGTCTGCTGTGCTAACAACCTCCTGGGCGGGTTGACTCACAGATGGCCCACCAAGCCGCCCAGATCTTGGGGTCAGTCCTGTGCCTTTTGGGGCCTAGACCCCTGCTTTGTTAGCCTCAGGCTATGCCCGTTACGGCTCTGCCCGCCAGAGCTCTCTGTTGTCCTGCAGGCAAAATGGAGGCACGCGCGCAGGCCCGGGCAAAAAACCTCCTGGCTGGGTTGGCACCCCGACGGCCCCCCCCCCCCCCCGAACAGCCAAGGGCCTGGGTGCAGGCCAACGCCCGTCAGGCTCAGACCCCCGCGGGGTTGGCCTCGGATTATGTTTGTGTACCTCAGACTGTCCGATGTCACTGGATTTCGAAATCAAGATGGAGAGGCCGAGTTCTGAAGTGGCTTCCGTGCAGGGAAAGGCTCAGCAAAACCGCACCTGTTTGCAGCCCGGCTGGTCAGTGAAGGTCAGTGGTCGTGGGCACAGGGCCTAAATGGACCCTGTGTCGCCTTGGTTCCACTGCTGATGGCCCTTCAGCTGGACCAGCCACTGCTGTACTGCCGCCGCCACCGCCGCCGCCTCGATATAATTTTTATTTACATTTCAAATGATTTCCCCTTTTCTAGACCCCCATTCCCCAAAAGTCCCATCAGCCCCCTTCCATTCCCCTGTTTTTCCACCCAACCCTTCCCACTTCCCTGTTCTGGTTTTGCCCTATACTGCTTCACTAAGTCTTTCCAGAAGAGAGGGGCCACTCCTCCGTTCTTCTTGTACCTCATTTGATGTGTGAATTATGTTTTGGTTATTCCAGTTTTCTAGGTTAATATCCATTTATTAGTGAGTGCATACCATGATTCATCTTTTCAGTCTGGGTTACCTCACTTAGTATGATGTTCTCCAGCTCCATCCATTTGCCTAAATTTCATGAATTCATTGTTTCTAATGGATGAATAGTACTCCATTGTGTATATATACCACATTTTTGGCATCCATTCTTCTGTTGAGGGATACCTGGGTTCTTTCCAGCTTCTGGCAATTATGAATAGGGCTGCTATGAACATAGTGGAACATGGATCCTTATTACACACTGGGGAATTTTTGGGTATATGCCCAGGAGTGGTATAGCAGGATCTTCTGGAAGTGAGGTGCCCAGTTTTCTGAGGAACCACCAGACTGATTTCCAGAGTGGTTGTACCAATTTGCAACCCCACCAGCAGTGGAAGAGTGTTCCTCTTTCTCCACATCCTCGATAACATCTGCTGTCTCCTGAATTTTTAATCTTAGCCATTCTGACTGGTGTGTAAGGTGAAATCTCAGGGTTGTTTTGATTTGCATTTCCCTAATGACTAATGAAGTTAAGCACTTTTTAAGATGCTTCTCTCCCATCCGTGTTCTTCAGGTGAAACTTCTTTGTTTAACTCTGTACTCCATTTTTTAATAGGGTTATTTGGTTTTCTGGAATCTAACTTCTTGAGTTCTTTATATATCTTAGATATTAGCCCTCTATCTGATGTAGGGTTGGTGAAGATCTTTTCCCAATTTGTTGGTTGCCGATTTGCCCTTTTGATGGTGTCCTTTGCCGTACAGAAACTTTGTAATTTTATGAGGTCCCATTTGTTAATTCTTGATCTTAGAGCATAAGCTATTGGTTTTCTGTTCAGGAACTTTCCTCCTGTACTGATGTCCTCAAGGGACAATTTTATCTGATATTAGAATGGCTACTCTGGCTTGTTTCCTGCGACCATTGGCTTGTAAAATTGTCGTCCTGCCTTTTACTCTAAGGTACTTATTGTCTTTCACATTTTGGTGTGTTTCCTGTATGTAGCAAAATGTAGGGTCTTGTTTACTTATCCAGTCTGTTAGTCTATGTCTTTTTATTGGGGAATTGAGTCCATTGATGTTAAAAGATATTAAGGAATAGTGATTATTACTTCCTGTCATTTTTGATATTATTTTTATATTTGAGGGGTTATCTTCTTTTGGGTTTGATGAAGGAAGGTAACTATCTTGCTTTTTCCAGGGTGTAGTTTCCCTCCTTGTATTGGAGTTTTCCTCCTATTATTCTTTGGAGAACTGGGTTTTTGTAAAGATATTGTGTAAATTTGGTTTAGTCATGGAATGTCTTGGTTTCTCCATCTATTGTGATTGAGGGTTTTGCTGGGTATAGTAGTCTTGGCTGACATTTGTGTTCTCTGAGAGTCTGCATGAGATCTGCCCAGGATCTTCTAGCTTTCATGGTCTCTGGTGAGAAGTCTGGTGTGATTCTGATAGGTCTTCCTTTATATGTTACCTGGCCTTTTTCTCTTACTACCTTTAATAAGCTTTCTTTGTTTAGTGCATTTGGGGTTTTAATTATTATGTGGCAAGAGGTATTTCTGCTCAAGTCCAGTCTGTTTGGAGTTCTGTAGGATTCTTGTATATTCATGGGCATTTCTCTCTTTAAGTTGGGAAAGTTTTCTTCCATAATTTTGTTGAAGATATGTGCTGGCCCTTTCTGTTGAAAATCTTCACTCTCATCTATACCTATAATACTTAGGTTTGGTCTTCTCATTGTATCCTGGATTTCCTGGATGATCTGGGATACAAGGTTTTTGCATTTTGCATTTTCTTTGACTGTTGAGTCAATGGTTTCTGTGGTATCTTTGGCATCTGAGATTCTTTCTTCCATCTCTTGTATTCTGTTGTTTATATTTGCATCTATGGCCCCTGACTTCTTCTCAAGGTTTTCTATCTTCAAAGTTGTCTCCCTTTGTGATTTCTTAGTTATTTCTTCTTTTGCTTTTAGATCCAGGATGGTTTTGCTCAGTTCCATCATTTGTTTGTTTGTGTTTTCCTGTAATTCTTTAAGAGATTTTTGTGTTTCCTCTTTCATGACTTCTGCCTGTTGATTCAATTCTCCTGCATTTCTTTAAGTTTTTTTTTTGTGTGTGTGTGTGTGTGTGTGTGTGTGTGTGTGTTTCTTCTTTATTGACTTCTATCTCTTGAGCCTTATTCTCCTGTATTTCTTTCAGTGATTTTTGCCTTCCCATTATTCAGGTTTCTAGCTTATTCATGTTCCCCTGTATTTCTTTAAGAGATTCATTTATGTCCTTTTTGTGTTCTTCTAGCAGCATCATGACCTGTGATTTTAAATCCAAATCTTGATTCTCTGGTGTGTTGGCATAACCAGGACTTGCTGATGTTGGAGAGTTTGGTTCAGATGCTGCCATATTGCCTAGATTTCTGTTAGTAGTGTTCCTGCGTTTGCCCTTTGCCATCTTGTTCTCTGGAGTTAGTTGGTCTTGTCTCTGGCTGTTGTTTGAACCTCCTGAGGGGCTCTGGGGCTATTTCTGCAACACTGGATGGCTGGGTTTCCCCTGTAGCAGACTGCTGATGTGCTGTCCTCCACTTGGGTGCCCTTGCGGTCCTAGTGTGCTTTGCCCCAGATTGTGTCTGTGAACCATATGGTGCCCGTTTGCTCCTTCAGGGAGTGCTGAAGGGTGTATGCTGCGGGGACCTTTTCTGTGTGCTGATCACTCTGCTGGGCAGCAGATCTCCCAACCAGGTTGGTGCACACCAGGCTAGCCTAGCTGCTCAGGCCCTGAGTCTAGGCAAAAGCCTGGGAGGCCAAGGTCTGAGCAAAGTTCCCCTTGGGCTATGACTGTTAATTGGGTCTGTCAGGTGGCCAGGATGGCAGGCATGCGTGCGAGCATGATCCTTGAAAGTGCCAGGAGAGTCTGCTGGGCTAACAACCTCCTGGCCGGGTTGACACACAGATGGCCCACTGAGCAACCCTGTTCTTGGGGTCAGTTCAGAGCCTGTTGGTGCCTAGATCCCTGCTCTGTAGCCTCGGGCTATGCCTGTTAGCAGGCTTTGCCTGCTAGTGCTCTCTGGTGTCCTGTAGGCAAAATGGCGACATGTGTTCCAGGCCAGGGCCAAAAACCTCCTGGCTGGGTTGGCACCCCGATGGCCCCGGAATAGCCCATGGTCTGGGTGCAGGCCAGTGCCCATTGGGCTTAGACCCCAGCGATGTTGGCCTCGGGTTATGTTTGTGTACCTCAGTCTGTCTGATCTCTCTGGTCCGAGAACCAAGATGGAGGCGAGTCTCTTGTGACTGGCGGGTGACAGATTTCTGGAGTCTCATATGTGGTTTATAATATCAAGTAATTAGTGTTTTTAGGATGTGACTAGAAAACATATGTATATATAAATCCATACCATCATGTCTTCTACCTTTTGTCACAAAGTTCAAGCAGATAAATTCTACTATGGAAAAGAGAAAGTAGATATATAATCACCACCATTATTTGAGAAGCTGTTGTCACTATAAGTTTCTTGGAAAGGAAGAATATATTTTCTTTAATGAAAAAGAAAGCCCTGTTAGGACAACCACACAACAGACCAGCCTCAATTTCAAAGATTAGCTGGGCAAAAGAGACTGGACTCGTTATGGAAAGATAAAAAACTCTCAAAACTGAGTGTAAATGAATAGGACTGTGAAATGGCTGGTAAGGGAAAAGATTTGAGTGTGTGCGTAAAATAATGTCTATAGACTTCTCAAAGAGTTAATAATAATATTGCAAAAATTTTTACCCTCAAGTTTTGGTATGAGAACACATTGATCTGGAGCAAAATCTTTGATTTAATAACCAAAATCTACAAAATAACCAAAAAATCATACTTTACCCTGTATACATTCACAGTTTCTTCTCATTTGTTTTGACTAAGATGAGAAAATAGGTGATAATAATTGTCTCATTCTATTCAGTCAGTTACAATTCTTTAGACTAGTGTTTCGCAACTTTCCATGATGAGACCTTTAATGTTTTGGTTACTCCAAGTCATAAAATATTTAATTGCTACTTTACAGCTGCAATATTGCTAATGTTATAAATTGTAATATCAATATTTGTGCTTATGCTCAGTGGTCTTAGGCAATTCCTGTGAAAAGATACTTTAATCCCTAAGGGAGTCCGGCCCACAAGTTGAAAGCTACTCCTTTTAGACCATGAAATTTACAGTTGATGATAGTTTATTACTCGTTGTTCTAGAGTCTGAAAACTCCAATAGAGTACCTGTTGGCTATTTTACTGACCACAGCAGATGTGGACTCGACCTGTTAACTTCGTAAACTTTGTATGCTTTCTAAGCTTCATAAACCATTCAATGCAGGAAAATGGCCAGGCCCCTTCCCAAGATCACTCTAACTCTCATAATGACATTCAGCCTCTGCAATTGCCACAAAGGTCATCTGCAGGTCCTCAGGGGGACCCTTCACATATGCTAGTTTTAGAGGAAAAGTCTGAAGAAGGTCCAACCAATCACATAACATCAAAAGCCACCAATCTCTGAGCTTTCCTCAGAAACCCACCAAACCCTGAGCATGAAAATCCACCAATCCTGAGCTCCTCCAAGATCAGTAGTTAAAATTCCACTAATCCTCACACTGGAAATCTCCACCTATAACTGGAATACCCAAAACATAATCCACACATCAAATGAGATACAAGAAGAAAGCAGGAGTGGTCCCTGGTTCTGGAAAGACTCAGTGAAACAGTATTTGGCAAAACCAGAACGGGGAACTGGGAAGGGGTGGGAGGGAGGACAGGGGAAGAGAAGGGGGCTTACGGGACTTTCGGGAAGTGGGGGGGGGGCTAGAAAAGGGGAAATCATTTGAAATGTAAATAAATTATATCGAATAAAAAAAAAAGAAGGAAAAAAAAAAAAAGCTCCAACCCCTAAGAAATCCTTAGGGGATTCCTATATAGGTGTTTACTCAGTTTACTGCCATGCTCTCCCAGGAGCAGAGGCAGCTAACCATGGATTCGTCTGTCCATGCCCTGAAACTTCCCAATAAATCTGTCATTATAGTTACTGCCTGGTGTGACCCTTTCATCTGAAGAAGACAAGCTACAAAGTAGAGAAGAGAAGAAGTATAGGAGGACTGAGTTACCACAGCTCCTCAGCTCAGCTGTTAATACCCTCCCCTGGAAGCTGCAATCCTCTCCTGAGGATGCTTCAGTCAGTGCTAAACTCCTGTGTCTCAATATGCTCTTCCTTTTGAGTATCTTCTCACCTCAGAGTGTGTGGTTCCTTACCTCCAGGGTCCCATTATACCTTTCCTGCCTAGCAGGAAGGCCAACAGTGCCAGCAAGTTAGCAATCCATGGAGAGCTCCGCTTTGTAGAAGTATGGTCTGATTCTTACTAGCCCCATGGTCACAGAAATAAGACTCGGGATCAAAATATATTTATAAACACCTTGATCCTATACCTAGACTTTTTCTCTTCTCACATTATAATAAATTATCACATTTACTTTAGTCTACACTATGCGATGTGGCTGATTACTTGTGTCCAAGTACAATGAATCCATTTTGTCACAATTTCCCAGGAAAAGCTCTGCATCTGGCTCTAGCCCAGAATTCTTCCTGCTTCCCAGTTGTTTCTACTTCTAGTCTACACTTTCCTTGGACCATAGATTTTCTAATTGATATGTGATGCAATCATACAATTCAAAAATATTCTCTCTTCACTGCTTGGCTACCCTCTCTCTGTGGTTCTCACAGGATAGAAAAAGCAAATGCCAGGGAAGCAGGGAGGTTGACAGTAGATCTACACTTTTTTCTTATGCTTCTCCATAGCCAATCCCCGAGTCTAATACGCAGCCCTGCAGCAGAAAACCAGCTGCAGCTTCCTCTCCTTACCTAAACACATATCCTGTTGGTTCCTCAGATCTTCCCCTCCTAAACTCCTTCATTTGTTTCATTGCTTTATCTTACCCTTCAAGTCCAGCAGGCACTCTGTATGAACCAACAGGTCACTCCTGCTGGGGAAGCAGGTAGGATCTATATAGAAAGCTTCACCTTTCATTTTGCTCTTCCAAATCAAACTTTTCAGTTTAATTCCGAGTTCTGTGCAAAACACCTGCTTCAGTTTCCTTTTCCCCTTTGACCCTAACCCTAGTGGTTTACAATTTTATCCTCCTACTTCCTTTCCTCTAATTCATCTCGATACCCTAGCCTCCAACATCAGCATGCATTCCTTGAGAATGCAACAGTTGAGCAGGCTAGGGAAACAGCTTCCAAGAATAACCTTCAAGAATAATCTGTGAACACAGAACGCAGAAACGCTACTAACAGAAATCTAGGCAATATGGCAGCATCTGAACCAAACTCTCCAACATCAGCAAGTCCTAGTTATGCCAACATACCTGAGAAACAAGATTTGGATTTAAAATCACTGGTCATGATGCTGCTAGAAGAACACAAAAAGGACATAAATGAATCTCTTAAAGAAATACAGGGGAACATGAATAAGCTAGAAACCTGTATAATGGAAACACAAAAATCACTTAAAGAAATGCAGGAGAATAAGGCCCAAGAGATAGAAGCCAATAAGAAGTAAGGCAAAAAAAAAAAAAAATTTAAAGAAACCATCCTGGATCTAAAAACAGAAGAAGAAACAACTAAGAAATCACAAAGGGAGACAATGGTCACAGGAAACGAGCAGGAGTCTCCATTCTAATATCAGATAAAATTGACTTTCAAACTAAAGTCATCAAAAGAGACATAGAAGGACACTTCTTGCTGGTCAAAGGAAAAATCCACCAAGAAAAACTTTCAATTCTGAACATCTATGTGCCAAATGCAAGGGCATCCTCATTCGTAAAAGAAACTTTACTAAAGCTCAAAGCACATATTGCACCTAACACAATAATTGTGGGGGACTTCAACACTCCACTTTCCTCAATGGACTGATCAGGAAAACAGAAACCAAACAGGGACACAGTATACCTAATTGAAGCTTTGGACCAATTGGATTTAACTGATATTTATTGAAAATTTCACCCTAAAGCAAAAGAATATACCTTTTTTTAGCACCTCATGGTACCTTCTCCAAAATCGACCATATAATTGGTCACAAGGCAGACCTCAACAAATACAAGAAGATCGAACTAATCCCATGCCTCCTATCAGATCACTATGGTGTAAGAGTGGTTTTCAATAGCAACAAAAACAACAGAAAGCCCACATACACATGGAGGCTGAACAATACTCTACTCAATGACACCTTGGCCAAAGAAGAAATAAAGAAAGAAATTTTAAATTTTAAAAGACTTTTTAGAATTTAATGAAAATGAAGGCATAACATACCCAAATCTTTGGGACACAATGAAAGCAGTGCTAAGAGGAAAACTCATAGTCCTGAGTGCCACCAAAAAGAAAATGGAGAGAGAATACACTAGAGGCTTAATGACACACCTGAAAGTCCTAGAACAAAAAGAATCCAATTCCCCCAGGAGGAGTAGAAGACAGGAACTCATCAAACTCAGGGCTGAAATCAATCAAGTGGGAAAAAAAAGACAACCATATAAAGAATCAATGAATTCAGGAGCTGGTTCTTTGAGAAAATCAACAAGATAGATAAACCCTTAGCCAGACTGACCAAAGGGCACAGAGAAAGTATCCAAATTAACAAACTTAGAAATGAAAAGGGGATATAACAACAGAAACTGAGGAAATCCAAAAACATCACCAAATCCTACTACAAGAGACTGTATACAACACAACTGGAGAATCTGGAGGAAATGGACAATTTCCTTGACAGATACTAAATACCAAAATTAAATCAGGACAAAATAGATCATCTAAAAAGTCTCATAACTTCTAAAGAAATAGACGGAGTTATAGAAAGTCTTCCAACCAAAAAAAAAGCACAGGACCAGAGAGTTTCAGTGCAGAATTCTATCAGACCTTCAAACAAGACTTAACACGAATACTCTTCAAACTATTCCACAAAATAGAAACAGAAGGAACACTACCCAATTCTTTCTACGAAGCCACAATTATGCTGATACCAAAACCACGCAAAGATCCAACAAAGAAAGAAAACTTCAGACCAATTTACCTTATGAACATCAATGCAAAAATACTCAATAAAATTCTTGCCTACAAAATCCAAGAACACATCAAAACGATCATCCACCATGATCAAGTAGTAGGCTTTATCCCAGGAATGCAGGGTTGGGTCAATATATGGAAATTCATCAATGCAATCCACTACATAAACAAACTCAAAGAAAAAAACTACATGGTCATTTCATTGGATGCTGAAAAAGCATTTGACAAAATTCAGCATCCTTTCATGCTTAAAGTCTTGGAAAGAACAGGAATTCAAGGCCCATACCTAAACATAGTAAAAGCAATATACAGCAAACAAGTAGTCAGCATCAAACTAAATGGAGAGAAACTTGAAGCAATTCCACTAAAATCAGGGACTAGACAGGGCTGGCCCCTTTCTCCTTATCTTTTCAATATTGTACTTGAGGTACTAGCTCAGGCAATTCGACAACATAAGGAGGTCAAAGAGATATAAATTGGAAAGGAGGAAGTCAAACTATCATTATTTGCAGATGACATTATAGTCTATCTAAGTGACCCAAAAAACTCAACTAGAGAGCTCCTACAGCTGATAAACAACTTCAGCAAAGTGGCAGGTTATAAAATCAACTCAAGCAAATCAGTGGCCTTCCTATACTCAAAGGATAAACAGGCTGAGAAAGAAATTAGGGAAATGAACCCCCTTCACAATAGCCACAAACAGTATAAAGTATATTGGGGTTACTCTTACCAAACATGTGAAAGATCTGTACGAAAAGAACTTCAAGTCTCTGAAGAAGGAAATGGAAGAATATCTCAAAAAATGGGAAAACCTCCCATGCTCATGGATCAGCAGAATCAATATAGTTAAAATGGCCATTTTGCCAAAAGCAATATACAGATTCAATGCAATACCCATCAAAATCCCAACTCAATTCTTCACAGAGATAGAAAGAGCAATTCTCAAATACATCTGGAATAACAAAAAACCCAGGATAGCTAAAACTATTCTCAACAATAAAAGAAATTCTGGGGGAATCAGTATCCCTGACCTCAAGCAATACTACAGAGCAATAGTGTTAAAAACTGCATGGTATTGGTACAGTGACAGGCAGGAGGATCAATGGAACAGGATTGAAGATCCAGAAATGAACCCATGCACCTATGGCCACTTGATCCTCGACAAAGGGGCTGAAAACTTCTAATGGAAAAATGATAGCCTTTTCAACAAATGGTGCTGGTTCAACTTGAGGTCAGCATGCAGAAGAATGCGAATTGATCCATCTTTGTCTCCTTGTACTAAGCTCAGATTCAAATGGATCAGGGACCTCCACATAAAGCCAGACACTCTGAAGCTAATAGAAAAGAAACTGGGAAAGACCATTGAGGACATCGGTACAGGGAGAAAGTTTCTGAACAGAACAGCAATAGTGTATGCTCTAAGATCAAGAATTGACAAATGGGACCTCATAAAATTACAAAGTTTCTGTAAGGCAAAGGACACCATCAAAAGGACAAATCAGCAACCAACAAATTGGGAAAAGATCTTCACCAATCCTACATCAGATAGAGGGCTAATATACAATATATATAAAGAACTCAAGAAGTTAGATCCAAAAAACCAAACAACACTATTAAAAATGGGGTACAGATTTAAACAAAGAATTCTCACCTGAAGAACTTCGAATGGTGGCGAAGCATCTCAAAAAATGCTCAACTTTGTTGTTCCAGATGAATTTGATAATTGCTCTTTCTAACTCTGTGAAGAATTGAGTTTGGATTTTGATGGGTACTGCATTGAATCTGTATATTGCTTTTGGAAAATGGCCATTTTAATTATATTGATTCTACCGATCCATGAGCATGGGAGGTTTTCCCATTTTTTGAGGTCTTCTTCCATTTCCTTCTTCAGAGTCTTGAAGTTCTTGTCATACAGATCTTTCACATGTTTGGTAAGAGTCACCCCAAGATACTTTATACTGTTTGTGGCTATTGTGAAGGGGGTCATTTCCCTAATTTCTTTCTCAGCCTGCTTATCATTTGAGTATAGGAAGGCCACTGATTTGCTTGAGTTGATTTTATAACCTGCCACTTTGCTGAAGTTGTTTATCAGCTGTAGGAGCTCTCTAGTGGAGTTTTTTGGGTCACTTAGGTAGACTATCATGTCGTCTGCAAATAATGATAATTTGACTTCTTCCTTTTCAATTTGTATCCCTTTGACCTCCTTATGTTGTCGAATTGGCCGAGCTAGTACCTCAAGTACAATATTGAAAAGATAAGGAGAAAGGGGGCAGCCTTGTCTGGTCCCTGATTTCAGTGGGATTGCTTCAAGTTTCTGTCCATTTAGTTTGATGCTGGCTACCGGTTTGCTGTATATTGCTTTTACTATGTTTAGGCATGGGCCTTGAATTCCTGTTCTCTCCAAGACTTTAAGCATGAAAGGATGCTGAATTTTGTCAAATGCTTTGTTAGCATCCAATGAAATGAAAAGAAAATCTGGGGGAATCAGTATCCCTGACCTCAAGCAATACTACAGAGCAATAGTGTTAAAAACTGCATGGTATTGGTACAGTGACAGGCAGGAGGATCAATGGAACAGGATTGAAGATCCAGAAATGAACCCACACACCTATGGCCACTTGATCCTCGACAAAGAGGCTGAAAACATCCAATGGAAAAAAGATAGCCTTTTCAACAAATGATGCTGGTTCAATTGGAGGTCAGCATGCAGAAGAATGCGAATTGATCCATCCTTGTCTCCTTGTACTAAGCTCAAATCCAAATGGATCAAGGACCTCCACATAAAGCCAGACACTCTAAAGCTAATAGAAAAGAAACTGGGGAAGACCCTTGAGGACATCGGTACAGGGAGAAAGTTTCTGAACAGAACACCAATAGCGTATGCTCTAAGAGCAAGAATTGACAAATGGGACCTCATAAAATTACAAAGTTTCTGTAAGGCAAAGGACACCATCAAGAGGACAAATCGGCAACCAACAAATTGGGAAAAGATCTTCACCAATCCTACATCAGATAGAGGGCTAATATCCAATATATATAAAGAACTCAAGAAGTTAGACTCCAGAAAACCAAACAACCCTATTAAAAATGGGGTACAGAGTTAAACAATGAATTCTCACCTGAAGAACTTCATTAGTCATTAGGGAAATGCAAATCAAAACAACCCTAAGATTTCATCTTACACCAGTCAGAATGGCTAAGATTAAAAATTCAGGAGACAGCAGGTGTTGGAGAGGGTGTGGAGAAAGAGGAACACTCCTCCACTGCTGGTGGGGTTGCAAATTGGTACAACCACTCTGGAAATCAGTCTGGCGGTTCCTCCGAAAACTGGGCACCTCACTTCCAGAAGATCCTGCTATACCACTCCTGGGCATATACCCAGAGGATTCCCCACCATGTAATAAGGATACATGCTCTACTATGTTCATAGCAGCCCTATTTATAAATGCCAGATGCTGGAATGCACCCATGTATCCCTCAACAGAAGAGTGGATGCAAAAAATGTGATATATCTACACAATGGAGTACTATTCAGCCATTAGAAACAATGAATTCATGAAATTCTTAGGCAAATGGATGGAGCTAGAGAACATCATACTAAGTGAGGTAACCCAGACTCAAAAGGTGAATCATGGTATGCACTCACTAATAAGTGGTTATTAACCTAGAAAACTGGAATACCCAAAACATAATCCACACATCAAATGAGGTACAAGAAGAAAGGAGGAGTGGTCCCTGGCTCTGGAAAGACTCAGTGAAACAGTATTCGGCAAAACCAGAACGGGGAAGTGGGAAGGGGTGGGTGGGAAGACAGGGGGAGAGAATGGGGCTTATGGGACTTTCGGGGAGTGGGGGCTAGAAAAGGGGAAATCATTTGAAATGTAAATAAAAAATATATTGAATTAAAAAATCATTCACTGAATAAAAAAGATTTTGCTGGCATATATAAGCTATGGAAGAAAGAATAAAGTATGGAGTTGGAACATTGTTCCTTCCATCCATCAACAACAACAAAAAAAAAAAAAAAGAAAGGAAAAGAAACAAAAAAGAAAATAGAATCACTGGGCAGTGGTGGCGCATGCCTTTAATCCCAGCGCTTGGGAGGCAGAGGCTGGCAGAACCTGAGTTCGAGGCCAGCCTGGTCTACAGAGTGAGTTCCAGGACAGCCAGGGCTGCACAAAGAAACCCTGTCTTGAAAAACCACAAAAAAAAAAAAAAAAAGAAAAAAGAAAAGAAAAAAAAAGAAAAAGAAAAAGAAAAAAGAAAATAGAATCAATAAAGAAAAAACAGGGATTTCTGAGAAATTTAAGGGTTTGAACAGGACCTGCAAATTCATGAACAGAATAAAAGAGATGAAAGAGAGAATCTCAGGCATTAAATATTAAAAGAAAAATCCGTGCATCTTCTTGGCACAGGTAGTAACAATTAGAGAGTCTCAGCCAGACATTATATAGCGAGTGAGACCTTAGAACACTCAGCCCCAAATATGATTGATGTCTCTTTCAATCACTGTCCTCAGAGCTTAAGGAATCCCTCAGAAGCGGAGGTAGAAAGAATTTAATAGCCAGAGAGGATGGAGGTCACCAGGAGAACAAGGCCATCTAACTTCACTGAACAAAGTTTATATGAACTCACAATAGTGTAACAGCATGCAGAGGGCCTGCAAAAGTCTGTCCCTGCTTCCAAGCCTGTCTGTTATGGCTTTCAGGGTAGGCATTGTTTGTTGTTTTTTTTTTTCCTTTCCCTTTTCTTTGTTTATTCCCAAGTTTATTAATATTACTTAAAATACCATTATTATCTCATCAACTATACTTAAAATGTCTTAGGATGAATGCCCCTTTTATTATTCATGAAAAATTGTTTGCTGCCTTTGACAAAAAGGTGAGAGCAAGCAAAACATAGAACACATACGCTCATTACGCCTTAAAGTTATGGGGCTTCTCCTTATCATATTGAGATAATCAGGGTTTGACAAATATTATAGTTTGATTATCTTAAGTATAAATTATAATTGCTATTAATTTTTAAGCAGAGCATTGCTAGGTCCCTTTATCATTTTTGACATATCAATTCAAACTGTATTAAAATAGCTACATACTTTAAGAAGTAATACAGTTAATTCCAAGACATGCCATTTTCCCCCATGGTTGTCTCTTTCTTGGCAGCTGCATATTAATGTCAACTATCAAAATATATGTATCTTTTATTTTTTTAATGGGAGGCCTGAGTGTGAGAATGAGTACATCTCTTACTCTTGTGTCTTCTCTTAGCCATTTTTCTTCTGTTTGGTTGTCTTTTTGAACTTCAATGTGAAAGCTATTATTTTGTCTTATTGACAAATACAGAGGCAGATGCTTGCAGCCAACCATTGAACTGAGTGTAGAATTTCCAGTGGAGGAGTTGGAGAACGGACTTAAGGACTGAGGGGGTTTGCAGCCCCATAGAAGGGAGCAACAATGTCATTTGGCCAGACCCCTGCTCCAGAGCTCCCAATGATTGGACCATCAACCAAAGAATACACATGGAGGGTCCCATGGCTCTGGCTGCATCTGTGGAAAAGAATGGCCTTATTGGACTTCAGTGGGAGGAGTAGCCCTGGAACCTGAAGGTGTTCAATGCCCCAATGTAAGGAAAAGCCAGGGCAGGAAGAAAGGAGTGGGTAGGTGAGTGGAGGAGCACTCTCATAGAGGTAGGGGAAGGGGAGATGGGAGGGAGGTTTCCTAAGGGTAGACATAGAAAAAGAAAAACATTTGAAATGTAGATAAAGAAACTATCCAATAGAAAAGTTAGTTTGTTATGTTCTGTTGTTAGAATAATAGGATTTTCTTAGATTGCTATTATTTTCTCCTTTTTAACTTTTTTTTACATTTCAAAAGTTATCCACTTTCCTGGTTTACCCCGCTATGGGAAAGCCCCTATCTCTTCCCCCTCCCCCTGTTCCTCCACCCATCCCACTCCCACCTCTCTGACCACTGTTCCCCTACAATAGGGCATCTATCAAGCCTTCATAGGACCAACAGCTTCTCCTCTCATTGATGCCTGACAAGGCCATCTTCTGCTACATATGCGGTCATGTGTGCTCCTTGGTTGGTGACGTAGCCCTTCCAGCTCTAGGGTGTCTGTTTGATTGATAATTGTTGTTCTTACTAAGGGTTGCAAACCCCTTCAGCTCCTTTAGTCCTTTATCTAACTCCTCCTTTGGGGCATCAGCACTCATTCCAATGGCTGGCTGTGAGCATCTGCCTCTGTATTTATAAGGCTGTCAGGGCCTCTCAGGAGACAGCTATCTCAGGCTCCTGCAAGTAAGCACTTCTTAGCATCAGCAACAGTATCTAGATTTGGTGTCTCTATATGGGATGGATCCCCCCGTAGCACAGTATCTGGATGATCATTCCTTCAGTCTCTGCTCTATACTTTGTCTCTGTATTTCTTCCCTTTCTAAGAAGGACCAATGCACCCACACTTTGGTCTTCCTTCTTGAGCTTCATGTAGTCAATGAGAGACAGAAAGGGAGTGAGTCTGAGGCAGAGGAGAGGTGGAGAAGAATTGGCAGGAGTAGAAGAAGGGAAGAATATAGTCAGAATATTTTCTATGATTACAAAACCTCTTCTCACTCAAAGGGGGTGGGGAAACCTCACAAACACCATCACTTCTTGCTTTAGTTACTAGTCTATAACTGTAAAGAGATACCATGGCAAGGAAACTTATTTTACAAACCATTCTAGTGGTAAGGGCTTGTTAAATTTTCATAGTATTAATAATCCACAGTCTACAAGGCAGGAAGAATTATAACAGGTAGGCAGGCATAGTGCTGGAGCAGCAGCTGAGAATTCACACATTTTCTGTGTAATGGAAACAAATAGAGCTATCTTGGGCCTGGTATGGAATCTTGAAATTTCCAAACTCATCCCCAGTGATATACCTTCTCCAACAAGGTCATACCTCCTATTCTTCCTAAAGAGTCAACCTCCTATAGTCAAACATTCAAGCATGTGAACATATGGTGGCTTTCTCATTCAAACCACCATAGTGCTTTGGGGTATTCTTTGTGTATGTATACTTGTGCTTATGTTACAGGAGGTTAGGTTCTAGGTAACATGTTTCCAAGTTCTTGCCCTCTTATTCAAAGAGTAGAAATAAAAGCTCACAATGATTATCAAATAGCATGATTTATTTATTCAAAGAAAATGATGGTGTAGATTAAAATTTAAATATGCTGTCATGGTCCCCATGTTATTATGCCTTGGGCTTCTCTTGCTCAGGTCTGAAATGAAGAAGGTGTTCATTACTGAAAGATATAATTTAGATTTTCCTGTATTTGACTGGCATATTTAAGTTATATGACTTCTATACTACGCATACTCTCCCATACTAGAACTGACTTTGAGCTAGTATGTGCAGTTATGCATAGACATCAGATGATAAATAGAGAACTCTCCATAAAAGTTCAATTTTTGGACACAAACTATGGCATTATTGACCAGAATCTAAGTATGATGGTCATTAAACTAAAGAGAAATCTTTCCCAGTTTTTGGAGTGGAGTTTATGTATAGATTAATGAAGAGGGGTTCCTATTTTGGCAACACATCACTAGGTACCTTTTTTAGAGTACAGATATGTATATTGCTCAAACATATATAAGTGTTATGTACATAGGTCCAAACAAATGAGCTCCTGGGTTCACAGGTTGCTAAAAAAATCCTTATAATTGTCTGGCTTCATTATGTAAATGAATGTCTATGTCTAAATTACTTACTAAATGCCCTGTCTTTGTGAGCAATCATACTGAATATTAAATTCCAAAATATAAATGTTTAGAAAACAGCAACATTTAGGCCATATTGAAGTAAATATAAATTCATTGATATGTATAAGCAATTATTTAAAAACAAGAAAAATGAGAATTTGGAGAAAATTGTGTTCCTTTTGAAATAGAGAACTTCAAATACCCTATTACATATAAAAGAAAATACAGATTTAGAAGTCAGCATTTTACAATGGCCATAGAAATTACAATGAAGAAAATGCCCTGAACAGAT